>NW_027397103.1:8138927-8216636 GCF_003265705.2 Callorhinus ursinus | reverse complement strand
GGGGTAAGACGGGCCCCCGGGCGCAGGGTGGCTGCCCTCCGGGGCTAGGAGCGCAGAATCTCAGTGATCCTAACAGTCACAAGCAATACCTAGCATCTAGTAGGTGTTCACTTTGTGCCAAGCGTTAATTAAGCACCTTAACGCGCTCTCGCTGGTTTCCCTCCATGCACGGGGACGCTACGTACGAGGTAGGTACCAGCATCACCCCCAACTGACGCATGAGGACGCCCAAGCACAGGGAGGGTTCCTAACGACCCCCAGGATCCCACGATTCACAAGCCGGGGGGGGGGGGGCCATAGCAGCAGTCATGGTGTGAGCTCCGTGTGTATCCCTTGCTCAACTATCTGCCGCACCTCACTTGCTACTCCAGACGGTTCTATCATGCCAGGTTGCCGGTGGGGAGGCCGAGGCTGGGAGAGGTATGTTACCTTCTGACAGTCACCCGGCTGGAGAGCAGGGCTCGGCATTCCGAGCCGGGAGGATTCCAGAGACTGTGTTGTCTTGGAATTTTTAGAGGGTTCCTGCCCCTCCCCCCAGTCTCAGGTCCATCTCGTGTGGAGGCTCCAGCAAGCACTGGCCACTTGTTCGGAATATTTCCCCGATAGGCCGCCACGTGAAGTATCCCCGTTACTTTGGGCTGATACTGTGGTTTTCCGGGGTCAGGGGGGCAGCTCTGGAGACTCCTGGGTGACCTGGGGTAGTGGCAGCAAGGGGTGGTGGACGAAGAGAAGTCAGGCCCACAGGAGCCAGCCTCTCTGCTCTTGTTTAGCCAGAGCAGCCCTTTCAGGAATCTCCTATGAATCGGCTTTCCCAGCAGGATTTCACTGAGGGAACCCCCCCCCCAGGTGAGGGCATCCCAGGCCCCAGGATAGGGACCCAGCAACAGTCTGTCAGCGCCTGCCCTAGAGCCCTGACTCCATCAGTCTCAGCCTCCCGGAGTGGGAATGAGAAGGAGGAGCAAAGACCTTGACCTTGAGACAGACCAGAAGGGAAATGACCAGGTGGGGTGTGGGCCATGGTGCCCAAGAGGAGGGGTGAGCACCAAGAGCCAGGTCTGCTTCTCTCACCGTGGCATGATCCAGGGAAGACCAGCAAGGGTCAGATCTGGATAGAACCTTTGAGGTCTCCACCTCCAGGCTGGAGAAGGGACGGGACCCTAAAGCTGGCTGCCTCGTCTGCCTTCTGTCCCTTTGAAAGTGACTGCTTGGGTTCAGACACCCTCTCAGCCGCGTCTGAGTTATGTGGTCTGGGGCGCGCATCCTTCCCCTTCACTGAGGCGCAGCCTCATCACCTGGCAAATGGGAGCCGGATCTCCGTTGTGTGGGGACACTGTGGACCTGAATGATAGTGCCACAGCGGCAGGTAGGACTCTTGGCACCCAGGGAGAGGGTTGGCGTAGGGGCAAGAGAGCCACTGAGGGGGCTCGGAGCAGCAAATTACTCCTGATTCTTCGGGTGGCTTGCAGGAGCTGCCTCCTGCCTCCTCACCCTTCCCTGTGCCTTCCCCTCGGGTCGTTCCTGCGGGAGAAGAGGGAGGGCCATGGGGACAAGCAGAGGTACACCCCGTGTGGCCCGGTGCCAACAGAGAGGAGCCCCATGGAGGTCAAAAGTCCTCTCGGGGAGGTGTTGCAGGAGGGACTCACCCACTTGGGGTCATGGGACTGGAGTGTTCCTTGTAGGTAGCAGCCTGGCTCTGTTATGAGAAAGGAGGGCTGGCAGGCCCCCGAATGACAGCAAGGGTAGTCAGCCAGCTGAAGTGGGTGTGGAGGGGGGGGCAGGACCAGGGAAGTTCAGGGACCTCGGCAGCAAAAATCTGAGAACCTTGTCTCTGGGGCTGTATTGTTGTAACCCACTAATGGGTTATGAAATCAAAAGGGTGTAACCAGATTTTTCTTGGAATGGAATAGAATGAAATGGAGTGGAATGCGATAGAATAGAATAGAACAGAACAGAATAGAATATGCAGGCGTATATCCTACATAGTGATCATAAGAATTGGTCCAGGAACGTTTTGCATCCCTTTTACCATGTGTTCAGTGGATTTCCAGGTGAAGTGGATTTCTTAGTCACTGATGAACTTTGTGCAATCCAGTGTTTCAGAGCAGGCTGGGAATTACTCAGCTTTTATTGCTCAATATTAATTCTCCAAGTATGTACCGTGGGTGTGTGTTCACAGAACTGAACAAGACACATGGGGCCCAGAGTGACGGGGAGACAGACATACAGCAAGTAAATGAGTAAATGAACACAATCGCTGGAGAGAGAGGGAAGTGCTTGCAGGTATGTGAACAGGATGGTATGATCGGGAGGGAGTGAGGGGGTGTCAGGGAAGACCCCTCTGAGGAGGTAGCCAGGTCTGGAAAAAGGCTATTCCAGGTTGGAGGAACAGCATATGCAATTCAGCGGGGCTTGGAGAACATGGTACATTCAGGGAAGGACATCTCGGGTATTGGCACTGCAGGTGCAAAGGGGTGGGGGTAGGAATGTGTCCAGCAGGTTTTGGGGACTGTACAAGGGTGGAGGTTTCCTGCTGGAACAGAAGGGGCTGAGATTTTTCCCAAATGGGGGTATAGAGCCAGATTGTGTGGAGCCTTAGGGGAGCCTGGGCTTTTTGCTACCAACAGTGGGGAGCTATAGAGTGTGCTTGAGCTCAAGAGGGCTATAGGGAGAAGAAGAATTTCTCCTTGGGAGTGCTGGGCTGATCATTGACCATGTCCTCCTGTGACCTGCTGGAACTCGGTTCTCCCAGCCATGTGCCCCTACCCAGTGTGTACTCCTCCCCCTGGGAGCCATTTGTTACCCTCTCTGAGAACAGGCATTGGCCTGGAAAGGGGCGGGGTGGAAACTGTCAAGGGCTTTCTCACCCCTCCCCAGCCAAGCAGACCCTGCCCAGCCAGACAAGCCTGAGTCAAGGCCCCGTCCCCTCCCCTCCAAGGAACCCCAGCTAAAAATACTCTGTGTGGCTCAGAGTGGGGTGTGGGCACAGGACCTGTGGGGTCTGCTTTGGAATGAGGGGAGTGTGAGGAAGGTGGGTGGGGGTAGCCAACCCGGGTTCCTCCCTGCTGAAGCCTCTGTTGCCAGGGCACAGCCTGTGAGGGGAGGCAGATGGGGGTTTCTGAGGAGCCAGGCAGCCAGCCCCCCAGGCCTCGCCCTGGTCCCCCACACCCCCGAGCCCTCATGGCCTTCCACATGGTCTCTCTGACTCTATGTTTATGTGTCCAGTTTCCTTTTTGTGAGGACACCAGTCCTAGGTTAGGGCCTGCCCTAATGTCCTCAGACCTCATTCTAATCTCCTCTGTGAGGACCCGTTCTCCAAAGTGTCCAAAGGACTGGGGGTAAGGACGTCAACATCCGAGTTCTAGGGGGACACAGCTCAGCTGATAACAGTATCTCTATGTATGGGTCTCTGTGTCTCTCTGTCCATCTGTCTGTCTGTGGTTCCCCTTGGCCACCTTTCCTTTTCCTTCCTGCTCCCTTCTCTGCACTTCCTTCTGTCCCACAGGACTGACACAGACCCCGAGTCCAGTCCTTTCCCGGCTGGGTGACCTTGGGCGCATGGCTTCACCTCCTGAGCCTCAGTTTCCCCCTCTGCCAAACGGAGCTAAAACCACTACCACTCATGCGTGCCGGCTCAGCAGGGCCCATGGCGGGCAAAACTTTAATCTTGCCCGCCCCATATGATCACCTCCCAGCTGCATCTCAGCCCCGGATGCAGACTAGGATGGGAGAGGGGCCCCGACTTGCCCAAGGTCACACAGCCTGTGGGGCCAGAGCGGGCCCCTGGCCTGGGTACTTTTCCACTGCCCCTGTGTTGGGGTGGGGAGCCAGCTGGCAGTCCGGGCCTGGGGGACACGCAGGGCTGGGGGAAGATCCGCCCTGTCTCCCGGGAGGGCAGCTTCCAGCACTTTGGAACGCAGCTGCGGGGCAGACTCAGAGTTTCCACCCCACGTGGTGGAGGGGAGAGAGGACAGCTGCAGGCCTGTTTCCATTTACCGAGCGCTTGCTTTGTCCCAGGCCCCATTTCACGGCCTCTACACACGTTGCCTGTCTGAATGCCCACAGAAACCCCACGCGGCCAGTCCGATTTTCCCCACTCTTCACGTGAGGAAACAAGGCTCCGAAAGGCTGACACTTGCTCAAGGTCCCCCACTTGGGCGTGTGATTCGAAATCCCCAGTCGGCCAGGGTACTTGGGTGCCCTACCGCCCTGCCTGTCCACCCCAGGTTTCCTGCCAGGGTCCCAGAGACCCGGGCCTGATCGCACAGGGCGTCAGGGAGCCCCAGGGGCAGTGGCCGGGCCCCGCTTCAGCCGCCCGCCTTACTGCGTGACCCCAGTGGGACTCATTGCCCCCTCTGGTCCCCAGTTGGTGCACCTGTGATGCGGGGCTGCCGTCAACCATGAGGCCAGATGTCAAAGTGCCCGTGTTTTTGAGCCTGCACGCACCATTGATGTGGCCCGCCAGCAGCAGGAAGGGGTGCTTCTTCCGTTCATCCCCAGCAGGCTTGCACACCACGCCAACCTGAACGGTGCCCTAGCGATGCCCCCTCTGGTTCTTCATGAGCCTGAGAACCTCTTCTGTTTGCGGGCCTCCAGTGGTTCCTTCTTTTGCCAATTACTTGTCTATTCCTTTTGCTTACCCTTCTCTTGGGCTGTTTATTTCTTCCTTATTGATTTGCACACGTTCCTTGTGCGTTAAGGGTCTTAACCCTTTATCTGTCATCTTTTTATCTGTCCCAGTTTGCTGCTTCTTTTGACCTTCTTTATAGCCTTATGTTCACCTGTTTTTAAATGAATTAGCTCATATATACTGAGCAACTACTGTGTGCCAGGCATTGTTTGGGGCCCTGGGGATGCAACAAGGAACAAAGCAGATAATCCCTCCCCTCCCGAACCACAGTCTAGTGAGAGACAAACAGTAAACGAAATAAATAAATTCTAGGATGTGGTCCAGAGAGTAACTGCTGCCGAAGGAACATAAAGAGTGGACAACACATAAGGACTGATGAGAGGGATGTGATTTTAAATAAGGAGGTCACAAGAGGCCTCCCTGAGAATGTAACATTTGAGCAAAGACTAAAGAAGGTTAAAAAGCAAGCCACGCAGAGAACAGTGGGAAGAGCATTCCAGACAGAGGGAGCAGCTTTTGCAAAGGCCCTGAGGCAGGAGCAGGCCTGGTATGTTTGAGGAGGTCGGTGTGGCTGGAGAGGCTGCAGGGGGTGGGGGTGGGTCAGAGATGAAATGGGGCCAGTCCTCCAGGGCCCTGAGACTGTGGGGGGGACTTGGGCTTTGATTCTGAGTGAAATGGAAGCCCGCGGTGTTGTCAGCTGCAGAGAGACGGGTGTGACCTTGTTGTAACAGGTTCCCTCTGGATATTGAGAATATGCCTCAGGTGGGGCTGATGCAGGAGGCAGGAGCCCATCTGGAGGTGGGCTTTGATATTGTTGGTGTATTTGGGTGTTTTCCTCCTGTTTTTTACTTCCACCAGTGATTTTACGTTTTTATTTTAAAGAATTCATATTTTGTTCTTCAGTTAATAGGTATTACATTTCAATGCTTCAAAACCAACAAAGTACTGAAAAGTACACCATGAAAAGTCTCACCCTCACCGTGCCCCCCCATCGGGCCTGTGGCCTGCCCACCCTCCCCCTTTTCCTGGCCTCACTGGTATGCAGTCTCCCCTCCCTCCAAGCGCCTCACCACAAGGTCAAACCAAACACCCCCACACCCCAGACCTGAAGCACTTCCTGCCCTGCTCCCTGGGAGGCCAAACCACACACTCCTGTCTGCATGTGGCTGCCCCAGGCCGTGGGAACCGCCAGCCCAGCCCTCCCCTCCCCTCCCCTGCCCGGGTTCCCCTGACAGAGTCCTGCTCTGGGGGGCTGGGAGCCCAGGGGGTTGAAGGAGAATGATGCTGAGCCCCCAGGTCTCTCGATAAATCTGGCCCTAAGTGGCCACCAGCCCCCAAAAAGTCTCTCTAGGGGACTTTTGCACGCTTTATTCCCTAGGAGTGGACAGGGGCAGGGATGAGAGGTCCCATCGGACAGAGGGGAAACTGAGGCCCACAGAAGCTCAGAGGCTTGTCCAGGCAGAATGGGGAAATGAGCAAAGGCCTCCAGACAGCCGCCATTGATGGCCTGTGGTTTTGCTGGGCCCAGGGAGCACCCTGGAACTCACTGTAATGTCCTCAGCCCCGGGCCCTGCAGAGGGGGATGGGAGTGGGGACTTGGCTGGCCGCAGATACAGGTGGAGGGGGCACTGAATGGGGGCAGGTGAGGGGAGCAGGCCCAAGGAATGTGGGGGATCCCCAGGGGCTGTTCAACGCCCTTCTCCCATGACATGGCTCTCTCACTTCTGCCCGTTCCTCACCCACTTGGAACCCAACTGACTGAAGCTGGAGCCTCCAAAGGTCCCCCAAGGGACCACGGGGTAAGTGCCAGGTGTCCTGACGGCCCCTGAGGCCAATCAGGGGACCTGGAAACCATCACCAGAGAATGGGACATGCCTGGCGTCTATCCAGGGCATGGTGGCAGGAGGCAGACAGGGAGGCCAGATGTGGGCAGAGGGATGGAAATGCAGTTGGCCTAAAGGGAGTGTCCACGTGGCTTCCTTCTTCCCTGGGGTCCTGAACTCCCCTTTATGCCTGGGACAGAGAGAGGGCTAGCCAGAGCAGGCACATGGGTCCACTCGTATAGCTACTCATGCAGCCTACCTGGCCTCCAGGTCAAGAACCTCAGCCCACCTCTAGCATCCGGTGGGCTCAGAAAGCTTGCTCAACTCCAGATGGCCCCACAGATCCACCTGGTGGGGTCAGCCCTGGCCTCTGACTCAGAAACTCCAGGAACCGGTGCCAGGTGCACCACTAACCAGCTGGGTGACCTTAGTGAAGTCACTTCCCTTCTCTTGGCCTCAGTCCCATCATCCATAAAACAAATGACAAACAGATTTCATCTCATGCACCATCTCTGCTTGAATGGTTACGTCTTCCAGGAGCATTCTTGAGGAGGAGTCTGAAGTTGCATTTTGGCTTAGGAGAGGGAGTGCTGAGATCGATTGTTGATGCCTGCCATGGGTGCAGGATTGGTAAGAGTACTACCCACGCCATGTATTTGCCATCCCTGCTTCAACCTTGTCTCGGGGGGGACGTTGGTATTAGAACTGCTGTTTCTAAGGGCACCATGGGTCCTCTGGAGGGACCACAGAGCTAGCAGGCCAATTTCTTCTTTGGTTCAACTCTTCCATTCAGTACTTCCTGAGAACCCCTTTGCATGGAGTTTCATCCGCAATCCTAGGGCCCCAAGGCTGATTCAGACACATTTCTAGAAGCTCACAATCTGGCTCAAGAGATAGAAGTGGAACCACAAAACCAGAAAGCAACATAAAATGTCTGTATCCTAAAAAAGAAAGAAAGAGAGAGAGGGAGGGAGAGGGAGGGAGAAACGTCCCTTGGGAATTAAAAGGGGGTGGCTATGAATCCACTTGAGGTAGATCAGAAAAGGCCTCATGAAGACAGTGGCCTTTGAACCTGTCTTCAAAGAACAGATGTGAATTGGAAATAGACAGTAGGGACAAGCAGGAGGAACAGTGTGGCAAAGGTGCCCAGGCAGGAAAAGGGCAGGGAACAGTGTGAGGAACAGCAGCTAGGAAAATCTCACATTATCTCATACTGCCTTTGAGCATTGCCTTCCAACCGGCGTAGATATGAAGCATCTCTGCTCTTCCTTGGCAAGGAGGAAACCCAAACACTCCACCCCTCTTTCCCAGACTAATCCCGGAGGTTTTTCTCTCAGACAGAGCCTCCTGCCTGGGCTGCTAAGCCATGGTGAGGGAACTTGGTTCATGTCATATGGCTAAGAGCACAGACTCTGAAGTCTGACAGCCTGGGCTGGAATCCTGGCTCTACCACTGGTAAATTACTTCAGCTCTCTGGGCCTCAGTTTTTTGCTCTCTGTAGACAGATGTCACAGACTTTGGGGTACGATTAGATAAGGGAGTGAAGCAGGACAACAGCATCGGGCCCATAGTGAGAATTTTTGACCAGGGAGAACACCCCACTGTCTGTCTCTGTGTGGCACATTCGCTAAGACAATTTCTGTGCAATGCCCGGGTTCCCCTAAACCTCACCATGAAACCTCTGCCCCAAGTGGGATGCAGAGCATTTCTGGGAATTTCTCAGGGGATGTTTGCTTGGGCTGTTGGGCAGGATGCCGCCTCAGCATGAGTACTGGCAGAGAAGCTCCAGGGGACTAGAGGCTGCAGACGGTGTTTCCCTGGGACACCTGCTTCAAGGCTCACTTCAAATATGTGCAGAGAACACATGGGGAGAATGCACCGGAGCATGTGCTCGTGAGTCACCTGCTCAGAATGTTCCCACCAAATTCAGCCTCCCTTCCTTCATGCAACAAGTGTTTATCAAACACCTGCTATGTGCTGTGTACTAGGGTTGAAGTCAGGTGGTCAAGGAAGATGTCTCTGAGGAAGTGGCATTGCAGCAGAGCACTAGGAGAGCCATTCAGCATCTGGGGGGGAAGCCTGGGGGCAGAGGGCACAGCAAGTGCAAAGGCCTTGACAGGGGACTATGCTCAGTGGGTTAAAGCCACAGCAGATGTGTCCAGAGAAGAGAGATGGAGGGGTTAGGAGATGAGGTCACAGAGGCAGGGAGGGCCTGGTCAGATCAAAGACTTTCTAATCAGGTCATGGTTAGTGCTGGGACAATCAATCAGTCGATAAGGTAATGCAAAGACAGAGATTTCTCTGGAGTAAAATGGTAAGGAAGTTCTCTGATAAGGTGACATTTGAGCAGAAATCTGTGTTAAGTGAATGTTCAAGGCATGAGGATATCTGGGGAAGAGCATTCTGGGAGAGAGAGATCAGCAAGTGCAAAGGCCCCGGGGTGGGAATGTGGCTGGTGTGTTCGAGGAACAGCACGAAGAGCAGGGAGGCTGGGGTGGAATGGGTGAGGGGTGACCACAGGGGAAACAGAGTTCAAGGGGTAGGTATTGGCTATCTCAGATAGGGTAAGGAGGTTGGCTTTTACTCTGAGCAAGGTAGGATCTGTGCGGGGTTGAGGGCAGAGGAAGATAGGACCTGATGCAGAGGTGGGAAAGACAGCAAGAAAACCAGCGTGGCAGTGGGACCCATCTCCACCTTGGGGTGGCTGGGCCTGGCTTCTGGTCAGAACAGATCTCAAGGGGGCCTGATGGCTTCCTACTACCCTTTGTCAGGCTGAGCCCCAAGAGGGTGGAGCAGAGAGTGCAGGCCTGCCCCCTTCCGGGAGGTCTGCGGGCAGCAAACTCTTGTCCAGGGCAGGAGGATGTGTTCGCTGACTCGGAGGAAACAGCGCATCCCACATCAAAAGGGGGCCCCGGGTGGCTCCCACGCTGGGGCATCGTGGGAACCCTGCTACCCTGGGTTCTCTCAGGGGGCCTGCAGATTCAGAGAGGCTGGGGGCTGCCTTCACACTGTTCCCTAGCTCATGATGAGTAAATAAAAAACAGCCCCACTGTCACACCCTATCTACAACCTTCCCAGGAGCAAGACAAATTTTTGTAAATTGGGCTCTGTGGTTTTTAAGTGTTGCCAGAAATTGTAGGGCAGCCAAGATTTAGAAACCTTCCCTTTCTGAGGTGCCCCCCTGCCTAAATCCCAGGCCAAAGACTCAGCAAGACCAAGGTCATGAGCTGGACCAGATGCTGGTCATTAGATAGACCTGGGGTAGCGAACTGTCCTCACTGATTAGCAGAGGCTGTGCTGAAGATTCTGCTCAGCTTGAGAGTGCTGTGATGGATTAGTGATGTCTGCCACAGGTAGGAGACAAGGAGTAGTGGTTTGCATACTAAATATTGTTTTTGCCATCCATTTTAT
Source organism: Callorhinus ursinus (assembly GCF_003265705.2). Classification (NCBI taxonomy): domain Eukaryota; kingdom Metazoa; phylum Chordata; class Mammalia; order Carnivora; family Otariidae; genus Callorhinus; species Callorhinus ursinus. The sequence continues at coordinate 8,206,775 of NW_027397103.1, read as the reverse complement.
AGATAGCCCTGGAGAAAAGGGAGGATTTTTTTTTTTTTTTATGAGACAGGAAGAAAGGAGGTAGGGGAGACCGAGATATATTGAGATCCTTCGTGGTGTGCCTACACTAGAGCTCTTTTGAAGGACGGGGCAGGGAAGAGGAGAAGCTTGAGGTACATGCCCCTTTGCTTTCCTGTAAGAGTAGGGGAAGGGGTGAGATTAGGTGATACCCCGCAGGGAGGTCCTGGAGGATTATGACAGGCCCCAAGAGGGTCAAATGGAAACTCAGCCCCGTCTCTTGGGTCCCAGCAGGCTGCTAGAAGGACAAAATCCTTCTCCACTCACACCCCTGCACCAAACTATGAGCTTTGCATGTTTTAACTCGCTGAACCCTCACAAGGCTTTATCCCCATTACAGATGGGGAAATTGAGGCACAGCACCTTTCTGCACACACACACCTCAACTGACCAGGTGCTGGGGGTCCCATGGCACCTGCCCACCAATAGCACCCCCCTCTAGGGCTGTGTTCAGTGGTTCAGGTCACCACAGTGTTCGATGACCCCGATTCTGCTCCAGACACTCTCCACACCCTCAGAAGGCTCTGGGAGAAGTGCTGCAGGGGACCCAGATTAAGTCTGTGTTGCTGAGCAGGCAGAGTGGAGAGGCTGTGTGCAGTGATGGGTGCATAGGACTCTGTGCAAAATGTGGGCCTCCCCAGCCGTGTGTCTATGTGTCTGTGTGTCTGCACGTGTCCCCATGTGCAGTGGGTGGCTGCATGAGCTGGCTCCTCTTGTCTGATGGCATGCCCTCACGGTGTGTGCATGGGTGTGCCTCCGTGTGTGGTGTTTACCATGCAGAAGTGTGTGTGTGTGTGTGTGTGTGTGTATGTGTGTGTCTGAATCCGTGTATGTTTGTGAGGGGTGTATTCCCTGAGATGCGTCTGTGTGTGTCTTTGGATATATGTGTGCATGGCAATGTTCCCTAGTGTGTTGGTGTGTTTGTGTGTCTGCATGCAAATGTGTGTGGCTTTGTGTTCTCCGCGCACATGTATTCTGTGTCTGTGTCTGGGGAAGGAGCTTCCTGGGATGTGTGTGTGGGGGGGGGAGGTACCTGTTTGTGCAGTGTTCTCCATGTTATGTGTGTGTGTGTATCTGTGTACCTGTATGTGAGGTGTGTGTACCTGTATGTGTGGTGTGTGTAACACTTGTATATGTGTGCTTGGAAATAGAGCGCCTATTCCCCAGGAGTGTGAGTGTGTGTGTGTGTGTGTGTGTGTGTGTGTGTGTGTTTCTGGATCCACTGCAGCTGCGCCCAAGCCTGCCAAGCATACCATTTGCTTAAAGATGCTTCCCAGCCGGCTGCCCGGGATCGACTGTGCCTGCCAGGGGCTGATGACCGGGCAGCACTGGCCAGGCTCAGAACTTAGCAGGCAGGCAAAGGGGGTGGTAGCGGCAACTTCCCCAGCTGTCCCTGCCCCCATCCCTTCCTGCACACCCTCCTGGCACACCTCCCAAGCCCCTCTGGCTCCCCTGGCTTTGAGAACACATGTCTTCATCGAGACTTATCCATCCAGCGCTTCAGCAGCCCGACTGTAGTTCACCTATGTAACCCAGCGCTGAAGTAGTGAAGCCTCAGACGGGCACAGTATGCAGATTGCCGCAACCCTTCTCATTCCATCCTCCCAGCAGCCCTGGGGGTGAGGTATGATTATCCCCATTTTTCAGATGAGGAAACAGAGGGTTACAGAGGTTCAGTAACTTGCCTAAGCTTGTCACTGCAATACTTTCATGGTTTCCTCTCCAAGGGGAAGGGAAGATACACTGTGACTCAGTGGGCCGAGGTGCAGAGAGGTGAAACTGCTTCAGCCAGGCTTACGCATCAGTGGGGTGTTGGTGATGGGTAGTGCCTTTCAAGTCTTTATTAGGTGCCAGGAATTCTGCTGGACCCTTGACGTGCAGAATTTCATGGACTCTTCACAGCAAACATAAGGACGGTGCCATTTTACAGATGGGAGACAGGCTTATGAGAGGTACTGTGCTGTGTGACACCCAGCCAGTTAGTGCTTGAGCTGAGATATGAGAGCAGCTCTGGCTGATTTCAAAAGCCAGAGCTCTTTGGTGGGGGAGGGCAAAGAGGGGAAGCAGGCTATGGTTTCCTAAGGCCTCTTCGTTTGAAGAGGGTCAATGCCTCGATTATAGGAACTGACATCAGTAGATCTTCGAGAGACGAAAAACATGTTCATTGTAAAATGTCTTTGGAAAACCTGGATTTATCATTCCTAATCACATTTCTTTATGCAGGACTTATCAGAGCCTTCAATGTGCTCATATATGTTGTGAATTTTCAAGGAGACAGTGAAGTGTTTCATAACTTATTTGATCCCGGAATGCCTCTTTCCCAGAACCTTTTATGGGGAGAAATGTTGGAATGGCTACATCATCACAGTTGGGTTTCAGGCACAGTGGCCAGTAGAAGGGAACTGTTGGACCCCAAGCTCTCGCAAGGGAGGCCAGCTGAGGAGTGGGTAAGAAAGGAGTAAGTCTAGGGATCCATTACTTTATAACTGGGGCAGATATCCCAATCACACCCCGCCCCATAAAAGAAGGGTGCCTATATCCCTGGTGATCATTCTAAATGACGAGGACAGGCATAAAGAGGTCAGAGTATGCCCAAGAGCCAGAATGCAAAGCAGGATCCCCTGATCTTCCGGTGTGCGGGGCTAGAGTCCAGCTGCGGCCTCTTTTCTCCCCTCAGGGTCCCCGCGCTCCCAGTGAAGAACTTGAATGGTACCGGGCCGGTCCATCCGGCCCTGGCAGGTGAGATCCAGCCCTGGAGGGACAGAAGGGCGGGGCCCACGAGGAGGCGGCCCCACCTGTCTGCCCTGTGACTCCGCCCCCTGGCGGGGCTGGTGGGCGGGGCCCAGAGGAAACGCCCCTACCGTTGGACCCTGACACTGGGGAGGGCGAGACCCGCAGAAGGCATTCCACTCGGCTTCCACCCGCGGTGGGGCCCAGGGAGCCCCCGGCCCATCCTGACCTGAAGGCCCCAGGATTCCTGGGCCAAGCAGGTGGGCGGGGCCTGGGGGAGGCCCCTGGCGCCCGCCCAAAGGGGACCAGGTGGGCGGGGACCAGGTGGGCGCCACGCCCCCTGACGGCCCCGCCCTCTCCCCAGGGATGACCGGGATCTTGCTGTGTGCGGCGGGCCTGCCCGTGTGCCTGACGCGGGCCCCCAAGCCCATCCTGCACCCGCCGCCCGTGAGCAAGAGCGACGTCAAGCCTGTGCCCGGCGTGCCCGGGGTGTGCCGCAAGACCAAGAAGAAGCACCTCAAGAAGAGTACGCCTTCCGCGCCGACCCCGACCCCACTAACCTAACTCTTTACCCCAACCCCTCTGACCCCACCCTCCAATTTGTTCTTAGGACTTAGAACTCCACCTCCATCTCCCGATCCCAGCTCCCTTTCCCCTGACCCCCTCTGCCACCAACTCTGATTGCAGCAACAGCTGAAAGGCGACTCCTGCCAACCCCTCTCTGACCCCTGACCCCATCCTGAGCCAAGCCCTCAGGGGGAGATTCTAGGCACCCTCGAGCCCACCCCGCTGTGTCCTTGCAGGCAAGAACCCCGAGGATGTGGTTCGAAGGTACATGCAGAAGGTGAAGAACCCGCCCGATGAGGTGAGCCCCCGCGGGAGGGTCCTGGACTGGGCAGAGGGCGGCGCCCTCGCTTCCCCAGCCCTTGACCTCCCATCCTCTACACCCTCTCCCGTGGTTCTGTGTGTCACAATCTCTCCTCCCAGTTTGGGGGTTCGCCTTTTCTCTCTCTCTCTCTCTTTTTAAAGATTTTATTTATTCATTTGAGACACAGAGATAGAGAGAGAGAGATCATGAGCAGGGGCACAGGCAGAGGGAGAGGAAGAAGCAGACTTCCCACTGAGCCAGGAGCCCAATGTGGGGCTCGATCCCAGAACCCTGGGATCATGACCCCAGCGGAAGGCAGACGCTTAACCGACTGAGCCACCCAGGCGCCCCAACACCTTTTTTATGCAATGTCTTCTGATAAACAGGTTTAATAGAATCACGTTTATCAATCTCCTGATGAGTGACACTTTTCGTATCTTATTTTCACCCGTATTTTACACCCCATGTTTAAGTTTTGCTTTCGATAGTTAAGCCTTTAATCCCTCTGGATGGGGGTGCCAGGGAGCCCTGTCTTCCTCTGCCATGTATCTGCATTCAGTATATGGGAGTGTCCTCTCCCTTTGCCAAATGGGTACCGGAGGCTGGGGCAATCTGCCACCCTTGGGATCCTCCCAGGGGCAGCTCTGACCTGAGGGTGTCCTGCCCTGGCCAGTCCTCAGTCTCCCTTCTGTGCCCCTGCCCGCAGGACTGCACCATCTGCATGGAGCGCCTGGTCACAGCATCCGGTTACGAGGGCGTGCTTCGGCACAGGGGCGTGCGGCCCGAGCTTGTGGGCCGCCTGGGCCGCTGCGGCCACATGTACCACCTGCTGTGCCTCGTGGCCATGTACTCCAATGGCAACAAGGTGGGCCGCGCGGGCCAGTGGGTGGAGCCAGTGGGTGGTGCAGGCGGAGGGGCGGGGCCGGGATACCTGCGGGCCTCACCGCCAGCCTCCCCCCCCCCCCCCGCCCCAGGATGGCAGCCTGCAGTGCCCCACCTGCAAGGCCATCTATGGAGAGAAGACGGGCACTCAGCCGCCCGGGAAGATGGAGTTCCACCTCATCCCCCACTCGCTGCCGGGCTTCGCTGACACCCAGACCATCCGCATTGTCTACGACATCCCCACAGGCATCCAGGTGAGCCCTCCCTTCCCACCCCTCTGGCCTCAACTCTGAACCCTGCAGAGGCCCCCCCACACCTGTCCATGGTTCAAGCACCTGCTCCCCTCCCCACAGGGCCCCGAGCACCCCAACCCAGGCAAGAAGTTCACCGCAAGAGGCTTCCCGCGCCACTGCTATCTGCCCAACAACGAGAAGGGCCGGAAGGTGGGTGCCCTGAGGGTGCAGGGGTGTGGGAGCTGGCCAGGTTCCCCCTCACCCTCAATCCCTGTTTCCTCCCTGCACCAGCATCGACCACTACCTCCTAGTGCGAGTCCAGCCCTGCCAGTTGCTTCACACCCCCCATCTCATTTCCAGCTTGGTGAGGTCAAGGTCTTGACCCCATGTTACAGAAGCCTCAGACAGGGCAAGTGACTTTCCCAAGGTCACACAGCTAGTAAGTGGGAGAGCCCAGATTTCAACCCAAGCAGTCCAGGCTCTTCACCACCACACTCCGGATTGTCGGCTTCACTTCTTGTTTTTCAAGAGAAGCCAGATCTCCTGATTTTCATGTAAAATCTCCGGGTTTTTGAACATTGCCAAAGAAGTCACAAAATGGCCATTTAGTAAACCAGACACAGCTGAGGGCCTTCAATTTGAGACCCAGATGAAACAGGCAGATAACCTGGAAAGAGCTCTTACTGGGAGTCCATCCAGGGAAGTGGCCACGCTGGGCGGCCACTGGTAATGTTGCAGGCTTAGAAGGCATTAACGGAGCCACAGTGTGGCCAGGGAGGGAGGGAGGCTGGGCTGGGGGAGGAGGGGGCTCCAGCCACAGGGCGGGGCTGCCCGGGCCCTCCCCTCACCCCCGCGCCTGTCCTGGTGCCTACCCGCCAGGTGCTGAGGCTGCTCATCACCGCCTGGGAGCGGAGACTCATCTTCACCATCGGCACATCCAACACCACGGGCGAGTCGGACACCGTGGTATGGAACGAGATCCACCACAAGACCGAGTTTGGGTCCAACCTCACAGGCCACGGCTACCCGGACGCTAGCTACCTAGACAATGTGCTGGCCGAGCTCACAGCCCAGGGCGTGTCCGAGGCTGCAGCCAAGGCCTGAGGCCCGAGGCTGCCCACCTTCCCTCCTGCTTGGCCCCCTGGTCCGGCACTTGCCTCCCTCTGCCAGGTGTGTCCTGGTGGCCCAGGTTCAGGGCTAGGGAGGAGCCTGCAGAAGGAGCCAGAAGCTTTCTGGAGATGTGGCTGGAGGTAGTTGGAATATGCCGGGAGGATGGCAGGCCAGCCAGCTCCGACTTGTAGCTCCCCGAGAGGGTGGCAGAGAGAGTACCAGGAACCACAGCAACCTCCCTACCAAAAAGACAGAGCCCCACCCCCTCATGCAAACACACGTGTCCTGTTGAACACATGCACGCACACCCACGTGCCTCTACTTAACCCCAGACTCGGGGGGAAGAGACAGAAGACCCCTGTGATACCCCATATGGATTCCCATCTGTGTCTCCATCATCTCCGTACAGCTTGTCTGCAGACGGGATTCAGGTCAAGCACCTGGGGCCCTGCTGGGGCTCTGAGGGGAAAAGGGCCCTTGGGAAGCTCAGCCTCCCCCCATCTCTGTCACCCATCTCTGCCACCCACTGATGGGCAGTTGTGGGCCCATGGGGTAGAAGCCCCAGATTAGTCAGCAGGTTAGCAAAGGGGCAGGCCAGAGAGAGGGGGACCAGAGGGATCTTATTTTGTGCTTGTGTCTCTTCATCCTTCTGGGACTCTGACGTCCTTCTTCTCCCCTCCCATCCCCAGGCCTTATGTCTGTCCCAGATAAAGGCACTGTTCTCCTTTCCTCCCCACCCCATCCTCTCCACCAAATCACTCCCAAACGTCGAGATCCAAAGGCTGGAGCTTCTGGCTTCAGGAGCAAGACGAGAAGGCCTAGCTTAGGCCAGCAGGTCTAAAAAGCAGACCGGACAGCAAAGAGTCCATTTCCCTTTCCTTGGGAGTGGGCAGTGGGGTGGCTGATGGTCTTGGCCAACCAGGGGCCTGTTGCCCAGGCAACTCACCAGCTCCGCCTCTGTTGATTGGCTGCCACGGTGGAAGTCAGCCAAGATTTAAAGGGACGCAAGAGATTGCTCTTTTGAAAACCTACCAGTCCCACTGTGGGTGGAGAAATAAATGGTCTTTCTCCTCCTCACTCAGTCTTTTCCTGCCAAGAGGGGTCGGGGGTGGGTGGCTCTGTTCCTGGGGGCCTCTGGCCCACCCCGTCGGGGAGCTTACAACAAAATGATGACCCCAGGACCATTGCCCCTCTCAGCCTTGGGCAGCTGGAGATTGAGGGTCCCCATAATTCTCTTGTCTTGGGGTATGCAGGGAGTGTGAAGGTGACAGAGGCAGACCCTCCAACCCTAGTCCCCAAAAGGGCAGGGCTGAAGGTGCTGTTCTCAAGCACGGCACGAGACAATGCACACAGCTGCTCCCCGGTACAGTACTGGGAATGAGGGACTTGGGCTGGGAGCTGAGAGCCTACGGGAAAACATGGAGGAGCTGGGATACACCGTGACTGGTTCCTCGAGCCCCAGACCCTGCCCTAAGGCAGGAGGGCCCGGTTCTGTCTAGGGACACATCCCAGGATCTGCAACAAGCTTCCTATCAGCTCGGCAGCATCCCAGGATGCTGGGTGGCTGTGGCGGATGCTGCGGCTCCAGGCGACCCCTGCTGGCCACACTTGGGATAGCACTGCATCTTTCCGGGTCCCCCTTATCTCCAGATATGCTTTGGTTTTTGTCCCACACTCCAGTCACACGAAACCAGAAATGAGTCCTTGGAGGCCCTTCCAGTTCTGTCAGTTGGGTGTTCCCAAATATTTTACCCTCTATGATTATTTCTCAAACGAAATCTCACTTCAAACCTTACTATACATAATTGCCCAGCCCCTTGATCATCAAATCCTGTGTTCGACCATATCACCGGGGGATCTTGTTAAAAATCCTGATCCTTGTGCCCACACTCCCGCAGATTCTGATTTAGTAAATCGATGGGGTCCAACAATCTGCATTTCTAGCAGACAACCTAGGGGGTGAGTTTTGGACCACAGTCTAAGAAACCCCCTCCCTGGCTCCCAAGCCAGCCCCGTGGAACCCAGTTTGACAACCACACATCTAGACACTCCCTCATTTTATACAGCATGAACTGAGGCTCGAAGAGGGGATCAGAACCTAGCCCAAGGTCTCCCAGGATCCAAGGATCTAAGTCTGGCACACTGGGGTCCAAGCCTCTGTTATTCCCGAGGGAGCCTGATTCTAGACGCTTGTGGTTAGGACTCTCGGCAAGGCAGGGTTCGGGAGGATCAGTAAGGTTACACGGATTGGCAAAAACATGAAAACAGGAAGGGCTGAGCCTCTTTAGTGCCTGTCTGGGGCAACAAGGCCACGTGGGTATCGGGGATTCACGTACAGCTGTATCTAGCAGCTCGGGACCAGGCTGGCTTGGTCAGTGTGGGCAGAGGCCAGTCTGGTTTAGCAGAGACCTTCCGCTGAGCGGAATGAGTCGGGGTGCTTATCCCGTCCACTCCCATCTGCCTCAGCCCAGAGACTGAGATTCATTCAGTACAAAGGCCAGCCCCCTGCCAGAGGGCTTCCATGCCCAGGGTTCTGGACTTAGGGCACAGAGACTAGGAGATCTCCAGAAGCCTCCACCCTACAGCATCAACGAGGTACAGGACAGCCTCAAGGGGCCAGGGTGCACTGAGAAGGGCCCACTGGCTCCTTCCACCTCCTTCCAGGCTGGCTCTGGCATCTCCTTAGTGCCCAAGGGGGCCCAGGGCTGCCTTCTGCTGCTCCCGCTGCTGGAACTCTTCATGGGCTCTGTCCAGATCCGCGAGCACCTCCAGCAGGCGGGCGGCTGCCTCTCTCGGCCGGGCCAGGGCATCGGGACAGGCCCCTGTGAGGGAGACAAGGAGCCGTGGGGGCTCAGCCAGGCCAGGGAGGGCTGCCATAACCCAGACCCCATGGCTTTCTCAGGCTCCAGGCTGGCCCTGAGAGCCCACACACTCCGTCACCCTACTCACCACACCTGCTGGTGAACTGCGAAGGGGAGAGTTGTGGGGAAGGACATAAGAGTGGGCTCGGCAAGTTATGGCAGGGGACAGAGACGGCGAAGAAAGGGGACCTCCTTAGCCCCTTACCTTCCGTGGCCCCGGAACTCTTCTCTGCATCTGCCTCTGGGCTTGAATCTGTGTTGGGATCCTCCTGGAATTTCATCCTGGAAGTTGAAAGGGAGAAAGACAAGGTTGGTCCCTGATTCCCAATCTTGGTCTCCACCCCAGAGATTCTCTGCTGGTTGCAGGAGACGTGACTGTCTCCCACTAGTCACCATCACCACCACCACCATCACATCAAATACTTAAGAATGCCAGACACTATTATAAACCCTTCACATGTATCAACTCATTTAAGTATCACCAAAAAATGTATCCAAGGTAGGTACTTACTGTTGATTCCATTATACAGTCCAGACACAGAGAGGTAAAGTAACTTGCCTAAGGTTGCACAGCATAACTGTTACCGTGTATTGAAAGCTGTGACCAGGCATCTACAAAATGCCTCACCTGTATTAGCTCATTGGACCACTCAGGACAACCCCATGAGGAAGGTACCATTACTATCCCTATTTTCCCGATGAGGAAGCGGAGGTACAGAGAGGGTAAGCAATGTGCCCGAGATCACACAGCCAGTAAGTGGCTAGCCCAGAATTCGAAGCCAGGCAGGCCAGCTTCAGAACCCACTCTAGAAGGAGTTGGAACAAATCAGTCACTGAATAGGGGTGAAGCCCACAAGGAAGGAAAAGGAACGCATCCAAGGTCTGTGGCCATGTCTGAAGGGACCCGGATATTAAAAGACCCAAGACCCACTTCTGCATTGGGGCCTGCCTGTAGACGACTCCCAGTCCCCTGCTTGAGCCTGCACACCGCGCACCGGGAAGCTCAGCTGAAGCGGATGGAAGGAATGAATAAATGAATGTGGGAGGCCATGCTGGGCAGGTGGCCTGGCTGGTCATCACGGGGGAAGTGGGCTGGGCAAGGGCACCCACCTGAGCTGGTCCCGCCCCAGGAGCAGCCGCCGATACACCATCTGGATCTCAGCGTCGGGATCCAGTGGGTCGCTCCAGTCCCCCAGGGTGACAGCCGAGTGTGTGCGGCTGCAACCAGCAGCTGAGGGGGACACAGCGCCATCAGAACCGCTTCCCACTGCCCCCTCTAAAAGTCCCCGCGACAGATGGTCCCCAAGCCCCGAGCCTTCTGCCTCTAAGATCCCTCTTCCAACCTACTACTTCCATCAAGCCCCACTGCCTCCACTCCCGCCCAGCAGAGCCCTAGCCTCACTTCCCTCTAGCCTCCTCCCACAGTCCGGGCTCCAGCCACGAAGACCCTTTTCAGTCCTTCAGCCCTCCCTGTGCCACCTCCGGGCCTTTGCCTGTGCTCTTTGCTCTGCCTACAACACTTCCTTACCCCATCCCTGTCTCTAACTTCCTTGCTTAACGCCTCCTCTCCTCAGGTCACATCTAAACAGTACCTCCTCCAGGAAGCCCTCCTTGATCTCCTACTCTGGGGCTGGGTCAGAGGCATGCTCTGGAGTTTCAAAAGCCTTATCTTAGGGGCACCTGGGTGGCTCAGTCGTTGAGCGTCTGCCTTCGGCTCAGGTCCTGATCCCAGGGTCCTGGGATCGAGCCCCGCATCGGGCTCCCTGCTCCGCGGGAGGCCTGCTTCTCCCTCTCCCACTCCCCCTGCTTGTGTTCCCTCTCTCGCTGTGTCTCTCTGTCAACTAAATAAATAAAATCTTTTTTAAAAAAAGCCTCATCTTAGTACTTAGAAGACTGTATTACAATTGTCTGGTCAGTCATTTGTCTTCCTCCAGAGCAAGCCTGATGTCTGTGTACCACTAGATGCTTGGCACATAGTAGGTACTTAAAAAACAATACCTCACATGTAATGAGCACTATGTGCTCGGCAGTGTTCTAAGGGCGTTGTGTATATCAACTCACTCAATCCTCCCAACAGCCCTAGGAGGCAGGTACTGTCATCAACCCTATTTTCCGCTTCAGGAGACTGAGGCACACAGAGGTTAAGTAACTTGCCCGAGGTTGCACAGCAGCTCAGACGGAGGTGGGACATCTGCTGATCGACAGGTAGGGAGGGCGGAACCTGGGCCCACCCTGCCGCCTCACCTGAGCGCTCAGCCTGGAGGCAGCAGGTCCAGCGCGAACTGCGGAAAGCACCGGGGTGGCAGGCAGCCAGTTTGTCTGGGTTGGGGGCGCTGGCCTTGCGCAGGGCCGACAGCCACTGGTTGAGCTCGTTCACATTCTGCAGGGAGCCCGGGGGTGCGGGGGGACGGTCAGGGGTGGGAACCGAAGGGACGCTCTCCGCCCCATCCTTGCCACGCCTCACCTTACACTGGAGGTAGGTGGTGTGCAGCGCGCCGGCGGCGTCCTGCGTTACCACCTGCATCACGTGCGGCAGCTGGAAGGCGCCCTCGTCCACGCGCTCCACGGCGCGGATGTGCGACACCGGGACGGAGGAGCGCATCTGGGAGACAGGCCTGTCGCTGCAGGGTGGGCTGGGGCCCGGGGCGTCGGGGCCCAGGGACAGCTTTCCTTTGGAGGCGTGTCTCAGGGGATGTTCCCTGGGGGTGTGTCTGTAATCTGGGCGCATGACCCCTGTCTCGAGCACTGAGTCCCCCAGACCTGCCCCATCACCCTCTAAGGAAGCGTGGACTCCCCTGGGCACCAGTGTCCATCACTGTCATCAATCAGCACAGCAACCCGAGATGGCAGATGGGATGTGCTTTCTAGCACTCTGCATTTATCACTTTACACCAATTTCTGAGGCCGGGTCTATGTGCCGAGGAGGAAACTGAGGCCCAGGAGGATCCATGACCCTCCTGAAGTTACTCAGCTAGTGGAGCCAGGGACTGGAACTCTAGAATCTATGCTCTGCTGACGAAGTGGGAATAATGAACAAGTACACCCCGTCCAGTGTTAGCTATTATTCACAGATGTGCAGACAGAGAAATGCGTACACATCAGCAGGTACCTGAGTTGTCGCTGGATTTCAGTGGCAACCCCGTAAGAACAGGGATTTTATGTCTTGTTTACTGCTGTATGTCCAGTGCGTAGAACACTGCATGGTATACAGTAAGCACTCAATAAATGTTTGATGAATGACCGAGTGAATAAATGCCTGGTATGTGTACCTATACCGCCAGGCAGGGACATCTGAGCGAACAGATCTAATTTTACGTGAGTAGGATAGCTCATAGGCATTGGCCTGGGTGGGAGCATTGGAGGGTGGCTAAGCATTGTGTGTGTCCACACCTGGGGTGGGGGGGGGGTCCGGACCACCACAAGTGCACATTCTGAAGGACGTCTGATGGTGTGTGTGTGTCGGGGGTGGATGCCTGTGTCTGTCCTGTGCCCACACTGGCCCAAAAGTGTGAGCAGAGCCTGGCCTGAGACTTTGGACTTGCTGAGTCCTTGCCCCCTCCTGGGCCTCAGTTTCCCCCCGCTTACAGAGAGGCAGCCCAATGAGCGAGGCCACTGCTGGAACACCCCACCCCACCCCACCCCCGCTGTGGGCGGGAGGCCCACCTGCCACTCAGGACTCTTGGAGTAGGAGAGAGTCTCCCCGCTGAGCCAGAAGTAACGCTTCTTGAAGGCAAAGCGTGTGGCCAGGCTGGCGGGCTCCTCCTTGCGCTTCAGCAGGTAACCTTCACGAACAATCACCGAGGGGGCCACCAGGGCCCTGGCTGGGCCCCCAGCCTCTGGGAAATGGGAACGGGGGACAGTGAACCCCTCATATCCAGGCTCAACCTGCCCTGCTGGTGTGCCCAGGGCCTCTGTGGATGAGCATGACTCTCTGCCCCCCTAGAGGCAGGAGGGTGAACAACAGGACGGCTGCAGACTCCACTCCCTCCATTAGGGAGTGGATCATTGAAGCGGGGTGGGGAGCACAAAGCAGGTGTCCAGGATCCCTCTCCCGAAGTTCTGTAGATAATGGTGCAGGCAACCAGCGGGGGTGGGGGGAGGGGAGGGGAGGGAAGGGGGAACATGCCTCAGGAAGTCAGTCCAGGGAGGACCTGGGATCTAGCCCCCCCTGGGGGCGGGATCCCTCCCCAACGCCATAGGGACCCCGCCATGCCACAACCAGGGCTCCCCATTCCAACAGGTTCCTCCTATGTGACTTGGACCCAACTCTCTCATGCCCTGAGCCCTACATTGTGATACAGACTTAGCCCCAACTCTTCTGCTTAAAACAGTCCCAGGCTCCATTTCACTCCCCATTAAAGGCCAGCTGCCTATGAAGCCCCCACACAATCTGCCCCCACCTCTCCTTTGTGACCCCTCATTCACTCTTCTACATTGGCTCCTCCCTGTGGCTCCCCATTCCCCACCTCAGGGCCTTTGCACATGCTATTCCCAGCCTGGAATACTCTTTCCCGGGATCTTCATGGCTTGCTCTCTGTCCTCCTTCAGGTCTTTGCTCTAGTAGCACCCTAGGGAGGCCATTTTTGGCCACCCTACCTAAAAATTCGACCTGCCACCCCTACCCCAACATTCTCTTCCCTCCATTATTTTTTCTCCCTACACGATCACTCCCAAACATACTATATTATTTGCTAACTCATCTTTTTATAGCCTGTGGTCCCTGCTAGAATAAAACTTCCATGACAGCAGAAATTTCTTCTGTCTTGTCCACTGCTGTTTCCCCAGCACCTGGAACAGTGTCTAGCAAGCACTTGGTAGATTTTTTTTTTATTGTGTGCACACCATGCGACAGCACCCATACACATCTCCACATTGGCTGGAATAGCCTGGAGGACAGGGCCTGAGCTCTGTTCATATCTGGGACCTAGCACAGGAGGGGCCAGGAAATGTTAGTGGACTGACTAGCTGACCCACACAGGTCCATAGTCTCAATGCTGGGGTGGGGGCGGGGCGGGAAGGGCAGGTCCCGAGGGTCCACAGAGTGACAAGCCAGATGTGGCAGGAACACAGAGACTCACCCTCCTCCTCATCCACATCCACCAGCCGGTCCAGGAAGTGTCTCACACGTGAGATACTCTGCAGCAGGAAGGGGTGGAGGGGCGCCATCCATAGCTCCTTGCCCTGGCCCAGCTGCTGGCCCAGGTTTCCGATGCTCTGCACAGCCTGGAGCAAAGAAGCAAGGGATGCCAGGGCCAAGGTCACTGCAGGGGAAGGGCTGTCTGTGGGCCCAGAACAGAGCCCCTGAGTCCTAACTCTCAAATCAGTGCTCAATGAAAGGGGAAGACTCAGCAGCACCTGCTTTGAGCAATATCTACCCCTCCCTATGGAGAGATATGCAACCCCAGTGCCCTTATTCTGTTCCCTCCAGAGCCTGATTCCCCTACCCAGGACTGCCTGATCCTATCATGCATACTTTGAAGCCCATCAGAACCTCAAAATATGGCCACTTTGCAAAGGATGGTCTAATTCATACTAAGGTGTAAATGACTACTAGCCCGCTTCCCACTTTCCTCCTGGAAGGGTAGGGTTTTCGTTTCAAGAGACGAAATTAGAGAACATATGAACGAATGCCTTCACAGTTGGGATGGAAGGCTAATGGGTGTTTCAGACAGATTTCTCTGGGTGTCGTTTGGGTCTTCTGTCAGTTTGGCCTTCCAGCTCTGTTCCTATGCTTTTCCAGGCTAAAAACACTCAGGATGTGGAACTCCACTTTCGGCACCTTGGCAAGAAGTAGCAGTGAGCGGCTGGTCTGGGGATCTGCATGCTGGTCCCGGAGGTCAAACAGCTTTGGGGTGAGGATGGCAGGCGCAAAGAATCGCAGGAAGAGAAAGCCACTTATGGCCAGGTACTTCACATCCTGCCAAGAGAAGCAGCAGGTGGGAAGAGCCTCCAAGGACCCACTTCCCAAATGGGGAAACTGAGGCGGCAAAGACTATAGATTGGTGGTGCAAGGGGAAGTGGGACAGGAGATGGGCTAGGAGACCACACTGGTCTGCCAAAATCGTTTTTTCTCTCTGGACCTCAGTTTCTCCACCTGGAAAATAGAGTAGCAATACCAATCCTGCAGGATCAGCTTTAGCCCAGCATCCTCAGAATCTGTTTGTGCCAATCACCGTGCTAAGGGCACAGGCCTATAAAGGAAACAGCATCATTATTCTCCTTTTACAGATGAGGAAGCAGAAATTCAGAGATGCCAAGTGACTTGCCCAAGGTCACACAGCTGATGGGTAGAGAAGGCAGAATTCAATCTCCCGATCTATGATTTATTATACTGATAGCACCATGCCAGATACCTCTCCATACATTTGTTTAGTTAATACTCACCCTGGGAGGAGGGATTCTATCTGCATTTTATAGAGAAGGCCACTGAAGCCCAAAGAGAGGTCACCTGCCCAAGGCCACACAGCTGTAAACGGCAGAGCCAAGATTTGAACCCAAGCAGGATTAGAGCTCTCAGCTCTTCATCACACCCTCTTGCATTTGACCCTCATTACCGTGCAATGCTTGCTGAGCATCAGGAACTAATCCGAACCACTAACCGTCCCATGGAGTAGGTACTATTGTCCCTGTTTTCTGGATGAGGACACAGGCTCAGGAGTGAACCCAGGCCGGCTGGCTCCTGCGGCTGTCCTATGTGCACCCCGCAGCCCAAGACTCTGCCTCCTACAAACTGTAAAGTGCGGTGCCCCCTGTGTGAGCCCCAGCCCTGGCCCACCTACAGGTAAGGCTGGTTCCCCCAGCACCAGCAGAGGCAACTCAGAGAGAGGGTGTGCCTTTATCCTGGGTGCATCTGGCTCTCCCCGAATCACTCCCCGCCCACCTTTCACACTTGCCCAGCTATATTTAGCCCGAGAATGTGCTCTAGTATTTATTTAGGGGTTGTATTCACACTTGAGACAATACCCTCCCTGGGTCAATGCCAACTTCCTACGGCATGTGTGCGCTGACAGTGAGCCCTGCCGACAGAGGGTACCCAATACTGCCCAGGAGGAGGGTCTCTGCCCCCATCTGCCCTCATCTGGAACCTGAGCTGCCCCCAGGGCCACCGCCCCTCCCCCCCACCCCCCACACCTGCCATCTTCCAGGGTAATTTTAGTCTTTGACATCATCTCTTCAACTTCCTTTCTTAAGCAGGAGGAACAGGTGTCAGAGCGGCAGAGAAAGGAGTTCCCCTGGGTTTCCATGACCCCATCCACCCTCACGGGCCTGAGAAAGTCCCTGCTTCCTGACCATGGCCTCTGCCCACCATGGGAGCTGAGAACTGCAGGGCACTTGGGTGTCACACTGGGTCCCCCACAAAGGCCAGGCTGTCTAGGGAGCTGGCCTCCCTGCTTCCCTTCCCACCTCCCAGCCACAGCTGTGTCCCACTTAGCACCTGCAGCCCAGGCGAGAGCCTGGCAAAATGGGGCGTAAATCAAGCGACGTCCCAGTTTGGAGGCCCAGAGCTCACTCCTCAGCAGGGGGCCGAGGGGAGAAGGGAGAGACCCACACTGGGAGACCAGAGGCCTCGCTTTGAGTCCACAACCCTTGGCCAAGGCTCTTTACCTCTCGGGGCCTCAGTTTCCCCACTGGTAAACAGAACGTGGGGAGAGGTGTGGCATAATCAAGGGCTCTTAACTCAAGCTCTAGGGACTGAGCTGTTACATCTCCAACATTTAGGGGGTCTTAGATTTTTCTGCAAAGTGACCCCCCAGTCCGTGTTTCTATTACATCAGCACTACCCAAGAGCCTGATGTGATGTCATTTTTAAGGTAGGACAAAAACGGCCACCTGGGGGCGCCTGGGTGGCTCAGTCGGTTAAGTGTCTGCCTTCAGCTCAGGTCATGATCCTAGAGTCCCTGGATCAAGTTCCGCATCAGGCTCCCTGCTTAGTGGGGAGTCTGCTTCTGGCTCTGATCCTCCTCTCTCTCGTGCTTTCTCTCTTTCTCTCTCAAATGAATAAAATCTTAAAAAAAAAATTGCTTTTAAAAAAAAAAAAACAGGGGCGCCTGGGTGGCTCAGTCGTTAAGCGTCTACCTTCGGCTCGGGTCATGATCCAAGCCCCGCATCAGGCTCCCTGCTCCTCGGGAAGCCTGCTTCTCCCTCTCCCACTCCCCCTGCTTGTGTTCCCTCTCTTGCTGTCTCTCTTTCAAATAAATAAATAAAAATCTTTAAATAAAATAATAATGAAAAAAAAACGGCCACCCAGAAGGGATGCTGACCATTAAACCAGGGGGGCTCCAATGGGTAACCCACGGGCCAGTCCAGCTGCAAACGTGTAACAACTGGCTCAAAGTGTTGTTGTGTTGTTGTTGTTGTTAGGTGAATCAGTGCCAACATTTAAAAAAATAGAAGACCTCACATAAAATCCAGAATGTTGGCTTTAGAAAATAAACTCTCACGATCTGGCAGTACTGGGTCCCCATTCCTACATGGCAATGACTGATTGTCTGGAGCTGCCCCCTTAAGACAAGCCGTGGGAGCTCCTGTTGCCACAGTCCCTACCACTCCCTACTGCCCCACTCCAGACTGCTGCCTTCATTCACCTCACCTGCCTGAGGCAGCACCAGGGGTCTCAACTTTTATGTCAATAGTGACAAAGCACTGGCACATGCAGGGATTTGTTTTTAGGCTATTTCGGGTGCCTGCTACAGAGCACCTACTGTGTACCAGTGTGCTCGCTCGTTCTTGTGTTCTCTCGCTCTCTTTCTCTAAGAGCTGCATTTAAGAAGCACTCACTTTGTGCCAGACTCTATATTTGGTGGTTTTGAGCACCGATCCAGAAGCCAGCCTGCCTAGACAGCTGCCTACCCCAGGACCATGTGACTCAATCTCTCTGGGCCTCTGCCTCTTCCTCTGGGAAATGGAAGAATACTGGTACCCACCCCATAGGGTGGATACAAAGACTAGGTAAGGCAAGGCATATGTACAAGTGGGTCTGAACCCTGGCAAGGGCTATATATCGAGTTAGCTGCTCTAACTACTATTACCACCACCCCTGGATCCCAGACCCTGCCAGGAATACCATCCCCACTTCTGACAGGACACACAGTACTTTAGTGTGAGCAGCCCAGCTCTGTCCCCACCCTGCTCCGACTCTCCGTGTGACCCTGAACAAGCCACTGCCCCTCCCCAGCCTCAGTCTCCCCATCAGCTCCATGGGAACGCGTGGCTCACCTCGTGCTCCGCCTGGGGGAAGTGCTCCTCCACGCACTGGTGCAGCTGCTTGAAGGCGAGCCGCATGGCAAGCGGGCAGCGCCCCACAGAGCCCACAATGGCCTCCACGATGGGCCCCAGGTAGCCGGTCAGCAGCCCCAGGCTGGCGTCCCGCACGTGCTCCTCCGAGGGTGCGCCCTTGAAGGAGATTCTCCTGGGGAAACAGAGTGGCTGTGCCTCCGAGCCCAGCCTCTGTCCGCTCAAAACCCTCCCCCAGCCCCCACTGAGCTGAAAGCACCCACCTTCCCATCCCCCCTCCATAACCTCCCCTCCTCCCATTCCCACCAAGCTTCTTACTGCTGCTTAAACACGCGGAGTTCACTCCTGTCGCAGAGTCTCGTGCATGTTCTTCCCTCCGCCTGAGACACTCTTGCACCCACAGTTAGCTTAAATGTCCCCTCCTTAAAGAGGCCATCCCTTTCCCACCACACATCATCACGGACCCTGGTCTGGTGCGTTTTCAGCAGGGACATGCCGGACACACTCTCCCACCTCAGGGCCTTTGCACTTGCTCTTTCCCCTGGCCTGGGATACTCTTCCCCTGGATCTGTGCATGCCTCCCTCCCTCATCTCCTTCAAGTCTCTGCTGAAAGGTCCCCTTCTCTGTGAGGCTGTCCCTCTGACCACCCTATGAAATCCTGCAAACCCCTGCTCTGCTCCCACAACCCTTCCCTGCTCTCTCTCTCTCCATTCCCCTGAGCGCCTTCAATAACCTTCTTTAGTTGGCTATCTCCCTCCCCCTGGAAGACAGATTTGTGTCCACTTACTCCCTGCTCGGGACCAGTGTTCATCCAGTGTCTGAACAATAGGTTCTCAACGATTGTTTTGTTGAGTGGATGATGGAATAACACTTTTCTACCTACAAGGTTCTTGTCCCTTCTTTCTTGTTCCCACTACAGGTGTAGGGTCTGTCTTGCCCGCCTCAGAGTTGGGATTCGAACCCAGGAGCTCAGTTTCAGAGTCCTGCCCGTCACCACTACACTACCCAGCCCGAGGATGGCGGTGCTCCCAGTGAGGCTTTCTGCGGCAATGCGGAGCTCCTGAGCAATCATGCCGGAGGGAGGGATGGCCACTGGCACAGACCCAGCATGGCAAGGCTCTGGGCAGACAAGGGGTCTGCCAGGGGGTTCGGGTTCGCCCCTGAGGCATTGCTCACCTGGTGCGGCCCAGGTCCATCTTGCACGGGTCCAGTTCCATGTACTTCTTTTCCTCGAAGACGCGGTTAATCACTGGCTTCAGGACCTCGTGCAGGTAAGGCATGCCCACGAGCTGAGGGCAGGGGGCACCACATGGGACAGGGCTGAGGGGGAGGCGGGGGCGTGCCCACGAGCCAGGGGCTGGGGGACCATGTGCGGAGAGGCTCAGAGCGAGGCTGAGGCATGCCCAAGAGCAGGGGTGAGGGGCACTACCCAGGTGCGTCTCAGGGAGAGGCCAGGCACCAGCTACCAGCAGCCCGGCTCAGCGACCCTGAGCCAACCGAGGCCAGCCAAGCTCTGGGCTCCCAGTAAGCACAGAAAAGGAGTCCCCTTGAGGAAGCTGCAGCTGGACCCCACCAGACCTTTGCGTGCTCACCTTCATAAACTGTTCCATTGCCTTGGATGCCAGGGAGTTAGAACGGAAGAGGGTGTTGGGGTCAGCTGGGAGGACAAAGGGAAGTGTTTGCTGGGATTTGGAGGCCAGATCCACCTCACCCCACCCACCCAAGGTGGGAGTCATGATTCTTCCAGCCCCAGGAATCAGGTAGAACTGCAACATCAACTCCATTCACAGGCCAGGGGCCCAGAGTGGTTCAATGAGCGGCCTAAGGTCAGACAGCTCAAGAGTAGCAACGCCAGCACCTGAATCCAAGACTGCATCCCCAGTTGGCTGCTGGTGCACAGTGTAGGGACCCCCCGCCCCCCCCACACACGTAGGAGCCCCTGACCTCTGCCTGAAGCCCCCCGTTTCTCCCTCAGAGACCCTGTGTGGACCTATCCCTGGGGTGTGATGTCTGGGGCTCATGCAGGCAACTCACTGGTCCGGGTCACCTCACGCCGGGTGAGATAGTCCAGAAGGGGCCCAGCCTGGCCCTGGCCAAGAAAGAGCTTCACCAACTTGGTGGCAAGGTCCTGGCGGCAGTCCCCCAAGGTCAGCTCCTCCAGCACAGCCAGGGGACTAGCAGCATCCTCCTGGGCAAGGACAGCCAACAGGGGAGGTGGCCCAGGGTCCTGGGACCCCAAAGCAAGAACCCCGGGAGGGATCCCTGAAGCACGGGGAGCCATCAT
Organism: Callorhinus ursinus; assembly: GCF_003265705.2. Taxonomy (NCBI): domain Eukaryota; kingdom Metazoa; phylum Chordata; class Mammalia; order Carnivora; family Otariidae; genus Callorhinus; species Callorhinus ursinus. The sequence goes on along the minus strand of NW_027397103.1, from coordinate 8,186,515 downwards.
CCAGATCCCCAGTAGAATGGATGCACCCACCTCTGCCGGCCCCAGCACAGACTCCATGAGCAGCTCCGTGAGCGGCTGGTAATACCGGGAGGGCAGGATGCGGTCCTCGATGAGGCGCACCTTCAGCCGCAGCGCGCCCAGGGTCCCCCTGACCGGGGTCAGATCGCAGGTGAGGGAGCAGTAAGTATGTACACGCAGGTGCGGACGGCCAAGAGAGGCAGGTGCGAACACAGATAAGGAGCATGGATGTTAGCAAAACAAGGCAGACGGGGACAGGTGTGGGCAGGTGTGAACAGGTGTGGGCAGTGTGGGCAGGTGTGAACAGATACTGACAGAGATGCACAGGAACAGACGAGTGCAGACAGTCAACAGATACTGCTGGTGTGGAATGACGTGGCCAGTGTGAAAAACAAAATTATGTTCACTGTGAACAGACAATGGGGGCAGGTGTGGATGGTGTAGTCCGATGCAGACAAGTGTGGAGAAGTGTGGACAGGTGTGGGTATATGTGAACAGATGTTGACAGGGATACACGGGAATGGCCAGGTAAAGTCCATGTTAACAGTGTGGCCAGTATAAGGTGTCTACAAGAACGGACAATGTGAACAGGTGTGCGCAGGTGTGGAAAGACCCAGGGTTCTGAACACACATTGACTAGTGTGAGCTGATATGTTCAGGTGCAAACAGGTGGATGGGTCCAAGGTGAACTCATTTGGACATAAGTAAATGTACATTGTAAGACAGACATTTGCTCAATGAGTGAACGAAGTGACATGGTGACAGCTTGTGGGCTAACATGGGCACCCACCAGGACCTGCCCGCAAGCTGAAGATGGCACTTGACCTGAGTTCAGCCTGGCCGCCTCCCTCCGCACCCACATTTACCCAGAATCCTCCTCGGCTCTGGGAAAGGGCAGGAGACGGAACCAGCCACTGGGTGCGTTCTGCTGCAGGACCTGTGGGGAGAACTCCACCTGCAGGGGGACACGCAGACCCTCAGCTGAACCCGAACTTGCCCGGCCCAAGGGCCCACCCAGGTCAAGAAAAGCTCTGACTGCCCACCCAAGGAGGGGAGGCGTAGCCTGCCAGGGGCCACCTCCCCTCCCCTACCAAACCCCATTGACAAGAGCAGCCACACTCCCTCTCCCAGTCCCAAAGTACTAGCTCCTGCCAGGACGCTGAGGGCCTCCAGAGGACACTTCATTTACAGTTGGGGAAACTGAGGCTTGGGGAGATGGAGCGACTTGTCCGAGGTCACACAGCTGCCAGAGACCACATATCTGGATTGAAGGCATTTTCAGCTCTTTTTGGGGACACAAATCTCACCTGTCTGGAAGCTTAAAGAGAGTCCAGAAGGCCCCTGAGCCCCAGCCCCTCTCTTGTAAAATAACTATAAAGATGTAATTTGCATCCCGTACAAGTCACGTATTTAAAGTGTGTAATTCAATGGCTTCTGGTCTACTCACAGAGTTGTGCAACCATCACCACTAATTTCAGAGAATTTTCTATCAGCGCCCCAAACGCCTGTGCTCATTAGCTGTCACTCCCCATCTCCCACCCCCACCCCTAGCTCCTGGCCACCACTGGTCTACTTTCTGTCTTGACACGTTCACCTACTCCAGACATCTCAGATAAATGAAACCATATAATCTGTGGGGACTGGCTTCTTTCCCTTGGCATGTTTCCAAGATTCATCCACGTTGTAGCAGGTGCCACGACTTCATTCTCTTTTATGGCTGAGTAATATTCCATTGTAAGGATACACCATGCTGTATTTATTCATTCAGCTCTGGAGGGACATTTGGGTTGTTTCCACTCTTGGCTGTCACGAACAACGCTGCTGTGAACCTTCATGTACAAGTTTTTATGTGGATATGTGTTTTCATTTCTCTCTGGTGCATACCCAGGAGTGGAGTTGCCAGGGCATGTGATGATGGTCTTTAACCATTTGAGGAAGGGCCAGACTCTTTTCCAAAGCGGCTACCCCATTTACAACCCCACCTGCCTGCCCTGCCGGCTGTACAGAACCAAGCCTCCCTATAACTTGCTCTAATCTTGCATCCTTTGAAAAAAAACTGTCAGCCCTGACTATGCATCCATTCCCACTGAGAGGCAGGGGCAGTCACACCCATTTTACAGATGTGCAAACTGAGGTTCCAAGAGAAAGACCTTGAGCCCGGTGCCTTCCAGGAATAGGGGTTAAGGGCTGAGATTCTGGAGTCAGAGAAACCTGAACTCAGATTCTGGCTCTGCCCTTTGTTAGTCATATGGCCTTGAGAAAGCCACTCAACTTCTCTGAATGAACCTTGGTTTCCCCAACTATAAAATGCAGACAACAGTCCCAGCCTCACGGGGTGGCCATGAAGAGTACGTAAGTGAGATTATGCTGGAGAAGCACTTAGCACATGGTCATCCTGAGTACTCTCACCCCAGAATGAGAATCTGGGCCCACCCTGGGACCTTGGGCAGGTTCCTGCCCCTTGGAGAGCCTCTGTCTCCTCACCTGTAAAATGAGGCAATGGGACTCCATCGCCCAGGCCTGGCCAAGGAGCCAGCTAAGACAGCTTTCACACCTATCCTTCCAGATCCCAGGATGCAAGCCCATCTCCCCTCTCCTTCCCTCTTGGAGGCAGTGGGGAGCCATGGAGGGTGTCAGGGGAGGGGGTGCTTACCATGCCCAAGAAGTCATTCTTGCCCACCATGTCCCAGTCCCAGAGCTCCACTCGCAGTGGGGCTGGGGCACCCGGCATCTCCCGCAGCTCCAGCACCTCATCCCAGTGTGGGAAGCGGGTCTTCTTGATGGTCTGGGGAGAGGGGGAGTGAGGGAGAGCTGAGGAGGCCCTGCCTCCATGCCTGCCCCTCCCCCGATCCATGCCCCCACTCACTGATGTCTCCAAGCTCTGGCTGCCCCAGAACACTCGTGCGAATGGGTCAGATGTGCCGGTGATATCCCGGGGGGCCAGGTCCCTGCGGAAGATGAAGGCGTGAGGGATGCAGGACCCGTGACGACCAAGACCCAGGCTGGACCTTGGAAAAGGGGTTCAGGATAGACCGTTCAAATGCCTCCGGCCTCCACTGTAGGGACGCAGCAAGGAGCACCCCTCACCCTGCCCATCCAAGCCCAGTATCTTCCTGTTGACCAGTGCTACCCTATCAGGAGGCCCTAGTATGCCCCTATCTTCCAGATAAGGAAACCGAGGCACCAGAAGCTCAAATCCTAAATCACAAAGCCCAGGAGGTGAAGATGCAGTGGGGAGTGGGAAGGGAGCCTCAGTTTCCCTGGAGCCCCTGGGTAGGAGACCAGACGCCAGGGTTCAAAGCCTGGCTCCACCACTCATTGGCTGGGTGACACTAGGAAAAGTCCCTTCACCACCCCGAGCCTCAGTGTTCTCATCTGGAAAATAGAAATAATAACAGATCAAACCTCACAGGGCCGAGGCTTGAACGAGATGATGTGTGTAACAGGCTTAGCATAGCAGCTGGCCAGATGGGAGTGCTCGTTCATTCATTCATTCATTCATTCAACAAATGCTCATATCCACACCCTGCCTAGGACCCAAGAAAAGGCTTGAAGCAAGGACCCCCTGCCTCTTGTTGCCACGACAACCCCAAAGCCTCACCTCAGTTAGTTTCCCCCAACCCCTCCTTCCTGAGGTCCCCCAAACCCAGTGACAGCCCCCCACCAGGGGCTGCTTGCTTCCTCTTGCTTCTCCTCTCCCACCCCTGCTTGGCATCCAAAGCCTTCTTTGGTTTCCTAGGAGCCAGCCCAGTTGCTAAGCGACAGCAATCAGTCCCTCTCCTGCTTGCAAGGATCCTGCACAGCCTTGTGGCTGGGGAGGAGGCCACTGGCACAAAGCAGATGAGGAGCCTCCTGTCCCATGGGCAGTCCTTTTGCCTGTCCTCTGCCACCCTGCTACTCCATCCAGACTCCAGAGAATCCCAGCTGGAGACAGAGATCTGGAGACGGTGGGAGAGGCACAGAGAGGGCAAGAAAAGGCTTTAAGGTCACACAGCAAACCAGAAATAGCGAACCTCCCCAACCTGAGTGAGGACTGGTCTAAAAGTGAGGGTTGGGGGAGTAAGGTGTGAAAACAAGGCAGAAAGACAAGATGAGAGATGAGAGGGGGAAAGGGATGGGAGTCCTTAAGGAAGCAGAATGATGGGGGAGCTGAGGAAGAGAGGAGGGAATTACACAGCAATAAATAGGCAGGAGGGAAGATGGATATCCCACGAGCTAGTGCTCCTAGAGGGTAACCTGGGGGGTTGTGCTGATCCTGCATCCAACTTCCTTCTCCTGTTTCTCTGGGACAGGACCTGCCCCTTTCTCACACTCCCAGCTCACATAACTTAAGTAGGCTGATTCCTCTCTTCACTCCAGGAGTGGGTGTGGGACTCAGGCCTGACCCATCAGAGTCCATGTAATTGGTTCAGAGATAGGTATGTGCCCCAGATTGGGCCAATAAGAATCAGTCCTAGGCCATTAGTTGGAAATGATGAAGGAAATTTCTTTTTCAATTGGACCTGCCAAGTTGGTAGGATGCCATCTTGGGACTGCTGGGGTCATCTTTGCCCACACCTGGAGGGAGACTGCCTGAGAATGAAGCTAACACAAAAGATAACCGAGAAGTTGATGTCTACAGATTCCTGACGTCACTGTTTGAGCACCTGGATCCAGCCATGCTGAAGCTGCATAGCATTCATATAAGCCCATCTGCTTAAGCTAGTGTGAATTGGGTATCTATCACTTACAATTTGATTAATACACCTCCACACTTTGGCCATTCTGAGTGTCTGACCTTTGGTTGCTGGTCACTGGGGACCCAGCAAGGATTCTGCTTGTGCTCTGACCCCAGGAACTTGCAAACCTGGTGAACTTGGACTGTTTGCCTACAAGGGATCCTGGCTGTGGGCCCAGAAGTGCCCCAGGAGTGACGTGGCCTCAAAAGCCAAAAACAGCTGGGAGAATCCAGCCAACTCTTGCTCATTCTCAGACCAACCCCACACCATCCCCCATCATGACCATACCTGGCCTGGAGCACATGACAACGAAGACAACGGCCCCGTGCATCCTCCAGCATCTGTACATCCAAGCAGATCTCACCCTGAACCTCTGCATCTGGGTCCACACGGCTCAGGTTGATCCAGCTATCAATTCCTGGAAGGTCCAGGTGCTAACATTTATTAAGTACCTACCAGACAGTGGCACTGTGTTAACTTAAAAATTCAATTAACACTAAATATGTATTAAGTCATGGACTTGTCATGTTAGCCTTCTGATGTAGGTACTGTAATTATCCACACGTCCAGAGGAGGAAAATGAGGCACAGTGAAGGAAGAGCTTTGCCCACGTTCCCACAGCTAGTAAGTGGTAGAGCTGGGATTTGAATGTGAGCAGTATAGTCCGGTGCCCTTCACCCTGCACTATCTTACTCTTCGCTCTAATATACAAAGCCCTCCCATCATTTAGTCTCAACATACTCTCCCCGCACAAACACGTGGGGCATTCCTTCCTCTGAGCCTCCCACCCGGCAGGGGGCAGTTCTCCCTGTGGGAATCAGTCAAGTCAATTTCAACCTCCCTCTGCCCACCCCCTTCATTTCTCTCAACACTTGGACGATATCATCCACTGATTTCTAGCTTCCACTGTAGCTGTTGGGAAGTCATTTCAGCCTGATAACGGATCTTGTGTCAATGGTGTATCTTTTCTCTTTTTTTTTTTTTAAGATTTTATTTATTTATTTGACAGAGAAAGACAGCGAGAGCAGGAACACAAGCAGGGGGAGTGGGAGAGGGAGAAGCAGGCTTCCCGCGGAGCAGGGAGCCCGATGTGGGGCTCGATCCCAGGACCCTGGGATCATGACCTGAGCCGAAGGCAGACGCTTAACCACCGAGCCACCCAGGCGCCCTCTTTCCTCTTTAATTTTAAGGACTATGAGTTTGATGTTCTACAGTTTCACCACATAGGTGGGTAAGGATTTTTTTTTTTTTTTAATCCTGCTTACTGCGGGTCGTGCTATTTCTACTTATGGAATCATGTCCTTCCTTGAGTTCTGGAAAATTCCAGGTCATCAATTTTTGTATCACTTCCTCTCCCTTATTTTTTCTTTCTTTCTTTTTTTTTTTGAAATTTGCAAATGATTTTTTATCTTGGAAAACAAATTTTTCACACAAAAATATGTCATATTACTCTATACGGGTTTGTTATTGATATTCTTAAGTAAATTAATAAACATTTGAAAATTTTGTCTTAATTTCTAATATAGTACCTACAGGTATTACCCACTTCGGGGTCCTCAAAAAATTTTAAGAGTGGTAAAGGGTCCTGAGATCACCACACTTTTAACCCTGGTGGCTGCACATCTTCTTGAATAATACCAGCTCGATTTATGACTTGCTCCTTCTGGTACTCCTCTAGCCGCATTAGGGGCCAGAAGTAGATAGGGTAGAAGGCGGCGCCAATTGGGGAGATGAAGCTTCCGAAGATGAGCACAGTGCGCAGGTTCCGGGACATGGCGACGGGCACTGGGCTGCCCTGACCCGCTGAGAGCCCCACACATTCTCCCTTATTTTTTCTATTCTTCCCTCCTAGGACTCCAATTAAATGGATATTAGACCTTCTCAGTAATTTTCTATGTCTCTGAACTTCTCTTTCATATTTTCCTTCTTATTTCTCTGGGCTAAAGTCTAAATAATTTCTTCAGATCTCTCTTCCAGCTCACTAATTCTCTCTTCAGCTCCAAATGATGTGCTGTTGAACTCAGCCACTCAGTTTTCAATTTCAGTGACTACTTTTCAATCTCTAAAAGTTCGATTTGGTTCTTTTTCAGATCTATTTTTTTTAAGATATTATTTATTTATTTGACAGAGAGAGACACAGCGAGAGAACACAAGCAACGGGAGTGGGAGAGGGAGAAGCAGGCTTCCCGCGGAGCAGGGAGCCTGACACGGGGCTCAATCCCAGGACCCAGGGATCATGACCTGAGCCGAAGGCAGACGCTTAACAACTGAGCCACCCAGGCGCCCCCTAACTGGAAGTTTGTACCCAGGAGCCCCTCAAATCTATTTTTTAATGAATTGTTTTACTTTATTATGATTATTGCTGGCCCTTTCTGGTGATTACATTTCTATTTATTTAAATATTTTATTCCTTTTAAAATTCTGTATATCATAAGTAATAAATTCTAAAATCTTCATGGGTTCAAATCTGGTGGTTATTGTGTCTGCTGACTCTTGCTCATGGTGGCCCACTTCCTTGTGTGTGTGATGAAGTGTAGTGCCACCTCACCTCTCTCTGTCTTCACTGCTACCCCCAATTCCAGGATGCCATCAGCTTCCTCTCACTTGACCACGGCAACAGACTCCTAATTGATCTCCCACATGCACCCCTGTCCCGCTGTCATCCAGTATCCACAAAGCAGCACAGAGATCTTCTGAAAATGTATCTAGTCTCTCCTGTCACTCCATCTTCTGATAATAATGGCTCCACTCTCTTCGCTGTCTTGCTCAAGGACCATCAGTGGCTCCCCAGTGCCTCCAGGAGAAAGTGCAGACTCTAGGCTGGCACCTACGGGCTTCTCCAATAGTGACCCACCCAGTGCTCCAGCTGGCCTGGCCTATGACTGACACTAGAAGAGAATCTACAGAGACACGCCTTAGTGTGTTTGCTGAGGTACCTTTAAGAACCAACTCATTCCCCTTCATCCAGGAAACCTTCCTTGACTACACTAGCCCTCACTGCCCTCTTATCCTCAACCACTGTCGTGCCAGTGATATTCCACATGCCTCCACCCCTACCTTCCTCTCCTGCTTAAAAAAACATTCAGACACATGGACAGTTTCCCTTTTTTTCTTGCTCCTTGCTTGTGTGTGAACGTGTTTTGTGTTTCTATCTGGCCCATAAGCTCCTTAAAATTTGGCCTCATACTTCATTCATCTAATTCCACCCCCTTGGGTGGATGTTTGGGGCACAATGGGTACAGCTTGGTGGACAGGATGAAAACCCAGACTTTGGAAGCAGATGCAGCCTGGACTCAACTCCCAACTCTGCAACTTCTAGGAGGGGCAATTGCCTTCACCTCTCCAAACCTCATTTCCCATCAGCCATAAATTCAAGATCATTCTAGTGCACACTTCACTTGGTGTTGTGAAGACTAAATATAAAGTGCTGAGCATCATGCCTGGCACATAGTAAGCCCTCATTAAATAGGAGCAATGATTATGATGATTAGCATGTAGGTTTTCAACTAATCCCCACTGATGAAAAAATACATTATTCAGTTATTGACATTGAGACAATTAGTACTCATCTAGACAAAAAGTAATAAAGTGCAATCCCTCTCCATACCTTGAATCTGGAAAAATTCCAAGTAGCGCAAAGACTTGAATGTAAAAAAGGAAAACAAATTGTTGCAGGAAGAAATCATGTAAAAAAATTTTATCTTAGAGTTGGGAAGGCCTTTTTAGGTATCACAGAAAATCAAGAGCCATAAAAATAAAAAGATGAAGTTAACTAGAGAAAAAGAAATAAATTTTATACATAGAAAAAATGATAAGCAAAAACATAAGTGACAAAGGGAGAAAAACTATTTGCAGCTAATATGACAGAGTTAAATTTACCTAATATGTAAAGAGCTCCTATAAATCAATAAGAAAAGCCAAACCACCCAGTGGGGGGCAATGCACATACAATGTAAATAAACAACAAACAAAAAAGGAAACAAAGTGACTCTTAAATATATAAAGAGGCCTTCAATCTCATTCATAGAGAAATACAAAATAACCTACCTAAAGAGGCAATTTTTTACCTCTCAGATACAAGATCAAAGAGTTTGGTAATTGCTGGCAAACTTGTAGGGTGGGCAAATTGTTACCTCCTCCATAGAGGGTAACTTAGCAATAACTCTCTAATGTGCTAATATGGATACTCTATGACAAATATACTTCTAGGAATTTATCAGACTGATTAATATAGCTTGCACATGTGTGAAATCACATTTGTACAAGGCTATTCATGGCTGTATTGTTTGAACTCGGGAGAGATGGTAAACCACCCAAGTGCCCATCAGTAGGGAACCAGCCAAATAAATGATGATATATCCACACAGTGGAGTGCCAGGAAGTCAAAGGTCAAAGAAAGTGGAAGCTCTTGGGGCACCAATATGGAAAGATCTCCAAGGTATGTGGTGATATGAAAGGCAAGGTAGAGAACAATGAGTATAACAGGTGCCATTCCTATGAGCAGAGAACAAAACACATACAGTGCTGTGTTAAGAGCGCAGACTGGATGGAGGTAGACAATCTTGGTTCAATTCAAATCCTGGCCATCCCACTTAATAACTTTGTGATCTAGGGCAAGCCGTAGAACCAAACCCCTGTGCCTCAGGGTGTTCACCTACGGAGCGGGCAGAATAAGAGTACCTGCCTCCCCGGGTTATTATGATAATTAAATAAATTGGTTCATGTAAAGCACTTGGAATAAATAAACCTATTTAAAATATCTCTAGGGGCACCTGGGTGGCTCAGTCGGTTAAGTGGCTGCCTTTGGCTCAGGTCACGATCCCAGGGTCCTGGGATCCAGCCCCATGTCAGGCTCCCTGCTCAGCAGGGAGCCTGCTTCTCCTCCTCCCTCTGCCGCTCCCCCTGCTTCTGCTCTCTCTCAAATAAATAAATACAATCTTAAAAAATAAAATAAAATAAAATATCTCTAGAAGGACAGACAAGAAACACAACCTTGAAAACGAAAATGGAATAGTTAGGTTAAGAGAGACAGTTTCCCCCACTAATTATATCTTTTGAATATTGAACTATGTAAAGTAATTAACTACTCAATGGAAAAACTAAATTTAAAAAAATTTTTTTAAATCAACAACTGATGGGGTGCCTGGGTGGCTCAGTCAGTTAAGCATCTGACTCTTGGTTTCAGCTCAGGTCATGATCTCCGGGTCATGAGATTGAGCCCGGTGTCAGGCTCCATGCCCAGCAAGGAACCTGCTTAAAATTCTCCCTCTCCCTCTCCCTCTGCCCTTCCCTCACCCCGCATGGGCATATGCATTCTCTCTCACTCTCTCTCTTCCAAAAAAAAAAAAAAAGAGAGAGAGAAATCAACAACTGAAATAATTTTCTACTGAAGACTCTGTGCTTCCCCTGCCACTTGCTACATGCTTGCAAATGTCCAACCTGGGCATGGCCACCCCTATTCCCTCTGCCCAGCTGAAGGTCGCTGCCCCTTGCCCACCTCGGGGGTCGGCTGCAATTGCTTCCCTGCTCAGCGAGATCTTGCCAATGATGTCGTCGTGCCTGTGGAAAGGTGGGCAGTGAGGGTCCGAGTCATTAAGTCGAGGGAGCAGGCATCAAGGGCCGGCTGGATGGATACTTTGCTTCGGGGCATCCCGCCTTCCCCCAGGTGCCCAAGCATGGGTCCCCAGTACACACACCCCACTGTATCCTCGTCCAGCACATAGAAGGCCAGATGGTGGAAATCCAGGGGCAGGTGTATGGTGTACTCCTCCCCCCAGAAGGGGCTCAGGCTCCGCCAGACAGTTGCTGTCCTGTAAAAAGGGCACAGGGGGCTGGGGACCCTTGGGCCACACAGGTGGCAGACACACACATGCACACAAACTGCACAAATATATCGTGATGTGCATAGATACACACAAATACACACAGGGAGTGGCGCCTGGGTGGCTCAGTCAGTTAAGGGTCCGACTCTTGATCTCAATTCAGGTCTTGATCTCAGGGTCATGAGTTCAAGCCCCACATTGGACCCCATGCTGTGTGTGGAGCATACTTAAAAAAACAAACAAAAAACCCCCACAAATACACACATAGAAACCCCAACACTCACATACCCCGAGACCTCCATACACACACATACACACACACACATTCCCATAAGGATGCACATGAAAAGAGAGACACTCACAGATACACCAAGAAAGCCAGAGACGCATTCCCATATACACAGATACACATATGAATCCTCAGAAATTTCTAGAAATGCACATCTGTGTTTCTACATATGGACACATACAGATACACACAGAGAAAACAGACACATTCACATAGACACACAGACCAAAAATAAGTTGCCCAGCACACAGAGACCCACAGAGACCCACAGACACACACTCACACACATATAGTGATAGATGGCAGATACACAAACACAGAATCCCCCGCATAGTAACTGAAAACATGCAAATTCCATTCATTCACTCATTCACTCCATAAACACCCTGACTGTGTGCCAAGTCTTGTGGGCTATGGAGAATCAGAGGAAGAGGTGCCCAGGTCCCTGCCCCCACAGAGCTCCCTTCAGTGGGCAGGTGCTCTCTCCTGAGCTCTTATGACACATGACACGGTGAGAGAAGTCGTGATTAGGGTGAGCTCAGTGGCACCTGGCTGGGTCTGGGGGTGTGGACAGGAGGAGTCAGAAAAGGCTTCCTGCAGGAGCTAACCAGGCAAAGGGGGACGAGAAGATGAGGACAAGATGGCTGGCACAGCATGTGCAAAGGCCCTGAGGCAGGAGTGAGCTTGTTGAGTCTGAGGAACAGGAAGGTGCTGGCTGGGAAATGGGGAAGTGTGAGGGGCCAAGACACCATGCAGTCAGCAGGAGCCAGAGCACTTAGGAAACAAGAGGGAACCACAAAAGGGTTAGGGACCAAAGCAAGCCTAGAAACAGACACACACAGAGAGCATCCTCACCCCGACACCCCTGCAGATGCACTTCCCTTTACCCAGCAGGGAACGAAGAACCTACTTTGCCCAATGAAGACACACCCAAATCTATGGCTGCAGAATTGGATCATACACCTGCCACTCCTTTCTTCCCTTTCCCCACACTCTTCCCCAACGAAGAGAGTGAACATATACTACACAGGCACACAGAGATGCACCCTCTGCCCTCTACCCCAGCGCAGGGCACCACCGTCAGATGGACCCTTCTTCCCAAACACCCTCTTCCCCCTGTCCTGGCCTTTTCCCAGCTGGAAGTCCCTCTTCAGAGCCCAGAGTTGGGCAGACAGCAGCCTGGGATCACGCAGAAAATCTCTCTGTGGGTTTGGGGGTGGTATCATAGCATGTGGAGAGGGGGCAGCACGAGCATAGAGAACAATGGAGGGGGTCAGCTGGGGTGCTGCAGGCTGACACTCCCCCATGGGGTTCCCCAGCCCCCACTCCCAGCCCATCTGGACCGGAACCAGCACCAGAAGCATCCTGAATCCTGCTGTCTCCATAGGAACCCGGGCCTCAGCCACCCGCCCACCTGCCCACCCACACTGCTCAGGCCTGCGGGGGCGGGGAGGGAGCCAACCACGGCCCAGCCCCGCATCCCTCCACGCCCGCCCAAAACTCACTCACTCATCAAACACCCTCACGTCCTCACTTGTGTTCACGATGGCGTCTGTGTACCCAAACAAGCAGACACTGGTGCTCACCTGTGTATGCAGGGCAGCCCAGGGGTGTGCACACACACACCCACCCCCCACACACACCACCGGTACACAATGTGAGCCTGTGAGCCGCACACCCCCAGAGACACGCACATGTGGTCACAGGCATTCACATCAGCCCTCCAACACCCCCCCACACACTCACAGACAGGCCCAGCTGGGCATGCATGTGCGCGCACACGCGCACATGCACACGCACACGCACGTGTGCACACGCACGCACGCCCCAGTGCCCGCAGCACCCAGCAGGCCCGGAACCAGCCAGTCCAGCCAAGCGTGAGATGCCCGCCTCCGGGGAGGCCACTATGGGAGGTTGGCAGCCGCTGAGTCAGCCCCAGGACACCGGCACATGTGCACCCATGACATCATCTGGTCCGGGGGGAAGGTGTCCACCAGTCGGTGGGGCAGGATGGGAGAGGAGCTGACAGCCCCAGCTGTCTGTCCCCAGAGGGGCCAAAGCACAAAGCAGTCACTGTCAGCCCCACACGTCCACCCTTGGCATAAGCATTACCGCCGCCTGGCTCCTCTTTTCAACGTGAAATCTTGTGTCTGGACTCCCCAGGTCTAGAAGGAGCTCCTCTTCCAGCCCCCGCCCCCCGCTCCTCTTTCCCCAGGCCTGGCCTCTCCACTCCTCACCTGGCCACCACCTCGTCATCCACCTTCACGATGCAGTAGGGGTCACTGCTCCCAGACCTGCAGGAGGAGGACGTTCAGGAGGGAGGTTGAGAGGGCAGCCATGAGTGGAGGTCCCAATCCACCCTCACTTTGTACAGATAAGGGCAACTGCGGCCCAGAGAGGGGAGGGGACTGGCCCGGGGTCGCACAGCAAGTTGGGCTAAGAGGCAGGACTTCGGGGGACCAGCAGATGTCATGGGTGCACAGCCCACCCGCTGCTTGCCCAACCCCCATGCACAGGTTCTCCACCCATAGAAACAGAACATTGAGGCATGAGGCCAGAAAGTTCCCAGCGCTGGTCCCAGGAAGCCTGGAGCCGTGGTCAACAGTGTAAGCTGGAGAGGCATCCCGGTGTTAACTGCCTGCTAGCTGTGGAACCCAGAAGCCCCGTCCTCTCTGTGGGTGCTAGGTTTTCCTCTCTATAACGTTTACACACGTCTCCCGGGGGTTGGGGGGAGGAGAAAATGCATGGTGGGATGCATCACGGGCCAGCCCCAGAGCTCTGCTCCGGGAGCCTTAACACTACCCTCTGGGGAAAGCATTGCCGACCAGCTTTTCATTTCCATGGGACTTTCCCTGGCGGGGGGTGGGGGGACTCCCGATGCTCAGCCCAGTGGGGCTGCACCTCTGCTGGTACAGACCAGGGTACCCAGATCTCAAAACAACAACCAACAGCAGCCCCTTGAGGAGGCATGAGCCATGAGCCAGCCAAAGCCAGCTCCATCCCCCCTTCATAATAAGAGTTACCAGCACCATCCCGAGCTGTCCACCAGGGTTCTCATCTCGCCTCTGTCCCATCGCACAGGCCTCCTTTGTCTTCCACCAAGCCCAGTCCAGCCTCAGGGCCTTTGCCTTCGCTGTTGCAATTGCCTAAGACACTCTGTCCCTGATCTTGTCATGGCTGCCTCAGTCCTGTTATTCAAACCTCAGCCCCAAAGTCACCTCTTCAGAGAGGCCATCCCTGACCACCTCTGTCCTTTGTAAAATCGAATTCTGATCCCTCTGGGCACCTGAAAGCATCTTGCTCCCTGTTTCTCTCTCTGTTTAGTGTCTGTCTCCCTGGCTCCCTCAAACTTCTGAACTGTGAGCTCCTTGGAGGAAGACCTGCATCTTCTTTCTCACAACCCCCCTCCTGAGTTGGGATTCAAACCCAGGTCTATGGGGCTCAGCACACATGCCCTTAACCAGTGTCACCTCCACCACAGCTCACAAGGCTCTCCCCAAGTGGCCCCCTCTTTTGATGTTCCAGCCCCCACCCTCTCTGTCACCTCCAATCAGTCACCAATCCACGGATGCCACAGGATTTCAGGGAAGGGGGTGTTGGCACCAGCAGCCAGCTGCAATCTGAGCCTTGTCTGCTGGATGAGTCCTTCCTTGTGCCTCAGTTTCTCCTCTGGACTCGTGCCCTCAGCTCCCTCTGTGTGGGTGCTCCAGGGCCTCCATTTCCCCATCTGGCCTCTATCCCTGAACACCTCAGCCTGGGTGGTGGCTTGTGTCCCTGAATTCTTTTCTGGGTTCTACCACTGAACCCCCTTCTGAGTAGTGCCCCAGGCCTCACTTACCCCTTCTTGAATCTATCTCAGACCCACCGGGCTGAGTAACCCTGGGAGCCTCAGTTTCCTAATCTGGCTCTATGGCCCAGGATGCCTGTGGCTGGGGAACCCCTATATCTCATTTCTCTGGCTGGGTTCTCTTATCCCTGAGCCTCTTTTAGGTACGGTCCCGTTCCTCAGTTTCCCCGACGGCAGACGTGGAGAAAGATTGGTTGGGATCCCACTAGCAAAGAGCTGGGAGACACGCCCCCCTCCGTCCACCAGGCCTGACCCTGGGGCCCCTCTTGGGAGCCAAGCTCGCTCATCGGCTCCACAGCTCTGACGCACAAGGGCCTTATCAGGCTCCCATCAGGTAGGAGGCAGCGGTAGCAGGAGGGGTGACCCCTGAAGACCCTCAGTCTCTCCAGACCCTTGACCTCTCCCATGGGCCCTGCCCCAACTCAAGTGTGGGAAAGAAGGCCCCTCAGCCACTGCCTGCCCAGTGTGGTTTATTCATGGGAGCAGTCAGGGCTCAAATCCCAGCTGTGTGACCTTGGGCAAGTGACTTTGCCTCTCTGGCCCTGTTTCCCCTATTTATAAATGGAAATGCTCATAGGACCATAGGAAATGTTAAGGATAGGACCTGGCCCAGAGTAAGCCCTGGAACGACTTACAGCTGCTATTATTAATAAGAGTAATACTCAAAAATTGTCAGTGGAGGCCTCCTCCAGAGTCAGGTCAGACCCCCCCCCCCAAACCTGACAAGGCTTCAGGACGAGTCTGGGCCCTTTCCCTTAGGAGACCAGAGAGAGAACACACCCCCATCTAAGAGTCTCCATGGGTGCGAAGATCCCAGCAGCCTCTGAGGACAGCCCCTCTGAAGAAGGGAGCCAACAGCTAGGGAAACTGAGGTAGGCTGGCTCAACTAGGGCTTAGTGACTCCTTCCCATCCTTGCTCTGGGGCTCACCTTGGCCCAAGAACTTGGGGGAGAAAGGGTGGCCAAGAGGTGTAGGAACCAGGTATGAGTTAACTCTCTCTGCAGGAGAGGCAGAAGGAGCCCCTCAAGCCATGTCCACCCTACAAGCCATGTCCATCCCGTGAGCTGTGTCCAGGGCCAAGGGCAGCACCCACCACTCCCTCATGGCCCTCACGCAGGACCAGGAGATGGAAACCTGATTTCTGGAGGGGCTCCCCCTCAGCCCTCCGGCAGTTTCCAGGCCCCAATTCCTGGCCTCACTGCCCCAACAGTTCCAGAATGTCATTCTCAGAGGCTCTGAGAGGGTGTCCCAGAAGAGGGAAGCAGGGGCTTGTCCAGATGTTGCATTCACACAGCAAGTGCTCTGCTTCTATCCCAGGTACATGTTTATTTGGGGTAGCTGATGACGATGGAGGAGAAGCTAAAACTGCTCTCGGCAGCCCAGGGTTGGGGAGGGGCGAGGTTCATAAAATCAAAGGCAGGAGACTCCTCACTGGGGACCCACAGCTGGGGGAGTCAGGGCATATCTAAGCCCTCATCTCAACTTGGGTAAAGGCTCAGAATCCAGATTTCTGCTCACCCTGGCCATGGGGTAAATCCTAACAGGTTCTCCACCCCCCACAGCTGCTCTGGGCTGGGTGGCTCCTGTCCAGAGCTCCCATTGTCCAGGTGGGAAATCGAGATCCAAGAGGACCACGTTCAAGGTCACACAGCTGATGGCCTGCCAAGGATCCCACACCTGTCCCAGGTGCTGACACCTCACAGCCCCTTCTGGGCTCCAGGCCAAGCAGGAGGGGGACCCCTCCTGCCATTCTGCTGATTCGGCAACTGCTGACTCAGCCCTGGAGGAAGCAGAGCCAAGGACTGGTACCAACAGGAGCCCAAGGGTCCTCCAGCCCCATCACATCTGGCTGGAGAGGGTGCTACCGTGTGTGTGTGGGGGGGGCTCTTGAAGAGACTCAGCATCCAGGGAAGGCCACACAGGGAGCTCCTCGATGGGGAGCTCAGGGCTCTGGGTCCAGAGGACCCCATTTTCCCCCAGGCCTGGCTGGTGGGCCACCTGATGCCTGTCTTTGAACCTAAACACCAGATACACACAGAGGAATGCTGAGGCCAACCGGCGTTCTGGGCCTTCTTCCCAGGGTTCTTTTGATAGGCACCCACCCTGCCTGAACTAAGGAAGAGGACCCCCCCCATGCCCTCCCCAGCTCCAACAAAATCCGACCCTCCAATCCCCTTTAGTACATCCTAGGAACAAAGACACCCCCCTTCCGGGGGGGCAGGGTGGCGCATCTGCTAAGTCTGGGCGCCCCTTTCCACTAGGACAGCCATGGGCATGGGGTTTTAGCCCCGTGAAGGTGGATCTGCAAAAATACTGTGTCTTAGACAAGAACCCCCTGCCCACCTCACCGACCCTCTCCGGCACGCGGAACGGGCGACCCCGGCCCCATCCCATGTCCGGTGCGCCCCTCACCCACGACTCGCCCCGGGGTACTCACACGTCCTTGGCGGGCAGCGCCCGGCCCTCCACCACGCGGACGTTCAGGGAGCTGCTCTTGGCCATGGCGCCCAGCCCCAAACTTTACGGGCAGAAGGGTGCCCAGGTGCCGAGGCTGGACCGCGGAGGGCGCGTCTACATGTCACCAGCTGCGAGCCTGGCGCCCCGTCCCGGGGTCCCAGCGCCGCCTATGCGAGACGCGGGTTGCTAGGCGGGAGGTTTCCGGAGGAGAAAGAATAGGTGGCCGGCGAGGGGGAGCCCCTCGGGTTCTACAGGTAGGAGCGTGCGCGGAGGAGGCAGAGCGCGCAGGGGGCACCCGCCGCTCTTGCCTCCTAGTCTGGAGCTCCGGGTGGGCGGGCAGGGTGCGGGAGGGGCAGCCCAGGGCCCTCCCCCCAATCCCGCCTCCGCGTGTCCCCCGCCCGTCCCCGGGCCCCCTCGCGCGCCCTCTGCCGGCACCCCAGCCAAGCGCGCCCGAGCGCCCGGGCCGCGGAGACCCGCGCGCGCTGGGACCGCCAGGTGGGGAGCGGCCCGCGGCCGTGGCCGGCGCGGCCGCTGGCTCGTGGTGAGCTGGCATGGGGCTCAGAAGACCCAGCATGTCCCCTGCCTGCCCTCCCTCCAGCACAGTCGCACCTCCCCGGCCCTCCCCTGCCTCCCATCCCGGCGCCGCCTCCTCGGTCCCAGCTCCGTGCCCTGTGCGGGAGGAGTACCCGCAGTCCGCGGGAGGCGTCGCTGAAGAAGGAGTCGCACATCCCCGGGCGGGGGTGGGGAGGGGGTCGGTTCAGAGTCAAGGGAGGGGCCCCGAACATCCCCTTCCTCCTCGTTTAGTTTCCAGTTAAACCCAGACTGTGCGGGCGGCAGCTCCCACGTCACGGGCTGGCACTGCGGGGGAAGCGGCCGCGGCCGGGGGGGGGGGGGGCCTGAAGATCGCGACAGCGGGGACAGAAGTCACCTACAACCGTTTGAGCGCTTACTGTGTGCCGGGCACTGCGCTAAGCGGTTTCCGGGGATTGTATCGTCTTTGTCCTCACCATAATTCCACGCACTAAGTCCTCTTGCACTATCGCCCCCATTTTATGGATAAAGAAACGGGTTCAGAGGGGTTAGATAGCTCGGGGAAGGCCTCAGGCAGTGACTGGCTTGCCTTCCAGGATTTGAATCCTGACTCTACCTCTGGCTAGCTGTGTGGTCTTGAGCAAGTCACTTAACCTCTCTGTGCCTTGGCTTGCTTTCCTCATCTGTTCAATAGGAATAACATAGTATTTTGCTCACAGGGTTTTGAGAGAATTCAATGAGATAAAGCAGATATGAAAGAAGAAGATACAGGTCCCAGAACAGTCACAGGCACATAAGAAGTTTATAGAAAGTGTTTGATATTATTATTATTGTTATTGTTATTGTTATTATTGTCCTTCGAGGCATAACTCAAACATCATCTCTCCTAGGAAGTCTTCCAAGATGCCCTTCCACCCCAGACAGAGGTTTTCTTCTCTTATTCTCGGTTCCTCAGCTCCAGGGTTCTACATTTTTCAAGTGTCAAAACTTGGAGTTTGACAAACACATTCGAAACAATGCTACAGGAAGAGCCTGTCCCAGGGCAGATCCTTACACTATTTCTCCCTGTGAGTTTGTTGTTTACCCGCCTAAGAGTTCTTGGAAGAACTGGCACCAAGCCTGACTCACTTCGGTCAGCCCAGGGCTGGGCACCAATGGGAAGGAAGGCCCCCGCCGAATGATTACCACAGCCGACACCCAGACCGGCAGGACCAGGAGAGCCTGGAACAGCCACAGGGGTAGCTAGTGATCGGCCTCCCAAGCTCCCTCCTTGACTTCCCAGCAAGCGCTCCGGCCAAGCTGGTAAGGGATTCTGATCCCTGGAGTTCTCTCCCCAGCTGTCCGCTAGCTGCTGAGTCCTCCAACTTCCAAAGACTGGGCCTCAGTTACCCCATCTGGGATATGGGTCTAGCAGGGCTGGCCCCAAGGCTTAGAAGTATTGCAGCATCCTTCAGCAGGGTACGAGAGGTGATCCAGGGTCAAATCCAGAACCGCGGTAGCCCCAGGGGAGTGTTAAACACCAACCCCCTCCAGGTGCCTTACTAGTCAGCCCCCCATTCCTTACCAGGGGAAAACGGTACTTGCTAAGTGCATGCTACTTCAAGATAGGCGCCCTGTCCCTTTCCCACCCCCACCTAGGTGAGAGCTTCCGGCTAACCCTTTTTCTTCTGAGATCCTGCAGAGATCTCAGATAGGCTCTCTGGCCCCCAGAGACCCCTGGTGGAACCTGAGGGGCCGGGTCCTGGGGCCACCTGGGATGCCAGCCAAACCGCCACCAGCCAACTTGGCCAGTCTTCCGGAGCTGAGCAGGAAGTCGCATTCCTAGGTGCCCCTCCCCAGGCCCCCGGGACGCTTGTGAAGGCTATGGAATGTGCCAGCCAGGCCTCCAGGGAGCTGGCTCTGGCATTTGTCCAATAACTGGATTTGGACCCTGAAATGCGTCTGGGGCTGTGGCCACAGTCCTCAAACTTTCTGAATGGCTTGGCCACTTCCTGTTGTTCTGAGAAGCTTTGACTTGAAACTGGCAGAGGGTTTGAGGTCTCCCAGGGCATCTCCCATCAGGGGACCAAAGGGTGAAGTAGGCGGAGAGGAGCGTGACCTGCTGGGGGCTACCCAGCTCGGGGAGGGGAAGGTGGGCTCATGAACACCTAAGCCTGGGCTGTCATGTGGGAAGGGCCTCACTTTTCTCAAGGGTTGTTGTGAGAGTTGATCCAGAGGCAATGTAAGGCACCTGGCATCATTCCTGACACATAGTAGGTGCTCAAGAAATGGTTAGCCTCCTCTCTTTCCCCTTACTCGAAGCCCTTAAAGACAAACCCATGGTCATCTTCTTGCCAGCTCTCTACCTAGCCTAGCACCCCTGGGATGCTCACAAGAGCTGCAGAACACCTTCTGTGGCAGGAGATGCTGAGCTCAGGGGTTAAGAGCAGAGGTTCTAGCATCCAGCCAAGCCAACTTGGGACTGAATCGTGGCACCTACACTTATGAGCTGGGTGCCTCGGTTTCCTTGTCTATAAATTGGGGATAATAACAGCACCCACCTCATCTCCTGGGTGTGAGGATGGGATGAAGAAAAAGTCAGATATTCAACACACCCTGGCATACAGCAAGGGCTCAGTAAGAGTCAGGGCCATAGTACGACATCCTGAACCCACGGCTGTGCCTGACACCGAGCTCCCCAAAGTGGAACACCAGGCCCCACCCCGAATTCCAGGGACTGATGGAGCAACCACACCTCAGTAGCCACCACGGCTCCAGGCTGCTATGCAGGAAGAATCTGGGGCTTTGCATCTCAGCTGAGAAATCTGATCGAGAGATCCCAAGGTCAAGGATGGCAGTGCCCATGGCTTTCTACCTCGGTGTTCATCAATGCCACAGTGGGAATGTGACACCGTCCATGGCAGGAGAATTTACCCCCATGGAAACCGGCAAATGCTACAAGGCAGGGGGTGGGGGGTGGGAGGGTCAGTTTACCAACACACCACCGGGCACCAGATTCCGCAGCTACGTAGCCTTCTAGACGCCACTCCTGAACCCAACACTCTTAAGATTTTGCTCATATCCCCTCACCCCACACCCACAGTGCCCTTGCCCTGTCCTGCCTTCCATCAGGAAAGCCCTCCCCCTCCTTTTCCTGTTTCCTTGTTGATCTCCCACCCATACAATTGGATAAAGATGAGGAGGGGTAGGGCAAACAAAGTACAGACGATGCCGTGTCAATGTCATGGACTACGACATAGCTGTTAGAAAGGATATGCTCAAAGACTTGGAATGACGGGAAAAAATGCTGAAAAAAAGAAAACCTAAGTAATGGGGCAAACACGACCATCTCCACAGCAGCAACCTGATGCCACAAAATGTTATATGTATATGCTTCGTATGAATATTCCTTTTATTCAGTAGATCTGTGTCGAGTGCCTACTTGTGTCCCAGGCAGTGGGGATGCAGCGGGGTACAAGACCGCCCAGCCCTGCTCTCCTGGGGCTCTCAGTCGCGTGGGGAACTGACAAAAGTCGCTTGCCGCTGAAGAATACACTCTCAGTAGGAAGTAGGAAGTGATACGCAGATGACAGAGCAGACGTCAAGAGTCCCAAGCAGCAGAAAGCTTTCCTAGACACAATTGTGCTGCTCTTTATCCTCAGAAAATACTCCATGCCGCCTCCTGTTTCTGAAGGCACCACTGCCCCAGCTTTGTTGATGGCCCACAGCCTCCGGGAAGGCAGCGACGACCACTCCCCACCCCCACCGTCACCCCCCACCCCCCACCACCCCTGCCTGTTGGCACCATTCTGTGACCTTGGTCTCCTGTTCTCTTGTTGTGTGGTATTTTACACGCTCGTCTTATCTCTTAAATGTCAGGGACAATGTCTGATTCATGCCGCGCCTCCCACACCGCTTGGCACATAAGAAAGACTCAGAATGCACTCGCTGGGTTAAACAGAATCGTGTTCCCCTCCAGGGCTGGAATCTGGCCTCTCTCGTGGTGATAATAGTCGTATTATTTCTTACTTCCTCCCCACCTCCCCTCAGTGCCTAGGAGGGCGGCTTCATCACTGCCAACTTACCGCCTCTCTGCTCCACCTCTACCCCCAAAGCAGGGGCAGACCCCTCTTCTGGCTCCACAGACCTGTCTCTAGACCTCAGTTTCCCCTCCTGGGAAGTGGCACCATCCCTTCCGAGGCCAAGGTTGGGGCAAGGCAGACAAGCTCTGGCCCAGGTTGGGGGTGAGGAGTGTGTTCTTTGTCTCGGGAACACAAAGCCCCATTTGTGATCGCTGGGCACGCTTCTGGGCCAGGAGCCACGTAGGACCGGAGGCTGAGGTGGGAGGAGTGGGCAGGATTTCCACAAACCCCTCCCGTGGGCTGGCTGCCCAGGAAGCAGTAAGTCCCACAGCCTGAAACAAGGTATCCGCCTGTGGGTCTGACCGGCTGCTTCCTCCTTCCTCAGGCCTACTCCCCAAGGTGCACCCCCCCCACCCCCGCCTTAGAATGGAGAAGTAGGAAGGGGGAAACCACCCAAGCATGAGACTTGGGGGTGAGGAGAGTGGATATTTCCAGAGCTGTGGCCAAGGGCAAGGCCAGCTGAGAAGTTGTGTCCTGCTGTCACTCAGCAGCCCCACTCACCCTATCTCCCAGGATGTGGGGACAGACCCAGGTGGGGGTTTGGGACCTCTGCCTCAGCAGCATGACAGGGGAGCCCCAAGAGGACCTGAAAGCAATGCCTCATTTAAAACAGAAATGCCACTGGGCGCCTGGGTGGCTCAGATGGTTGAGCGTCTGCCTTCGGCTCAGGTCATGGTCCCGGGGTCCTGGGATCGAGTCCCGCGTCGGGCTCCCTGCTCCTTGGGAGCCTGCTTCTCCCTCTGCCTCTCTCTCTCTCTCTCTGTCTTTCATGAATAAATAAATAAAATCTTTAAAAAAAATAAAATAAAACAGAAATGCTGAGGGTTGGGGTGTAGACCCATAGCTTCAGCCTTCTGAAGACAGGTTGTTTGTGTAGGGACCTTCTCCTCTCCTCGAAGCCATGAGCAGTTCCAAGGCAGGGGCAGGTTATCTCTAAAAACAAAACCAAGGCCCATCCATCACTTCTCAGCCTCGTGTCCTCGGAGGGTCACTTAACTTCCCTGGGCCCCAGTTCCCTCATCTGTTACTGGTCACAGGTCTCACCCCTCCTTGGCCCTCTCCAGTCAGGACCTATCCCATCATCCTTGAATTCTGCACAGCAACCTACAGACCTTTGTTCTCTTTGTGGGGGGGGGGGGCACATCCTCCTGCCTCAGGGCCTTTGCACGTGCTGTTCCCGCTACTTGGAATACTTTTCCTTTCTTCTTCTCATCCCGCCTCATCCTTCAGGTCTGGGTTCCCATGTTACTGCCTCAAAGAGGCTTCCCTCCCTGCAACTTGCACCCTAGACTTTTCCTCCTAGCTTCACCATCAGCCTGTATGCCCCATGAGGTCAGGTTCTGCCTTATCCACTGCTGTATCCTCACACACTGTCTGGTACAGAGTAGGTGCTCAGTAAACATTTGCCCCCCAAAAAACACCTCTAACAAAATAGAAATTCAAAAGGGAAGGATGCATACTAGCTTCAAGATGATGACATCCTCTGAGGAGGGAAGGAAGGGAATGAGCCTGAGGAGGGAAAGATCCAAGAAGGGCTCAACTGTATCTGGAGTATTGTGGTTAAGAGGGTGGACTCCACACCCAGGTGGCACAAGTTCAAATCCCACCTTAGACTTGACACGATTCGTGAAGGAAAAAGTGGCAAATTGGATCATCAAAATTGAAAACCTTGTTTTGCAAAAGACCATGTGATGAGAATGAAAAGATCAGCTACAGCCTGGGAAAAAAATATCCAACAGAGGATTGTCTGGAACATCAAGACCCATATCTAGAATATGTAAAGAAGTTCTCAAAACTCAACAGCTAAGAGCAATTCGTTAGAACATAGGCAACAGATATGAACAGATATTTTGCTGAAGAGGATATACAGATGGCAAAGAAGCACACAAAAAGATGTTCATCATCATCACAGCCAGTAGAGAAATGCCAAGTAAACCCACAATGAGACATCACTGCACACCTATCAGAATGGCTAAATCAAAAATGGTGATGACCGGGGCCCCTGGGTGGCTCAGTCGGTTAAGCGTCTGCCTTCGGCTCAGGTCATGATCCCAGGGTCCTGGGATCAAGTCCCACGTCGGGCTCCCTGCTCCGCGGGAAGCCTGCTTCTCCCTCTCCCACTCCCCTTGCTTGTGTTCCCTCTCCCGCTGTCTCTCTCTGTCCAATAAATAAAATAAATAAAATCTTTAAAAAAATGGTGATGACCGTGAGGATGCAGAAAAGCTGGATCACTCTTACGCTGTCAGTGGGAATTTAAAGTGGCACAGCCACTCTGGAAAAGACTCGAGCAGCTTCCTTAACAATTGTACTCATGGGCATCTATCCTGGAGGGATGAAAACTTACACTCACACAAAAACCAGGACACAAATCTTCACAGTGGTTATTCATGAGAGCCCCAAACTGCAAATAACCCAAATGTCCTTCTACCTGAATGCTTCACCGACCGCGGCACATCCATCTCATGGCATGCTACTCGGCGATCAAAAAGAATAAACACTGATGCGTGTAGCTAGTAGGATGGATCTCAAGAGAATTAAGCTGAGTGAAAAAGCCAGTCTCAAAGGTTACATACTGTGCAATTCCACTTATATAACATCCTTGAGGAAATAAAACTGTACAGATGGAGAACAAGATACATAGTTGCCAGGGGTTAGGGAGGCAGGAGGGAGGGAGATGGTCCTAGCAAAGGATAGCATGGAGGATCCCTATGAGAAACGTTCTGTATGTAGCTTGATTGTGGCTGTCACAGGAGTCCACGTGTGATAACTTTGCATAGAACTAAATACACACACACACACACACAGGAGCGCATGGTAAAACCGTGAGATCTGAATAAGGTTGGTGGATTGTATCGATGCCAATTTCTTGGTGGTGATACTGTACTGTAGTGTGCAAGATGGAACCACTGGGGGAAACGGGGTGGAGGGAATTGGGATCTCTCTGTGTTACTTCTTCAACAGCATGAGAATCTACAATGGTCTCTAAAAAAAAAAAAAAAAAAAAATCTTCCAGGAGCTACACATCTATTAGAATGACTTTTTAAAAACCCACCAATATCAACTGCTGGCAAGGATACGGAGTAATGGGGCGCCTGGGTGGCTCAGTCATTAAGCGTCTGCCTTCGGCTCAGGTCACGATCCCAGGGGCCTGGGATCGAGGCCCGCATCGGGCTCCCTGCTCTGCGGGAAGCCTGCTTCTCCCTCTCCCACTCCCCCTGCTTGTGTTCCCTCTCTCGCTGTGTCTCTCTCTGTCAAATAAATAAAATTTTAAAAAAATCTTAAAAAAAAAAGGATACGGAGTAATGAGACCGCTCATGCATTGCTGGTGTGAATATAAAAATGGTACAGCCACTTGGGAAAAGTTTGCAGTTTTTTATACAGTTAGACATAGACTTACCATATGACTCAGCATTCCTGCTCCTACGTATTTATACAGAGCAGAATGAAAGCTTATGTTCACACAAAAAACTGTACATGAACACAGGCTATATTTGTAACTGCCCAGAACTGGAGATGACCCAGCTGGAGGCTGAATCAACAAACCATGATATATAATCAAATACTACTCAGCAATGAAAAAGAATGAAATATGGCTACACATGTCGACATGAATGAATCTCTGATGAACATTTCTGGGTTACAGAAGCCAGACTCAAGCGGCCACTAAGTATAGAATTCCATTTCCGATATTCTGGAAAAGGCACACTTATTGGGACAGAGAACAGGTCAGTGGTTGCCAGGGGCTGGGGTGGGGACAGGGTTGATTATGAAGGAGCATGGGGACTTCTGGGGGTGATGGAAACATTCTGTATCTTGGCTGTGGTGGTGGTTACAGGACTTTACACATTTACCAAAACTCACAGAACCGTATGTGAGAAAAAAAATGAGGTTTACATTATGTAAATTATACCTCAATATTTTTAAATCAAGAAAAAATTAGGCCGTGTATCTTATAACTCTTCACATCAATTTATGTAGAAGGATATATGTGTGATTTAATGTAACATGCTCAAAGAGAAAATATATATTATTTTAGCTCCTTTCTAAAAATACGCTCTAACAAAATGCTTAGGAGTTGTTTTTAGCAATGTAGGCATTATAAGTATAGTTTTGTTTTTCTAATAGTGTTATTTTACAATAAGAAAATGCCTTTCTTTACATGAAAAAAATATTTAAAACAGGAAACTAAAATGATAGAAAGCAAAGATGATGAGATGTTAGCGTGTGTTATTTCTGGGTGGAGGACGCAGGGGTATTACTCCGGGCACTTTTCTCTAATACCATCCCCTGGAGTGCTGTTTTAAGAATTAAACTGATGTTATACAGACAGCGCTTAGCACAGTGTCTGAGCAACAGTAATTGCCCAAAGTATGTCAGCTCCCCCCCTCCCCTATCCTCCAAATCTAGATCATGGGACCCTTCCAAGCTGGTCTCCACTGGGTGGTGCTGATTGCCCTAACCAGGCTGGGGGCTCCATGAGACTTGGCCAAGGTAGCAAAGGGATTGACCCTCAAAGAGCTGCAACATAGTAGGTCCTCAGCACCTTGCCAGGGAGTGAATGACCCTGCAAACAGTGGGTGCCCAATAATTATTCTTTTGAACGGACAACTGAGTATACAGCCACGAGAGAGGCGTCTCATCCCACCCAGCCAGGAAGAGGCTTGACCAGACACGGGGCACCAAGAAGGTAAATTTTTGGCCGAGGGACCCACCTCCTCCTCGCTGCACCCCAGTTTAGATTGGGAGCAAAAGCCATCTCTGGAATCGGCAAAGCCTGCTCCCCTCCCAGCTACCCCCTTCTTCTCCCTCCCAGGATGGATGCCCCGGGCCTTAGGCAGGCAACGGAATGTTGTGTGGTTGGTTTCCCTGGCAACCAAGGCCTGCTAGGTGGCTGGCTGCCTTCTTACAGCACAGAGCACGCTGCTACGCTGTCCTCCACCCAAAACCCCAGGGCCTCCTGAGCTAGTGCAAGGCTCCGACACTGTGGAAAGAAAGCCCTGGGGCAATTGCAGGGAGAATGGCCGTGCCCTGGGAGGAATATTTCCGACTGGCCTTGCAAGAGAAAATGCCTGAGTGAGTGCTTCAGAATGGCGGGGAGGGGAGAAAGGGGGGCAGAAGCGAGTGGGTTGACCCCTGCCTTCCCCTTGCCTGTGGCGCCTGGCTTCCTTGGGCAGTTCCTGGTGGCGTATTGCTGTCCCCACTTCACAGAGGAAGAAACTGAGGTTCAGAGGAAAATGGTCTCTGGGCTAGTTAGGGCAGAGTTGGGTTAACAGCCCAGGCCTCTCATCTGTTCCTGATCCCCACTCCTGGCTGACGTCCAGCTGAGATTTAATCGTTTGGACTGAGGCGGGGAGGAATTCTGTGAACTCTTGCTGCCCTCTCCCTGCGAACGCTGCATTTTCAAGGAGTGGAGGAAGCTTGTCCGGCGCCTACTTTGTGTTCCGCAGTGACTGAGAGTCCCAAGCTCCGTGTCAGAGTCTGGACCAGTGCTGGGAATGCCCTGCTGAACAGAATGGTTCAAGCAACCCTTCTGCTCTCTCTACAGCCACCATGTAGGGCTGTGTGCAATCGGCCCCCCCCCCAAACACACACACCCCAGCAAGACTCCAGATCCCAGCCTCCTCCTGGAGCCCCCGCAGGGAGGTCTAGGGGAGGTCTAACAGCCTTCCAGCCAAAGCTCAGCCACAGCAAGGACCTGATCTCCCCTGTTCCCCACTCAGCTTTCCACCAGCACCCTCCTTCCAGTTCACCTGGAGTTCACCTTTCTCTCCTTTCTCACCACCTACCCCCCCACCCCTGCATCAACTCTGCTCTTAAACTGCAGCGTGACCGCCCTCCTCACCTCTCCCCTACAACCACCTGACCAGACCCACATTGTCTCTGGGTTATCCCAGAACCTGGTTCTTCACCATCTCCTGCAGCTGCCCTGCCTTTCCTGTGGTCCTCGTCCCCCCCACTCCCAAGCCCTCCCCCAGGCCCCCCCCCCCGCCCCCCCCCTCCGAACCTTCCCCCATCCAAAGTTCTTCTCTTGGGGCCTTGGCATTCGCTGTTCCCTGCAGGTATCCACGCGCTCACTCCCTCTTGCCCTTCGGGTCTCTGCCTAGATGACCCCAGGGTCTCCTCCGAGAAACTTTTTCACCTCCCCATTGAAAGATTTCCTTTTGCCTGCTTCATTTTTCATCTGAGCACCTACCATGTCCTAGCATTATTTATTATTTGTTAGCTTTATTTTCTGTGTCCCCCACCCCCAGCAGAACGCCGGCTTCTGGAAGGTGGGGATTTTTGTCTGCCTTGCTCACACCTGCACCCCACCCCCCAGTGCCTAGAAAGGTGCCTGGCACAGGGTAGTTGCTCAGTACAATTTGTTGAATGAATGAACAATTCAACAGCTAGTATATGGCTAATGGGGGCATTTCAAGCACTGGTGGGGAGTTTGGGGGCCCTGACTTTTGCCTCCTTCATCCCTACCTCCCCCTTGGAGCCCCTCCAGGAAGAGCCCAGAGCAAAACGTGGACCCCCTCCCACCGGTGCTGCGTCTCCTGGAGAAGAGGCGGGAGCTGGTGGATGCAGACCGGGCCCTGCAGGCCCAGAAGGAGGTGAGCTTCCACTGTAGTCCCTGAGACTTTTGGGGATCCCGGGCAAAAAAAAAAAATGATGGTGAGCAGGGGTTGGGAAGTAATGGAGCTGACCTATTAGCTACAGGGTCATTTCACCACTCTGAGCTTTGGTTTCCTCATCGATGATCAAATGAGATCAGTTGGTGCAAATAAATGTGCACTGAGCACCTACTATGTGCACGGCATTGCACTGGGATCTGGACGTCTCACCATAGTCCCCCTCCATGGGGCTCACAGTCTAAAGAAGGAGACAGACAAGTGTCCAGGTGTAGACTGCTATCAGGTGGGGAAGCACTGAGAAGGCTGTGGGAACCCCGAGGAAGCCCCTATCTCCACAAAGAGGTGGTCAAGGAGGGCTTCCTGAAGGAAGTCATGTCTGGGGATGGGGGAAGGGCAAGTCAGCTTATCCAGCAAAGGGGGTGGGGTGGGGTGAGGAGCGAGAAGGGGGCAGAGGGAACGGCGCATACGAAGACTGTAAGGCAGGGGCGCCTGGGTGGCTCAGTCATTAAGCGGCTGCCTTCAGCTCAGGTCATGATCTCGGATCGAGCCCCGCATCGGGCTCCCTGCTCCGTGGGAAGCCTGCTTCTCCCTCTCCCACTCCCCCTGCTTGTGTTCCCTCTCTCGCTGTCTCTCTTTCTCTCTCTCTGTCAAATAAATAAATAAAATCTTAAAAAAAAAAAAAAGATTGTAAGGCAAGGACACAACACAGGAGGACCAGTGTCTGGAAGACAGTGTTAAAGGAAGGGGGTGAGATGAGACCAGAAGGAAGGACAGGGACAGCGGCATGCAGGGGCTACAAGAGGGCACTGAGGCTTCATCACACATGGGAAGAGCCATGGGTGGATTTGAGCAGGGGTGTAGTGACAAGATCAGGGACAACTGATGACCGAAGTATGAACCCGAAGGTGCTGGATCACTTGAACCCCCAAACACACACAGACACCCACTCCTCACCTCTCCCCAGGTGTGCCAGACCATGATGGCAGCCCGGAAACAGCGCTGGGAACAGTTGGAACAGAAGGAGCGGGAGCTAAAGGGGTCTTTTGCGCGCTTTGACAAGTTCTTGCGGGTAGGTGCAGACGGCTGGGGGAGGGGAGGCAGGTCACTGGGTCACAAGGCCAGACTTGCATGTGAATTTTAAAAGTGGGCTTTACTAATACAAGAGGGAGTAGTAGGAAATACGCACGCACTGCCTGATGCATTTGAGTTTTTAAAAAGCATGGGGGAGAAGTGACGGACGAAAATCAGACACTGGCTGAATCTGCCCACGGGCCATCTGTTTGCTACGTCCCGCGCGGCGTGCCAGTGTTGGGGCGGGTGGAAGCGGGGAGCCCCGGCGGCTCCCAAGTCGTGAGGGCAGTCGCCTCCTTTCCATCCGCCTCCCCAGGACACCGAGGCCCGGCGCGGCCGCGCGCTGCGGAGGGCGGCCGAGGAGCGGCTGCAGGCGAGCCGCCGGGAGGCCGAGGCGCTCCGGCTTCGGGCCCAGCTGGAGGAGCTGCGGCGGGAGCGCGCGCGGCTGCAGCGCCGGCTGGAGCGCCTGGAGCCCTGCGCGCGCCTGCTGGGCCAAGTGCTGGAGCAGCTGCCCGAGGTGAGCGCCCTGCAGGAGGTTTGGGGGCTCAGGCGCCACCGTGCAGCGTCGGGTAGCCTCTGGGACGGCTTCGGGTGTGCACTACTGGAGCGCTGACTGTATGCCAGCAATCACCACTTACTGAGCGCTGACTGTATGCCAGGGACAAGCTTTGTTCTTGACTTCTCCAAACGCCCGGTGAAGTGAGTCCTGCTCTTGCCTATCCCATTTTATAAATGGGGAAACCGAGGCTCACAAGGGTAACTTCCCCTCAGGGGCACACAGGCGAAGGGGGAGGGGGTGTATCCAGGCACTCAATAAATACCAGCTGAACGGAACAATCACAGGGAGTGAGGCTGGGCTAGGCTTTATGCCGGAGTGGGGAGGGGAGGGAGTAGCCCTCCAAGGAGGCGCCCGAGGGCCAGGTGGCGAGAGGACCCCATCTTGACCCTACCCCAGTTCCAGGAGGTCCCCGAGCTGGTGGCGCGCTTCGACGGCCTGGCCGATATGCAGGCGGCGCTGCGGCTCGCGGAGCGCCGGCGGCGGGCCGAGCTGGAGGAGGCGCGCGCGCGGCTGCAGCGGCTGCGGGACGCCGGGCAGGACGAGCTGCTGGCGCAGGGCCAGCGGCGAGCTCAGCTGCTGGAGCGCCTGGAGGCTGCGAGGGAGCGCACGCTGCGCTGGGTACGGCCCGCCGGGAGGAGGTGCCCCCAGCCTCCCGTCGCCCGAGAAAGAACAGAAGGAGCGATGCTTAGCCCAGAGGGGCAGCGGCGCTAACGGGCAGGTGCAAGCGTCAGAAAGCGCTTTAGGGCACAGGGGGCCAGTCCTAGCAGAACCTGACCCCCCGTTCCTCTCCCGGAGGCGCCCATGCGCCCCCGACTGGAGGGGAAGTGGGCAGGCCCCAGCCCTCCTCAGCAGGCTCCAAGCGTGATCTGGAAGGGGGCGGGGTGTTCTTCAGGAATCCAAGTGGATTCAGATCCAGAACACCGCGGCTGAGAAGACCCTTCTCCTGGGCCGCACCAGAATGGCGGCGCTCAACCTGTTCCAGCTAGTGCGTCAGCACAAGAGGCAGCCCCCTGCCCTGGCCGTCGAGGACACCGAAGGGCAGCTGGAGCAGGTGCGCTCCCTCGCCATGTCCCCTCCAACCCCCAAAGCTTCAGGAAATCTCACCTACTCTGGGTTAAGCGTGACCCTCCGTGAGCCGAGAGCATGATGCCAGCACCCCAGATCTGGGCTCGATGGCCACCTGGGAACCCTGCCTAGGAGGCCTGGGTTGGGTCTTGGCTCTGAGGGGCATCTGCTCCGTGGCCACAAGGAAGCCATGCTCTCCTCTCTGGGTCTCAGCGCCCTCACCTGTGCCTAGGGCCTGGGGTGTGCACTGGCGACACCGCACATTCATGACAAGAGTCTGTCCTTTGTCCCAGGGTCAAACAGCACAAACTGACAACATCGACAAGAAACCAGGTGGAGACCCACCTTTAATTAATCCCTGACCCTCTTGCTCCCTGCACGGACAGGCCTCAGCTTCCCTAGGGAGGGAGAGGGTGGGGCTGGGTCCTTGTCTTTCTTCCTGCACAAGTGCATCACAAATGTCACTGTGGACCAAGTCATTCAGGTTTGCAAGGTTGTAGAAGGGGTGACATGGTTTACAACGGAGGGAGGGGGTTTCTGACTTCGGACACCTCTGTTGCTTCTAATGGGGACCCAAAGCACGGTCCCCTTTAGTGGAAGAAACACAAAAAAAGGCACACTTGCCCCTGGCACTCCTGTCCTGTGCCCAACACTCTGGATCCCAACCAAACACTAAGAACTCGGACCCCGGGAGCCTACCTTTGTGCCACATGCTGAGTAGGACAGATTTGTGGACACCACTATTCTCCCAAGTGTGGCCCAGCACCTTGAACTACACAAGACAACTCCAGGAGAGACAGAGGCTCAGTATGATGGAGTGGGCAAAAGCCTGTCCCTTTTCAACCGACCCTGATCCTACCAAGCAGAAAGACTTAGTGTGGGGCGAGAGTGCCTTTAACCCCTGCAGTGCTCCCTGGGCCTGGGCCCGGGGCCTCACACCCCCTGTAGGCAACAGTGGGCCAGAATGCAAGAGTGAAACCGGGTTTCATGTTTGTTGTAGGATTTTTCCACTGCCCCTCCACTTATGACAAGGGGTAACTTAATTCTATTTTTGTTAGAAATATAGTTTCCCTCTCAAATGTTTATTTCAGTGACAAATGTGAAGGGAGAGCCCAAGGGTAAGTTGGCCTCCAGTTCTGGCTCTTGGCAGTGGACCTGTGGGCATTAAGTTCATATCAATAAATAAGTTAATTAAAAGGAAATATGGGAGTGTTAACCCATGGAGATGAGAGCAGGTCAAACACCAATGAATACGATTGATCCAATTAAAAAAAGGGGGGGGATGAATTAATTGAAGTGAAAATACTCACTTAATTGTAATGCAGGTGATACCAGCTAGGAAACTGAGGGTGTCTGCTCACAGACCATTTGGGAAGCTTGGACTGAGGCCCGAAGGACCCAGAACAGTCTAGGGCAGGTTGGCTGGCCCCTGGGAACCACCATCATTGCTTTTAATACGGGTGTTCACCCCCAACCCCTGCTCTACAGCATCCTGGGTTGTGGGGACAGTGGAACTGGACACTCAGGGGCTGGGATGTGACTGGCTGTGTTGGGGACCCACAGGTGAAGCTGTTCATCCTGGACCTCTCCGCCATGCTGGCCAATCTTCGTCAGGCCGAGCCCACACCTGCCTCCCAGCCCTGACCCAGGTGGGCAGGGGGTAGGGGGCCCCCCCGGAAAGGAGGTGCATATGTCCTGCGGGGTGTGTGCTGAGTGGTCCTCACCTGAGAGATGGGAGGGCTCTGCCTGCTCAGACTGCTGTGGGGAGTACAGGAGGGGCATACAGCAAGTACTAAATAAATGTGGGCCACATGGGGGGGGCACCAATCCCTCATCCACCACATGGCATGGGACCAGGTCCTCCCTCTCAGTGCACTCATGGCATTGAACAAGCCGATGTGTGTCAGGGGTTTGGAATGAAGCCTGATGCAAATTCTGGTAAATTCTAGATGAGTGCTTGGTAAGTAAAGTAAAATAGGACCAACAAGAGGGCCACAAAGCAAGCACCCGCACATGGGGTGCCTGCTCACAAGGCCTCCTCTATTGTGGAGTGGCACAGGTGATCCGTGGCCTGAGAATCCAACTGCTGGAGGCTGCCCTTGACCTTCCCAGGACCCCAAACTGGGGCTGGGGAGGACAGGGCTTGCAGGGCAAAGGCCAAGACCAGGTTCTCACCTCCGCGGGTGTGGTGGGAGTGTGGTGGGGCCATGTGAACCCCTCCACTGCCGCTGAGGCTCAGGAGGAGCCGCTGAGCCCTCTGCCCCACACCCCACTTCCCTCCTCCCTCCCCAGCCCCCACTCTCTGGACTCAGCGGGCACACCAGCTGGGGCTTTAATACCTGGGTCCGCCCCTCCCGGCTCCTTGGGTAGACGGCACTCCCCGTCCACTCGAAGTGCTCAATAAAGGTTTATTACATTAAAAATACATCACTGGGCCTTAGGCACTAAGGGCTCGGCCCCGAGTGGCCACCACCTCTGAACTCAGGAACTGCCCAGAACACATGGAAGCAGCAGCAGCTGAGTGGCCACCTTGGGTTTTGGCCGTCCTGACCTTGCCGGCAACCCCCCGGCCCCCACGCGCCCTTGAAGACCCTGTGTGAAAGGCTCCACCTCGGGCAGAGGCGGCCACTGCCCTGTGTGGCCAGGCAGCACCCCTCTTTTGCAGGGAGCTCCGCCAGTGGCCGGCACAGGGCCAGGCACGCGGTGGCACTTGGGGACGTCTGCTGACGTCTACCCCTGCACCACGTGAGGAGCCAGGGGGCTGGGTCACGTGCCTTACATCCTCTTCCTCATCTTGCCCTTCTTGGCGTGGGCGCCCCGGCCGAAGGCGCCCTGCTGCAGCTCCTGGGCTCGGCGCCGGTTGCGGGCGGAGAGCTGCTTCAGGCCCCCTCGCTGCAGGAAGCGCAGCTTCTGCGCTCGGCGCCGTTGCTTCAGAATCTGCTGCTTGGTCTTGAGCTCTGAGCGCACGCGGCCTGCAGGGGCGCCTGGGGTGCGGGGCTGGGACGCACCTGCCAGGACAGGGATGCAGGGAGCTCAGCCTTCCAGTCCACTCCCAGGAGCCTCCAGACTGCCCTCCCCCCACCACCACCCTGCTCCCGTTCTGGGTTCACTGCTGTGGCCCCAGGGTCTGGCTCATTGTAGGTACTCAATAAAGCTTCTGTAGTCTGCTGTCGTGGTCAACAGCATGGACCCTCAAGCCCACACTGCCGGGGTTCAAATCCCAGCCATGACCTCTCGGACCTTGAGCAAGTCACTTAACTTCTCTGCGCCTCTGTTCCCCACTCTGAATCAGAGATAACAGCACCTACCTCACGGGTCCCAGTGAGGAGGAGGTGAGGAGGCGTGTTACCATGCTCAAAACAAGAGCCAGCCCAGAGTAAGGGCCTCGTAAGGGCACTATCACGGTTACAGACCATCCAATGGAGATTTATTGAGCATGTGCTCTACGCCGGGCACTGGGGACCCAGCACTGACTGAGAAAGACTCCAATCCCTGCCTCCACGGACTGCACGCCCTAGGCTGTTAGCTTAGCTTCCTCGGGCAGGAGAGAGGTCAGGGAGGGGAAGGGATGTGCCCAAGGTGACAGAGCAAAGCGGCGGCAGCAGACGTCAGTGGCCCCAGCCCAACCTGCTCTCCCAGATCTCTGGGAGGGCACTTACCCCTGCCTCCCTGGCTCCCCACTAAGTCCTGGGTGCCCCCTCCTCTACCACGTTCCCTCTCCCTGCCTGGCTCCTCCCCTCCCGCAAGAGTGACCTTTTCAGAGCTCCCACACAGATGATCATGAAGGCAGCCCCAGCTGTCTCCACGGGGGCCAGGGCGCCTGACAGGGACCCATCACCTCCAAGGAGGACAAAGCACAGACGGAGAATGGCTGCTCCTTCCTGAAGCCCACAGGCCATCCTCACCCCCTGGCCCAGCAGGCCCAGAGCAGCGGGTAAAACCGGGAGCGGAGCCGTGAGGGGTGCGAGGCCCAGGCAGGGCACGTCCACAGAGGCACAGAGAGATGGAGACAGAGACAGAGACACCAAGACGGGAAAGAGAGACTGGGAAGGAGAGAACAAAGACTGGGAGACGCGTGTGTAGAGAAAGGAAGAGAAATGATGAGGGGGACAGATGAAGACAGAAAGTCTGAGAGATGGGAAGAAAAGGAGACAAAGAGAGAATGAGGGGAAAGGCAGAGAGAGGCGCAGGGACAGGGATGCAGAGCCAGAGAGGGAAAGAGAGGAACGGGGACCCAGAGAGAGAGAGCCTAGGGAGTGACAGAGAGGAAGCTTCCAAAAAAACCAGAGACAGAGACAGACAGACAGGGAGAAACGGAAGAGACCTAGCCAGAGAGGAGAGACGCTGAGGGGAATGGACAGAGCCCGTTCAAATCCCACAGCAGCCTGGCACCGCGGAAGGGCTCAGCCCCACCAGAGAGAACCAAGTCCCTGGATGATCAAATGGACCACGTGCCAAACTGCTTTGAGGACCATTAATTACCTTGGCCTCTGCCCCGCTTCCCACCTCTTCGCTCTGGGCCTCGCTGGTGGGATGTTCCTTCGTCTTCTGAGTCACGATCATCGATTTTCTGTTTCTGTTTCCACTTCTGGTAGCTGGGAAGCCGCGCGTTAAGGAGGCTGTGTGCGGGACCATGATGCCCTAGACACCACTGGGCGGGGAGCAGGTCCCGCACCCCCTCCAGCGGATACAGGTGCCACCTCCAGGGGGTGGGGCAACAGAAGGTGCTCGGCCACGCCCCCACATCCAGAGTATGCAGGGCCAGAGGCCGCTGGGCCCCGCCCCCACCCCACGCCCGCCTCTAGGGGGTACTCGGCCCCGCCCCCGGGCCCCGCCCCTCCGGATACAGGTCCCGTTTGTAGGAGCTGCTGACGTAGTGGCCACTCTCGGTCTTGATCTTTTTCTTCTCCTCCGGTCCCGACTGTCCCACAAACCGCTTCTTCTTCCGGTCCCTGCGGGAGACAGAGTTGGGAGAGCTGATGTGGCAGGAGGTGGCCTGGGGCGCCTGTTTCCTCCCCACCCCCTCAAGGGAAGCAGCCCGCCCATGTCTGGCATACAGCAAGTGCTCAATAAAGGCCCGTTCCCTACCCGCCTCCCCTCTTCCTGGCAGCCCAGGTCTCAAAAGGTGGTGTGGGGGTCACTGGGAATTGGGGGGTCTGGATCAGGGTTGGGGGCCTAGCGGGGGTGCCCAATCCTACTCTGCCATCTCCTGGCTCTGTGACCCTGGGTGAGTCACACCATTTCTCTGGAACCAGAGTCCAAACGGGAGAGATGGGTCATGAGCTCTGTCGAGAAAGGCAAGCTAGCAGGAAGGACAGACGGATCAAGATCCCTGTTGTGTACGATCAAATCAAGGGACAGGATGTGGTGGGGGGGTCACTGTCCTTGCTGTGTGCGATCACATGGGACAACACAGGAGGGCTCACAATCCATGCTGCACACAACCAGATGGGGCTGGTGATATTTCCTGCTCTAGGGGAACAAACGGGAGTCAGGACAGACAGGGGCCACCTGTCTGCTGCGTGGAACCACAGGGCAGGCAGGGGTGCATGCTCACTTGCTCGTTTGCTCACTCACCACTTGAGCTGCTGCCGGCCCCTCGTCAGGTTCCGGGCTTCGTCCCCCATCAGGTCCAGGACAGCGCCAGCCACCTGCTGCTCGAATGCCCCCCCGTCCCCACCGACGCTCAGGCTGCAGACGAAGGGTGGGGGCACGCCACAGGGTCAGTGGAGGGCCCGTCAGGCCCCACCTGCCCCACCCCAGGACCAGCCAGCCACTCACCCCCGCTCACTGTCGAAGTCCTTGGGCCGGTAGGGGATGTAGAATTCCTGGTCCCGATGCCAGGCCTCCTCCCTCCGCCTCTTGGCTCCCCGGTCGGGTCCCGGCTGCGGCCGCTTCCGGCCCATGACCTCCGTGAAGACATCCTGGCAGACAGAGGCCCGGCGTCACACCCACAGCCCCCAGGGAAGCCACTGGCCTCTCCACTTGCCAGTCCAGGTAGAGTTAAGGGCCAGTGGCTTCCGGGACTTTAGAAATCTGGTGCTTCCATCTGCACCCTGTTTCCTCATGTGCACTGCAGGACAACCTCGGCCCCAGCAGAGCAGGCCGGGTGCAGGAGGGGGCTGGGGGCCAACCGGGGTGAGACCCACTTGCCAGCCCCAGGCTGGTGCCTCAGGCTGTGTGACCAAGGCAAGGCCCTGCCCCTTTCTGGGCCTGGCCTTGCTCTATACAGTACGGACTAGTCCAGGAGTTTTCACCTGTACTTTTTGGCTACTGAGCCCTCGGTGCAAATCAAATACGAGAGGAATATCCTGGTAGATGCGCGGCCCTGCCCACCAGGCAAACAGGGTGCCCGCGTCCCCCAGCCTGCCTTCCGGGACGAAGGCCCCGTGTCTGAGGCTGCCTGTGTCATGCCTTCGCTGCTGCCAAGAGTCCCTGCTCGGCCCCTGTCCACCTGCCCTCGACCTCAGGCTGAGACTGTCAGGGTGAGGAGGACAACGACACAGCCGCCACCGGGGACCCTCCAGCGCCGCCCTGAATCTGCCC
Source organism: Callorhinus ursinus (assembly GCF_003265705.2). Classification (NCBI taxonomy): domain Eukaryota; kingdom Metazoa; phylum Chordata; class Mammalia; order Carnivora; family Otariidae; genus Callorhinus; species Callorhinus ursinus. Next base: position 8,148,854 of record NW_027397103.1, on the reverse strand, counting down.
CATGGGCCCTGGACCTGTGCCATAGTCACTTGGCCGCAGCGCCCTAGCCCACAAGGTTCTGGAAACGAGCTTCCCTGAAATTCACTTGGCAGCAGAAGCCGAGCCGACATGAGGCTGCCTAGGTTGGGCCTGTCCCCTCGGTGTGGGGACTAGCACGGCACACCTTGTGGGGGGACGCCCTGACGCATCTGAGGGCGGTGACACCCCAGACTCAACGTTGTGTCATATCATACACAGTGTGCCCACCCTAAAGATTCTGGATCCTGAACATCTGGCACTGGGGTTCTGGGCAAGGGACACTGGAGCCATACCATGAGCCTGACGGGAGGTGGACACGGAGTCCCGGCATCCCCCCCCAGTGACCGCTCAAAGCCCTGAGGGTAGCCCCCCCCCGCCCGGCTCTACCCCCAGGCCCAGCCTCTAGGGTGGCCAGAGCGGGGCCCGTACCTCCACACTCTCTCCCGCTGCCTCCTCCTCCTCGGGCTTCTCTTCCTGGGGTGCCGAGCAGCCTGGGGCGGGGCCAGCTGTGTCCTCCTGCCGCCCCTGCCGCCCCTGCCGCCCCTGCCGGAAGCTGGCGATGGCCTTGCGGTCCTTTTGCCGCTTGGCGCGCATCACCTGGCTGCTCAGGTCCCGGCTGGAGGCATTGATCTCAAAGATGGTCTGTGGAAGGAACACACGAGTCCTTCACCCACTGGCCTCCTCCTTCCCAGCGTTGCCCTCACCAGCCTGGTGGGCTCCCTATGGCATTCCTCCCCAAGTCCTTTCAACTCTATGAGGCGGGTACTCTGGTTACCTGCATTTCACCGTTAGAAAGGAGGCCCAGAGAGGGCAAGCAGCCAACCTGAGGCCACACAGCTGAGACAAGTGAGAGTGGCATTTTGACCCTGGTTTACCTGGCTCTGAAACCAGTGTTCGCTACCATGACCCTCTCCAGCTCCTCTTCCCTGATACTGGCTGCCTGGCAGCCTCGCCCACTCCCGGGGAGGTCTTTCTGTGCTTCTGTGCATGCCTGGCACAGGCCCCAGATGGCGTGCCCAGTGGGAGTCAAGAGGGGATGAAAGGTGATGGAAAGCCAGCTCCAGGCCGCTGACAGGCCCGGCACACGTCACTCCCCTCTGTGAGCCTCAGTCTACCCCTCTGGAAGCGGCAGGAAATGGCTACCACATGGGGCATCTGCTGCAGGCCAGCAGGGACGGTTCTAGAACAAGGGGCATCTCTCGAGATGCTGGTGAGGCAGAGCCGCAAGCTCAGAAGAAAAGCCCCGCTGGGGTCCTGCTTGGGGTCAGGAGCTCAGCCAGAGTCCCGGCTCCGTGGCAGCCACCGTGACCCCCGGGCACCCGCGGGCTCTCCCACCCCCTTACTCACCGCCCGTGAGCGGTAGTTCTTGATGCTGTCTACCAGCTTCAGCCGCTGCAGCTCCTTCTCCTCGAAGTGCGAGCCTGGTGGGGGTGGGGAGGAGGCTTGAGGCTGGGGAGGCTCCGCGGGGGCCCACCTGCAGCCCACTGTCCCAACCCCCACCCCCCGCAGGGACTCACTGAAGAGGGGGTGCAGGCCCAGCCCTGCGAGGTCCAGCTCCTTGGCCCTCTTGATGGACTCGGGCGAGGGCGCAGGCCGGGAGCGCACGTACTGCTGCTGAGCGTTGTCGGCCACCCGGCCCAGGCCCCGCAGCTCCAGCGACGCCGCCAGGGTGCTCTGCAGGCCACCCTCCTCGTCGTCCACCACGCTCTGTGGCACCCGGCCCAGCACGCCGTCCGCGCTGACCGCGCCTGCCAACACACATGGAGTCTGTCGGCGGCCCGCAGCCGGCCCTCCCCTCCCAGGCCCCCAAATCATGAAATAATCCCCAGTTATGGAGCAGCTGCTCCGGCCAGCCACTTGACCGAGCTCGACCGGGCACCCACAATTACAACCCAAGAGCCACTGCCTGTTTTCCTGAAGATCGTTTTCTATCCCCGTTCCTACTGTCTTTAGCTAACTTTGCACCAGAATGGCGGGGTTGAGGGGCTGCCATGGGGCCTATGACCTGCGGAGCCCAAGCCACTCGCTCGCTCGTGCTTTCTGCTGACTCTCCCACGAGACCACTGAGTCCCCACAACAACCCCACATTCCAGAAGAGGAGACTGAGGCTCAGCAGAGGTCCAGTGTTGCCCAGCAGCTGGCTTGCAGGGCGGTGTCAGGATACAGCCCCCGTATGCTGGGTCAAGAGCCTGGCTGCCCACCTCCTCTGCAGCAAGCCGGTCCTGGGCCATGCTGCCCACCCTGGCTAGTGCTGGGGCAAATGCAGGATGGCCTTTCCCTAACAGATAACTACTCCATGGCTGGCTTCTGCTGGAACACTGCTGTGGGGGCTCCTTCCCTCTCTCTGCCGCTCCCACCCCCACTGCTTGGTCTCAACCTTGGAGGTCTGCCGAGGGCTCCAGAATCTGCATTTGGATAATGGGCCTAGCGGCTGAGCTGCAGGTGCTCCCGACGCTCTGAAGCACGGATGCAGCACACAGTGGGGTGCTCAGTGAATGCGTGCAGGGTTGCCCCGAGTGCAGGCTCCATTTACACCTGGCCTCCTGAATCTGCGCTCCCACCTCACCTCCCTGCTGAGTAATAAGCAATGTGGGATGAGTGGCTTGGCCTCACCTGTGAAGCAACCCTCCCTGTGTTCTCAGATGGACACGGGAGACAATGTGCACTAAGGGCTGGACACACAGCAGGACCACGGGAGGAGGCTACCATGATCGCCGCTGCCCACGCCATGCAATCCCACCCCACAGAGAATAAGGGGAAGTTCTGTGAGCTCAGCCTGAATGAACCTCTGCTTGCCTGGGCTGCCCTGGAAACTTAGTCAAGGGCAGGGTCTCAAACAGATGCCCGCAGGGGCCAGACGAGAGGCGCAGGGGAGGCAGGGGCTGCCGTGAACCCCGGGGGCCCATCTATCCCGGGCACATGGCCCACACCGCCTGTACGGCAACCTCAGGAAAAAGCAGACTTAGCAGTCAGACCCAGCTGTTTTCCAACAGACATGAGAAATCTGGATTTGTATGTGAAATTCTGAGTTTAAAATAATGGGGCTCTTACCCCGGGGTCAAATCCAGCCCTGCCTCCTCCCAAAGCCAGGACAGCTTCTCCCCGACCTGCACCATGAGCTCCGCAGTGGACACACAGAGATTCCTGCTCCAGTGCGCCGGCCTCCACTCACCTGAGGCCCCCTCATGGGGGCGGGCAGGGGTGAGGGCACGGCCGAGGAACAGGTGCAGGTCCAGCAGATAGGGGACCTCGTCTGGGGCCACTAAGGAGTAGGCTGTGCCGCTTCGGCCAGCCCGGGCCACACGGCCTGTGGAGAAAAAAGTTCAAGCTGAGGACAAGACAAAGGACCCTACAGCCCAGCGTGAGTCCCGCTGGCCCGACTCTAAGGGTGTGGGCCAGGCCAAGGCCACACCTCGCTGAGCTGCTGTCCCTGACTGTAAGAGAAGGGGCACCAACGGTCACCAGGGTTCCCTGCACAAGCGTGTGAGCCCACACCGTGCTCTGTGAAGTTAGCAGAAATAAAGATAAGGCTACCTGCGCTCCTTATCAACACCCAAAGTCTTCGGCATCCCCATTTTGGGGGATTTTCCCCAAGGAAATAACCAAGGCTCCAAAGATTCACATTCAAGGGTGCCTACGGCAGTGTGCCCGAAACAAGCCCAAGCTGGAAACCACTTCGAGACTTGACAGAGGCCTGGCTAAATGACTTAGCTGATGACCACATGGTGGGAATTACACAGATGAGGAAAGGGGCCAGCAAACTGTGGCCAGTGACCAAAGCTGGCCCCCTACCTGTTCGTGTCAATAAAGTTTTATAGGCACACAGCCATGCTCTTTCATTTACAAATTTTCTAAGGCTACTTTCGAGCTACAGTGGCAGAGACCAGGGAGATTATATGCCCTCAAAGCCTAAAGCATTCACTATCTGGCCCTTTACAAACAGATTTGCCAACCCGTCACACAGTGATGTTTAATGGTGAACGGAAAACACACACAACATAGGCTGACACAAGAAAAAGGTGACAAGAGAGAATGTCCAGCGTGGTTCTAATTCTGTGTTAAGGGAATCCAAGTGTAACGTTACCTTTGGCTTGTTTCTGCATTTGCAACAACAAAGTGTCACCACATTTGCAAGATTCGTTTGGGGTGGTCTGACTCACACTGTGGGTCACAGAGCACATGAGAAACTCCCTTTGGGGGGGGGGGGGGTCTGTGGACCCCTCGAGAAACCCACAAGCCAGCTCTTCCCAGAGCCATATGGACATGGCAAGGGCAACCAACAGGGAGCCAAGGCCCCCAGACCCGCAGCCCGGGACCCAGATGGAGGCCTCCCACATGCCCCGACTGAAGGTGGAAGCAATTCTCCCGGGGCCCAGCATGGGCTGCCAGAATTTACTTATTCAACAATGTTCAATCATATGGAACCTGCCCGCCAGATTCTATTCTCATGGACGCGCATTTAGCTTATTTGTATTTACAAATGAAGCACATAGTTATGAGTTAAAAAAAAAAAAAGCAAAGAGAATAGAATGGTGGTTGCCTAGGGTTGGGGGAGGGAGGCCAGGGAATTAGGGTTAACAAGGACAGAGTTTCAGTTTGGAAAGATGAGAAGGTTCTGGAGGTGGACAGTGGTAATGGCTACACAACCCTATGAATGTACTTACTGTCTCTGAACTTATACCTAAAAACAATTAAAATGGTAATTGTGCGTTACGTATACTTTTTACCATGATTTTTAAAAAGGCAGCAGTGACAAGAGCCACACTAAAATGATAGCCGTGCCACCAGGGAGGCAAGGAGGGATAGTGGTGAAGAGGGGGTTCCAACCCCAGCTGTCCCACTTTGCTACCTGTATGACCCCCGGCCAGTTATGAACCTCCTTGGCCTCAGTTTCTTCATCTACAAAATGGGCTGATGATGCTGGCACCCACTACATAGAATGGTTGTAAAGATGGAAACAGCCAGTAAAATGCTCTCACCCAGGCCCAAGAGGAGCACTGGGGGCGGGGGGCGGGGGGACGACACACCAGTTGCTGTCATTTCACCAATGACAGGCGCGTGGCTTACTGCCTATGTGCTTTGCTTCATTTTCCAGTTTCCCTACTATGTGCGTGCCTTACTTTTATCCCCCAAAAATGACAGAGTCCTTGGCCTGGGAGGGCAGAGAGGAAGGTGGGCCCCACGTGCTGACTCGACTAAGTCAGGCGCTCCTTCCTGTCTGCCCTGGACGAACAGGAGGCAGAGGGGTCCATGTGTTAGTTCAATCTTGCAAAGGTTTAAAGGAAAGGAACTAAAAAGACAAGAGTTTCAGGGAGAGGTCTGTGAGGAGGAAGGGGGGTCAGGGGACATGTCCTCGGGCCCCAGGACAGGAAAGGGAGAGAGAACCCAGAAGAGCTCCAGAGCTGCTCAGAGCCATGTGAGTCATGCCTGGGCCACATCCCCCAGAGACTCGACCTTATGGGGCCCTTCCCCAGGCCTCGACGTCTCCGCCTGGAGCACCGGACCCTGCACCCTCAGCTCCCACCCTGGGCCAGCTCCAGCCCCGGGCTCCTCACCCACGCGGTGCAGGAAGAGCTTGCCCTTGGCAGGGAAGCTGTAGTTGATGACGCTGTCGAGGAGCGGGATGTCTAGGCCGCGGGCTGCCAGGTCGGTCACGATGAGGGCGGAGCACTTGCCGTGGGTGAACTTGGCGAGGTTGATCTTGCGGGCTGTCTGGTCCAGGGCACTGTAGATGTGGGCGCAGCTCACCCCCTGCGTCGTCAGCAGCTGCTCAGAGTGAAGACAAGAGGGAGGGAAAGGGGTAAGAGGGCTGGCAGGGGACGGGAGAGAAAGCCAGGACACAGACGGCGGGGGTGCCAGGATGTGGTGGGAAGACCGAAGGTTCTAGAGTGGGGGGCACTTCCGGTCTGAATCCTAGCTCTGAGGGGTAGCTGTGGTGTGGTAGCTTCGTCGGTACGAATGAGGTCTCTATCACCTCCCACCTCTCTGCGGGGCTGGAGGAGTATCAATGCAGAGGTCTCCCGTAGGGACACCAACCTTATCCTGCCTCTGCCACTAACGGGCCGCGTGACCTTGAGCAAGTTACCTAACCTCTCGGTGCCTTTGCTTTCCTCGTCTGTAGCGCGGAGGAGACTAATAGCTCCTTCTTTGTGGCTTTATGACGAGGACTGAATGAGTTAATATGTATACAGAGCTGAGCACAGGGCCTCGGACAGTAGAATTTTTTTTTAATGTTTTATTTATTTATTCATGAGAGTCAGAGAGAGAGAGAGAGAGAGAGAGAGAGAGAGAGACAGAGAGAGAGACAGAGGGAGAAGCAGGCTCCCTGTGGAGCAGGGAGCCCAATGCGGGACTCGATCCCAGGACCCTGGGATCATGACCTGAGCCGAAGGCAGACACTTAACCATCTGAGCCACCCAGGCGCCCCGGGCCTCGGACATTAGAAGTTCCGTGACAGTGTTAACTGCTCTTTAAAAATTACTATTTTGGTTTTATTCATCAGTGATCCCAGCAGCTGCACAAGGAAGCACCGTTAAATGCACAACAACCACAGGAAACCCAGTGAACTGCATCCTCAGATAACAGACCCCAGGTGTGGCTGCTCTGGGGCAGGCGGCAACGACTGGCAAAGGGCCCTGGCAGCCTCTGGGACACCCGGACTGCCCCATGCTGAGGGTCCCAGGCATATGCGTATGGAAAAACTCCACCACGCTGCTCCCGGAAGCTTAGGACACTTTACCCAGCTTCCAGCTTGCAGGGCACGCCTCCATTTTAAAACGTGAGATACACGGGACACTGAAAATCTACAGAAAATGGCAGGATTGGGGGCAGGGGAGGTACTTCTAAATAACCTGGACGTAGGGGAATATCAGAGGAATCGAGACTAGGAGTGAGTTGATAACTGAGTACTTGGGAGTTCGTGATGCTGTCTGCTGACGTTAGTGTGTATTTAGAATTCTTTTTTTTTTTTTAAGATTTTATTAACTATCTGAGGGGGCGCGCGCACCCGAGAGAGAGCGAGAGAGAGAGAGAGAGCATGAGCAGGGGGAGGGGCAGAGGGAGAGGGAGCAGCATGCTGAGCAGGGAGCCTGCCCCGGGGCTCGATCCCAGGACCCTGGGATCATGACCTGAGCCGAAGGCAGACGCTTAGCTGACTGAGCCACCCAGGTGCCCCTGGAATTCCTTATGATAAAAAGTTAAAGAATAAAAGAGGACCGGCCCTGGCCAGGCCTGTGTCCAGCTCTGGTACTGCCCTCTGGTGGCCGCACCCGGAGCCGCAGCTCCAAGCTTGCCGCAAAGGAGGTGGTGGTCCCCAGGAGGCTGGCCCAGCGGCGACTTCCCCAAGCTGTCTCCCTCAGGGCGCCCCCTACCTCACTGATGTACTCGGCGTGGTGCTTCGTAGCCACAAACACCACCGTTTGGTCCTGGGGCCGCACCACGGTGCGCAGCAGGTGAAGCAGCACGGCAGCCTTGGTGTCCTCGCGCACAAGGAAGAAGGAGGTCTGTGGGGAGAGGGGCCACGGTGGGCTCACAGGGCCGTGGCTGCAGGCTCGGGAATGGGCACGGGGGGAGCCTCACCTTGAGCTGCTCGTTGAGCTTGGCGTCTACATCGAGCCGGATGAGCACGGGCTCCGTGAGGCCTGCGGTTGGCACAGGGAAGGTGTTGGGGGGAGGGGGGCGGAGGTGGGTAGTCACGGAAGGACGAGCCCCCCAGGCCCCTAGTCGCACCCCGGCTCACTCACCCGCGCGGGCAAACTCCACCAGCAGTTTGGGCAGCGTGGCAGAGAACAGAACGGTCTGGTGGCCCCCAGGGAGGCGGCCAATGATTTCCTGCAGCTGCTCGGCAAAGCCCATCTCAAAGAGCCTGGGGGACAGAGGGTGGGGGTCGGGAGAGGGGCTTCTCCAGCGAGTTCCAAACCCGTGGCCCTCGCCCCCCCCGCACACTCTCTGCCACGTGGACTGGTATGTGTCCCACGTGGTTCTTTACCTCACTTTTTCTCTGTGTGACCACCACATGCCCAGCAGTGATGACCTAAAAACCTTGAGTCTGTTCTCAGTTACGCGGCTCCGTGTCATGCTGAAGCCCTCCCTCTGTGCCAGGCACGGTTTGAGGGCTTTCTAAGCACTGACTCTCCCAGCACCTGCCAGTAGGGGCTAGTGAGTCCCCTGTCTGTGGATGAGCCCACCAAGGGCCACAAGCCCTCAGATTTGCCCAAGTTCACAGAGCTGGGTTGTGATCCCACCCTTGTCTGGCTCCAGTCTGGTGCTCCCAGCTTTGTGCTACTTTGTATGTCTTTGAAATCATGTGTTTGTTGTTTTACTGTTTCCTCCCATAGCCCTAAAAGGAAGAAATACAATATACAAACACAAAATAAAAACTGTTGGTGCAGGCAGCTGTGAGCCCCGGTGCTGCCTCAGGTCTGTGGCCCACGCTGGGGGAAACACTGCTTCGAGCGCGGCCACGCAGGTCTCTCCTGGCCAAGTCCTTCTTCCAGGTCTCAGGGCCAACCTTGGTGCAGGTGCACAGGGGAGTGCGTGTGGTCTTACCTGTCTGCCTCATCGAACACCACGTACTCCACACTCTGCAACTTCAGGTTCATCTCCACAGCCACGTGCACCAAGCGCCCAGGGGTAGCAATGATTCTGTAAGGGATGTGCAGGCCAGGTCACCCGGGGGCCCCGGCAGAGCCCTCCTCACACTTCCCAGGAGCTGGCCGTCGGGGAAGAGACCCCAAGCCGCCGTCCTCAGCCCAAACTCACATGTCGGGATTTTCATGCAGGGCAGCAAACTGGTCTTCCATCCTAGGGGGAAGAGGAGGTGTCAGCTCGACACACAGGCCACTTTAGTCCCTCTCCCTCTCCAGAACCAGGTGGCCAGGTGAGGCCCACACCCCGCCCCCAGGCTCCGAAGTAGGGAAAGGCGATTGCCGAGCTTCTGGGCAAAGGCGCTGCCCTGACAAGACACGAGTTCAGACATAGAAGGACTGATACCACGAAGACTTCCCCAGAGATGGGTTCAGCCCTGGAACTGCCCCCACCCCGCCCCTGCTTCTAGTGCCACCTACCAACTAACCCCAGGACCACCAGCCCCCCAAGATCCCAGGCGGCCTGGATCTCTCTGTCCTTGTTCTTAAACGCCCGGGCACACGGCCCTGACTCCGGTCCTCCTCTGAAACCCCCTTGGGACGCCCACGGGAGCCAGGATTTTGAGTCTGGCCTAGCCCCGGGAGGCATTTCAGACAGTCATGGGCTCCAGAGACAACAAATTACAATGCAGGCAACGGAACACTTAAAAGCCAAACATTCTTCTCAGAATCCAAAGTGACCGGTCACAGTGACATTCCGAGAGAACAAGAAGGAAGGGGCTGCCCTGGGAGGGAGAAGCCTGTGGGACAGGGCAGGAGACTGGGTTCCAGTCTTAGCTCGACCACCAACTCGACGCGCAGCTCTGGGCCCATCACGTGCTCCGTCTGCTCATCTGGGGAATAGGTATGGTGCCTGCCACCCCAAAGACGGGACCAGTACAGCAGGAAACCCTACATTTTTCACATCTGAGCTATCACAAACTTTACTCCTTGATTTCTGTGCGACAGCTCACTGTTAGGGGTATGTATTGAAACAGGTATAACCGTGCTGCCTGAGCGCTGACCCTGTGCACCACCAGCTCCCCTAGGAGCACCCGAACCCATCGGCAGTCGTGTGGGAAAGTCCTGTGGCATTTTACTGCATTACTGCATGTTTCCCCTTCTCTTTGGGGTGCGCAGAGCAGCACCGCTGTTCCTAAGCCGCCCAGGCTCAGTCGATTCCCCGTGGCATGGGGCAAGGGGGCTCTTACTTGTCCCCGCCCAGGATCAGGGCGGTCCTGAGGCCTGTGAACTTGCCGAGCTGTGCGGGGGGGGGAGAGGGGGG
>NW_027397103.1:8077877-8138827 GCF_003265705.2 Callorhinus ursinus | reverse complement strand
GGGGGGGGGGGGGGGGGGGGGGGGGGGGGGGGGGAGAGAGAGAGAGATGACTTAGCCCGCACAGGCCTCCCCGACCGGCCCCAGCTCAGCCCAGCGGCGCCGGCCCCAGCACACCTCCTTGGTGAACTTCATGGTCTGCAGGGCCAGCTCGCGGGTGGGCGAGAGGACAAGGGCACGAGCCCCACTCTGGGCGCTACGGGTCTTGAGCCGCTCGAACATAGGGATGAGGAAGCAGGCCGTCTTGCCGCTGCCGGTCCGGGCCATGGCCACCACGTCCTTGCCATCCAGGATCACCGGGATGGTCTGGAGGGAAGTGGGTGGGGGAGGGGCAGGGTCCGCTCCTGCCCCCTGCACCACACGATCCAGAGCACCGAGCCCCCAGGGAGTGGGCAAACTCGGGGTCTCGGTAAGTGGTTAGGGGTCTGTTGCCCAGTCCTGCGCCCATTCCTGCCAAGCCTTATTTGTACCCTTCCAGGGATGAGCAGCTCACTATTCCCAACCCTTTCCACAGCTGGGACACACCCCTCTTTAGGTAAAGCCAGACTCTAACTCCCTGTCTGATCCTCCTCCTCGGGACCCCAGAGAATCACTGTCCACCTCTTGGCTAACTGTCTGAGGACAACGCTCACGACGCAGGGGTGATAATGGGGTGCCTGCGAGCTGCCTGGGCAGGGGTTCAGCAGTGGGCAGCCTTGGGGAAGCTCAAATGGCAAAGAGGCCAACTTTCTCCACCTGGGAAAAGGACCAGCTGTGGGGGGCTTCAGCCAGAGTCAGGGGAGACAGATGTGACAGCCCAGACAGGGGGTGGGGATCGCGAGGCTGGACAGGAGGGCCAAGTCGGTCATCCCTTCCTCCCAAACCCCATTAACCTTTCCCCGTCTCATACCTTCCTCTGGATGGGTGTTGGCACCTTGTAGCCCTTCTTCATGATGCCCTTGAACACCGGGTAGCTCAAGCCTGGGAGAGAGACACAGGGATGGTCAGGGGGAGGGCAGCCCCCGCGGCACACCACGGAAAGCCAACCAGGACGGGTGACCGTGTCATCAACGTCAAAAGCAAGAAGAAAAGAACGGCGACAGAACAAAACTTAGGAGACAAACCTACCCCCTGGGGGGGATACACCTCATGTGGATTCTGACTTGAACACACTCGTGAGACAACTTGGGGTCTCAAAGTGGCGGGGTCTCAGCCCTGCTGAGGATCTGTGCCTGTTGCAGGCGTGGTAAGGTCATGTGGGAAGTATTCAGGGATACAGAGAAGGGATGTCTGTGATTTGCATCAGAATCCTCCAGGATGCTGGGGACAAGCTGGGGTGGGGGGCGGTTTGTGGAGGAAACGGGACAGTTGACAATGGCAATGGGTACAGGGAGACTTACTGTTTTCTATTTTTTTTAAATGTTTGAAATTTTTTTTTTTTAAGATTTTATTTATTTATTTGAGAGAGAGAATGAGATAGAGAAAGAGCATGAGAGGGGAGGGTCAGAGGGAGAAGCAGACTCCCCGCCGAGCAGGGAGCCCGATGCGGGACCCGATCCCGGGACTCCAGCATCATGACCTGAGCCGAAGGCAGTCACTTAACCAACTGAGCCACCCAGGCGCCCTAAATGTTTGAAATTTTTTATAGCTAAAAGAAAAGGGTGGGAAGTGGCCAGGGCCTGAGATGGGCGTGCGTATGGGTGCTGACCAATTGAGGCACGTGGCCCTGTGTGGGGAAGGAGGTGGCCTTTGGATACTGAACGTGACTTGGCGTTATGGAAATGGGAGGACAATGGGAGGCCTGGGGGCAGGATGCACGGCGGTTGTAGCTGCTTTTTGGTCAACCCTTCATCTTTATGATCTGGAAAGGTGAAAAGTAGCCACGTGTAGATGTTTTTATTTGCTTTTTCTCTAATTATTGATAAAAGTTTAGCAGTTTTAATATATTAATTCGCCATCCAAATTCCTTTTGTGAGTCGACTTTTCATTTTCTTCACCCAGTTTTCCATCAGGGTATCTTTTTCTTACTGATTTGTAAAAGCTCTTTGTATACTACAGATGTTCATCCTCTATCTGCCCCCAAAGTTGCAAGTACGTCCCTGATACAGCATTTACTTTAACTTAGTTTACACTGTTTTCCTGTAAATATACATCTAACTGAAAAAAAGTTAAATCAGACAATGTTCAGATCATACTTAGAAAGGGCTTCTTTTTAAAATTATAAAAATATTCACCTTGATATTTAATCTTTGTGCCAGATGCTACTAATTTGTAAAGAGCAAGAAAGAGAGTTCATTCAGCGTTCCTTCCCGCTAGCCAGGTGTCCCGATACCACCCACTACTTCACCTTTCCTCCCTCTCCTCTGAAATGTGTTTTGTCCTGCAGTAAATCCCTGAACGTCCTCACCTGTTCTGTCGCCAGCGCTGCCCTGAGTCTGCTTTATCTGCTCTCTCACTGGGTCAGTCCTCAGTCTACCCGATGCCTACCACAGAGCTGGGCCTCAAGCAGACATCAGTACCAGAGCCCAGAGGGCATGATGAGCCCCTGCTGTGACTCCCCCAAAGTTCTCGGATGCCTGGCTCACCCACCCATGGACTGGAAGCCTCCGGACTTCTTCTTTTTCTTGTTCTGGGCGCGTACCATCTCCCGCGTGTCTGGCTCCACGTCTGAGGTGCACTCCGAGGTGGGGAAGGTGGGCAGGGGTCTGCCAGGTCCCAGCTGGGAGGGAGGAACAGAGAGGCAGCGTCACGCCAGGCACAATCAGACCACTGCGGGAAGGGAGAGGGACTATCTTGTTGTGGGCACCCTTCCATTCAAGCCGATGATGCCCCCACCAGATCACGTGACTTCTCTGCTAAAGGGCTCCCCATGACTGGGCCCGGGCAGGGCAAAGGGTCAGAGAGTGGGCCGTGCAGACAGACTGCCTACGTTTCAATCACTTGCCAGTTGTGAGACCTCAGGCGAGAGACTTCATCTTCCCGAGTCTGTTTCCCCATCTGGGAAACAGGGATGACAGACAAGAGCGTTTGTCTCACAGCGTGTGTGAAGACTAAATGGGTAAGTGTAAAGCCTAGATCAGCACCCAGCACATAAATGGTGGTACTATCATCACTGTCATCCTGGTCTATCATCCAAAACCCTCAAAATTAAAAACTCTAGAGGGCCAATCAAAGCATGTACTGTGTGTGTGGTACTAGACTTCTCCAAGCTGCCCTGTCCCCCTCTCCCGAGCCCCCTTCTGATCCATCACCCCTCCCAGCTCTGCTCTCTCTAGTGCAGCCTCCTTCCTGCCTAGCCAGGACCTACTTGTCCTAGCATGGCTATATCCAACCCAGATACCTCCTCTGGGGAGACTTCGCAGACCACAGAGCTGTCCCCCTTCCTCTCAGAAATAACACTTATGGAGCACTAATTCATAATTATGGTTAAAACTTCTGTGGCCCTCGCTCTAAGCCAGGTGATGCTCTGAGCATTCATATAAAATTACCCCGCTTTTAATCCTCACGGCTACTCTATGAAGTAGGGACTATTAGTTTGTCCATTTTACAGAGAAGGAAACTGAGGCACAGAGTGACGAAGTAACCTGTCCACACTCACACAACCAGCAGGGATTTGAACCGTGGCTTCAGAATCTATGTTCTTTCGTCTGTGACCCTCTGTGGCCCCCTACAACTGTCTGGGTGAGAGCTGCAGTGTGTCTAGTGCAGTCTGTGAGCTAAGAATGGATTTTATACATTTAAAAGATTGTAAAAACATCAAAGAAGACAATGACTTTATATGGCCCCACAAAGCCTAAAATATTTACCACCTGGTCCTTAACAGGAAAAGTTTGCCAACCTCTGTTCTAGACGTGTGAAAACAAAGTACCTGGAACCCACTGGTGCCCCAGCAATATTTACTGAAGGAGTAGAATGCGTGAACACCGTAATTTAATCCTTTCATGAGTCTCTGAGGCACATATAATCCTCTGTCTTGTACGCATGTGTAAACTTCTGCCTTCTACAGATGTGGCACAGAGAGGTTAAGCAACGTCTCCAAAGTCCCACAGCCAGTACAGGGTTGGGCCACATTTGAACACAGGACCGACCGCACCAGGGCAAAGCTCGTCATCGGAACCATATCCGTGGGCTCTTCTTTGGCACCTACTACCTTGCCCTCCTGTGCTTTAGCAATTTCTCCACGTTTACAGAGCACCTACTGTACGCCAAGCACTGGCTCCCTTGGGGTGGGGAAACATAATCAGATCCAGTCTGGTCCCCGACCTGGAGAACCGTAGATCCCTCTCTTCATCTAAACACTCACTCTTTCATCCACCTACCCAGACCCACTCTGTGCCAGGCACCGGCTGGGCACAGGGCTGTGGGAAATAATGGGCTTTTAGCTCTTTTGCCCCCTTGGTGCTCACACCCGACCCTCCACCTTTTACATATAGTTGGCACTCAGTAGTGGAAACAGCACGGGCCCTGGAACCAGAGATTTGAATCCTGGCTCTTCCGCTCACAAGCTGTGAAGTCTTGGTCAAGTTCCTTAACCCCTCTAGACCTCAGGGTCCTCTGGAAAATGGAGATGGCAGCACTTAGCTCACAGAGCTGGTATGAGGATTACATGGTAAGGCTTGTAAAGTTCTTAGCGTGGAGCCTGGCACATACTAAGCGGTCAGCAAACGCGAGTTTAATTTACTATCAGTTATCCAGGGTCTTGGGGGCGTCACTCTCAAGCCAAGGGGCCCGGCCTCCGCTTAATTCAACCCGGCAAGAATCCCCCAAACTCTTGGAAGTCAGTGCTTCGGCACCCGCACTTTTCATTGGGCCAAAGGGAGCTAGGACCCGCCCCTTGGGCAGGAGGTAGCCAATGAGGGGCGACGACCAAAAGCCGGCCAGGAAGGCCCGAGGGCCCCGGCCCCTGAATGCAGAGGCTCTAGCGTCGGCAGCCGGGGCGTGACGGGCACGGAGACACGTGCTCAGGCTGGCGGTCCTGTCCCCGACCCCCAGCCAGCCGACCTCTCCCCACCCTCAGCCGTGCCCACTCCCCAGCTGGGGAAACCGAGGCCGCGGGGCGATGCGCGGAGCCGGGGCCCGGGCTCCTAAGTGTGCCCCGGCCCCGCACTCCTACCTTCTGGGCCCGGGCGTCATCTTCCGCCTGGATCTCAAACTCGCCGTCCTCCGAGTCGCTGCTGCGGGCCTGGGAGGCTGCGCCTCGGCGCTTCCGCAGCCCCTTCTTTTTCCTCCACTGGGCCATGGCAGCGCGGGACCGAGGTCCGGCCCCCGGGCGCGTGCCGGCCGCCATGCGGGCCCCGGTGCAGGGAACCGGGGAGGGGGCGGGGCCTGCGGGGACGTACCAACGGCGCGGCTGGGCGGGGGGAGCACCGCGTCTATGCGGCCCCGCCTGCGCCACCGCCCCTTCTGTAGCCCCAGGAGGATTGGCGCGCACGCGCGGGCACACCTCTGACTGGCGTGAGAGTGTCATCTCCGAGGCTTCGGGGAAACTGCAGGGGCGTCCGGAACGGGGTGCACTCCCCCGTGCCAATGGTTCCGGCCGCGCCGTCCCGCCCCTCGCTGGTTGCCGTGGGCTGCGCGCGCCGAGCACACGTCTTTAGGGCCTGGCTGCCCCCTGAGTCCATCCCCTCGGTTCCCGGGGCTGCGGCTGAGGCGGGGGGGTGGGGGCTGGGGACGGCCCGAGGTGCCTGGGCTCCCGGGGTTCCCGGGGTCCGGGCTGCAGATAAGCTGGGATCTCGGTGGCATCTTCAGAGGAGTTCAGACCTGGTGAGGAGGGGGCGCTGAGGTTGCAGCAGACATGCTGGAGCTGAGATGCTCAGGTAAGAAAATAACTCAAGATTGCAGGGACCTCGAACATCAATCGGGGCGTTGACTTGGGGAACAGGGAATATGGGGCAGTTGGAGGGATGGGTGTGACCCTCCAGTAGTAGAATGGTTAAGTGTATAAGCTCTGCGCTCCTTTGTCAGGTTGAGGTTTTTCTTCCACTGTTTTAGCTTTATTAGGTGCGACTTACAGGTGTGACTTCGGCTTCTGAAGCCTCAGTTTTGTCATCTGTGGAATGGACATAACCGAAGCTACTTCGAAGGACTGTTAAGAGGATTACGTGAAACAATGCTTGTGAAGCTTTTTGCACAAGGTAGGCATGCGATAATGCTGGCTATTCACCCCATAAACGTATACAGGATATAAGGACCTGCCCTGTCTCCCGCATCCCACTATGCTAAGTTTTCTCGATGGTGCCAAAACAGGCACAGGCCCCATCTCTTTTTCATCCCCCATTCAACATTGAGCACTGTATGCTAGGAGTGCACATTTATTCATTAAATATTTGCCAGTAGCGCTCCTCTCCCTGTTGTTGTGACAGCCAAAAGACAGATGAACAAATTTCTGAAGTGTCCCCTGGGTTTGGCAGCTCCCCTTTTGTCCTTGGGTTGGGAACTTAAGAGCCCATCTTCCTGTGCTGGCACCAACAATGACAGGGGTGCCACCCTGACCCCCTTTTACAGGGAGCCCTGGAGACAGGACCTGGCAGGCAAAGCATGTGTGCTATCACACGGAACCATGGGCAGCGTGAAGACCCCTGTGGAGCTGGCCGTCAGTGGGATGCAGACTCTCCATCTTCAGCACCATTGCCGGGGCAGCCACCGGGTCAAGGCCAGGGCATCCTACGTGGATGAGTCTTTGTTTGGCAGCCCTGCGGCTACCCGGCCCACACCACCAGACTTTGACCCACCCTGGGTGGAAAAGGCCAACAGAACCAGTGGAGTGGGCACAGGGACATCACGGGCCTCAGGGGCCAACGGGAGCTGCAAGACCACCTCCTCCAGGGGCAGCACCCCAACCCTCACACCAAGGAAGAAGAACAAATACAGGTAACAGGATGGGGAGATACACTTCTGTACTCATGAAGCCACCTGGGTTCCTATTAGAACCCTGCTGTTGACATGCTGTGTGACTTTGGGCAAGTACCTTGACCTCTCTGAGCTACAGTTTCCTGTTGTGGAAAATGGAACCTAGTGGGACTATTGAGAGGAAATGAAATGAGGTGTGTACGGGGCTTGGCACGATACCCTGACAGGAAGCGCTCAGTGATAGTGACAATGGTTGAACACCATTTCCAAACGCCACAGACCAAGCAAGTGAGGCCCAGGGGAGTCAGGTGATTTGCCCAAGATCACAGAGCAATTTGCATAAGAATGTTAATATGGTTGATCCGTGAAATGACATAGATGTGGTGGGTCCCAGTTTTAGCAAGTCGTTTCAGAAATGGTTTTGCTGCCTTTTCACGAACAAGCTAGAAAAACAGGAGTTGATGCTAATAGTTACTATTGTAAATTAATAAATTAGATTATTTGGATTATTTCAGGTTGATACCAGCATGGAGGGAGGTGTCTAGTGGTGGGCCACAGAGCTCTATCTTGTTTATTGTTATCGGTGGTTTGGACAAAAACACAGAAGACTGGAATATTAGTCATTTACAGCTGCCATAATAAAATACCATAGACTGGGGAGCTTAAACAACAGAAATTAGTTTTCTCACAGTTCCGGAGGCTAAAAGTCCCAGTTCTAGGAGCTAGCAGGCTGAAGCCTCTCCTTGGCTTACAGACAGCCACCTTCTCGCCCTGTTCTCGCATGGCCTCTTCTCTGTGAGCATGTGCATTCCTGGTGTCTCCCCCCTTATAAGGACACCAGTCCTGTTGCTTCAGAACCCACCTTTATGACCTCATTGAAGCCTAGTTATCTCTTTAAAATTCAGTGTGAATTTTGGGAGGACATAGTTCAATCCGTAACAATTAGCCAATCATATTTAGGGTTCATTCTGAGCTAGGAGGGGCATAGGTTGGTAGAGAGAAGTGAAAATGGGAATGGTGCCTATTTAAGGAGATAAAGTTCAATGAGAGAAAAGCAAGGCTCCGTTATTATTATGCCAGCTTGAGCGCCATGCATCTGATGTGGGGGCTGTAAGGTAGGGTCAGGTTGGCGTTAGCAGCGTTGACACCTACAGGGTAGCTAAAAATGCTAATGTTAAGTAAGTGTGGGCTGCATTAACAGAGGTATGGTGTCCATGACGAGGGAGGTCAACTCCATGCTCTCCTGGAGGGTGGGACTTTTGTGCAAGATGCTGACAAGTAGAAGTTGTCAAGTGAGAATGTACATAAGAGAGAGAGAGATGCTGTTGAGTAAAACCTTTGGCGCCGGACAGACATAGGCAGCAAGCAAATGTGGTTTGAAGCGGCAAAAAGTTGACTTTTCAAAGACTTGCAGTTTGAACACAGAAGCACTGTCAGTCCTGACGAAAAGCCATGGAGCTGACACCTCATAGGTGTGCCATGAATATTTGTGAGATTAATAGAAAAAAATAATTGCTGAGTGAATCTAATTAAAGGTGAGAAGCCTAGAAGTCACTTAGATCCGATATGCTGCTCCTGGAGCTTGGGCCCTTGAGTCAGGCTGGATTTGAATCTTGTCTCTATACCCTCCTTATTATAGGGGGCCTTCCTCTCCCTATGCCTCCTTGTCTTATTTGTAAAGTGGGATTATCGTATCTCCCTCCTGTGGATATTTGTGAGAGATAATGAGATGATGCATATGACGTGCTGAGTTCTGGGCCTGCACATGAAGAGCCCTCAGTAAATATTCAAAAATTTAAAAAGCTTCTCTGGTGATGAGGCCAGGTCAGCGTTATAACACAGGTTCAAACTGAGCGCCCTCTCGAGTCCAGGCACCGCGCTGTATCATTTCAAATACAGTGGGACGGGCCACAGGACTGCAGAGGGTTCGTCTGACAAGGCCACTAGGGAGAAGGAGAATTGGGGGTAAAAAAAAAAAAAAAAAAAAAAAATAAGGTAAAGACCTGTAAAGATTAAGGTTATACTTATTGGGACTCTTACATGCAAGTGACGTGGAAGACTTACCCAAACTGGCTTCAGCGGAAAAAGGATGTTTAGGGCTTGTTTATCAGGGGCTCAAACTGTGGTTGGATCCTGTCTCCCTCTTAGCACAGCTTGCCCCGACACGTCGCATCCGAGCCAGCCACCAGCTGCCCTTCTATCCTGCTGGCTTCTCAAGGCCAGTTGGCAGACAGACATCTTTCCTGGTAGTTTCAACAAGGGTCCTAAGGCAGGCGCTCATTGGACAGGATGGGTCATATGGCCTTTCCCAAGCCAATCAGTGTGGCCAGGAAGATGGAATATGCAAATTGGCCAGGCCTGGAAAAGGGGGCAGTCAGGATGCGGGGGACTGGCTGTGTGGCAGGGGAAAAAACAACAGAGATGGGGGTGGTGGGACACCAGAGGGCTGTGGCCTCGCTGTGGGTGCCAGGCTGGGAGACAGGGACTTTGGGATCTACAGGCAACCCTCTCTGCTACTGGAGGTGCCTGGCAGCAGGTGGGGGCTTAAGGTTTTTAGGGTTTGTTCATTCCCCCAGCTCACTGCATTTCTCTTCCCTTTTCCAGACTGATCAGCCACACTCCTTCTTACTGTGATGAGTCGCTATTTGGCTCCCGACCCGAGGGCACCAGCTGGGAGGGCCCGTGGATGGCAAAGGGGGATGCTGCCAAACTCCAGGCCCTCTTCTGGACACCCCCAGCCACCCCTAGGGGCAGCCACTCGCCCCGCCCCAGGGAGACCCCGCTGCGAGCCATTCACCCAGCTGGTCCCTCGAAGACAGAGCCCGAGGTGGTGGCAGACTCCCAGAAGCTGTACACAGATGGGTTAGACTCTCTACACCCTCGGAGGCGGGAACGTTCCCATTCCCTTACACACCTGAATGTCCCCAGCACTGGTTGCCCACCTGCCAGTGCCCCCCACACCAATGGGCCTCGGGTTCCCAGGCCTTCCCTGTCGGGGGTGACCTTCCAGAACCCTCAAGTGACGCCCAGGGCTCGCTCAGTTCGTATTTCAGTGCCAGCCACCCCCCAACGAGGTGGGGCCACCCAGAAACCAAAGCCCCCTTGGAAATGAGTTTCTTGGTCCTCTCATCAGGTTTGCCCATGGGGTCACGGTGAGGGGCCCAGTTTCAGAGTCTCCCAGGTAACCATGAGGCATTGGAGAAGCGCTCAGGGGAGCAGACATAGCAAGAGTGGACAGTGCTCCCCTTTATGCTGACATCCACCAGTTTCTTCCTACCTTTTACTCCATGATTTGATGCCTGCCCCTTGAGATGCCTGTTCCAGTTTTGCTATAGCCACAGGCCGAGTGAGTGCCGACCCAGGGGTGCCCCTGGGAGGGGCCCACCACTCCCCCATCACTCCCACAGCATCGTCTTGTTGCCAAGTGTGAATAAATGGCACGATCGCCAACCTGGAGGGTCCCTTCTTCCTTCAAGCCAAGCTTCCTGCTCAGGATGAGTTTCCAGCTGAGTCTGGAGTTTTCCCAGGCACAGCGAACGGACCATGGGGAACAGAGGATCTGGGTGACGCGTGGGTGGACATGTTTTTATTTTTAATAATCATGTATTTATTTTCACATATTAAAAATATATCAGTAGCTCATCAAAGCCATGACTGACTAATTTTATTTTCCTCAGGGCAAGGCCAGTAAAGGCCTGAGTAGAATTAAATAACAAAGATAAATACAATGAGGAAGTGGCAGAAATCATAACTGTCGCGAGTTGACAACTGAAGTTTGAGGACATGGGCCTCCTACATTTCCCACATTTTCCCAAAAAACAGAGTGACGAGGAGGACTCTGCCAAGTGAAGTCCAAGAAGGCCAGAAAGTTACACATGGCATCTGGAGAGCACTCAGAACAGAGAGGCGTAAGCAGTCCGGGAGCGCCCTGCTGTCTGGCTCTGCTGCTTGTCGTCTGCACTGCCCTGGGTCAGGTCACTTATTCTGCTCGGATGGGGTTACACTCAGAATCCCAGGATCCTGCTGGATTTGGGTGGGGGCTAGGCTTTGGCCTCTTCGTGTCCCCACTTACTCCAGTGCACCTCCAGGAAGCACTGGGATTCTAGAGAGCCCAGTTGGAAGCCACATCATTGGTTTTGTACCTCCACTTCCAGGAGAGGGAGAGCGGACGTGTGGGGGGAGCAGTCTGGGAGGGACCAGCAGTGGCCAGGACCAGGGACACCCATGCAGACGCTTACAGGGGTCAGGTGGGCCATGAGCCAAGCAAGCCAGCCGCACCCTGGCACAAACACTTTGTACGTATGTAGGATGTTTAAACTAGAATTTTCACGAAGAATTAGTTTCCTCCTTGGTTTCACCGGAGACACCCAGCTCTCCTCTGCCTTTATCTCCTCGCCCTATGTCATAATAGATGAACCAGAAATGCCTCTCCTCCCGAGTACACTAAAGAGGGCGACGGCCCAAGTGTGATGGTACTGGGGCAACTGGCACAGGCCGTGTGTTTGGGAGGCAGCTGGGAGTGGTGGGGACTGGGGCAAGCTGCAGTGTCTGCCATCTAAAAGGGGCTGCTGCTCGGCTCTCGAAGATGGGCGGACCCCAGGGTGTCTGGATGAGATATTTCCAGAAAAAGCAGAAAGCTGAATTTCTCTAGGACAGCCCCGACCCGAAAACCTGATTCTCCTGGAGTTCTCTGCCTGCCCGCCCCGCGCGCCCCCCACCGCCCCCCAACCTCCTGCAGGCAGCTGTGAGCACAGCCCGCCGCCCCGGTGGCTGATACGTATGTCCACTACAGCCATGGCCCGGAGTCTGGGGCCAAGAAGGCTGCAGCCCGCGGTCTGGCTTCCCACTGAGGCTAAAGGAAGGAATAGCTCTGTGCTGACACCCTGGCCTGCATGCTGTCCCCATGGGAAAGGCATCGACATGTATGGTGACACAAACAGCCAGCAGCGCTGGCAAACTGACGTTTATTTATAGGATGTGCTTTAAAATGGCTTTTAACTTTGACAAACCGTTCAAGCCAGGAATGGCAAGGCTCCCCCTCCTTGTGGCCTCCCAGCCTGCTCTCTGGGAAGTGAGCGGTGTGGTGGCACAGGCCAGGAGCAGGGGCCCCAGGGGGGGACTCATTTCTTGGCCTTGGCCTTGGCTTTGGCCTTGGCCTTGCCCTTGCCTTTGCCCTTCTCCTTGACCCTCCCTTTGCTCTTGCTCCGCTTCTTCTTCCTGGACTTGAGCATGGAGCGGACCAGGTAGCCCTTCCACAAAGCCTGGATGAGTGTGGCAGCCCGCACCATGCGCAGCATCTCTTGCTCGGCCTCTATTCTCTTCTTGGCATTGACCTCCCGCTCGGCCTGGATCTGGGAGAACTCCTCCACTAGTACATTGTGCTTCTGCTTCAGCTCCTCCAGCTGGACCTTCTCCTCCTTATGGATGATGTCAAGCTCCTCGTACTCTTCCTGGGATGAGGGTCAGGGGGTGGGGATCACCAAGCATAGGGCGCCACCTGCCACCCTCCCCCACATGCGCCCTCACCCCATCCCAAAGGGGCTTCCACCCCAACAGCGCCGTCTGCACTACCTTTTCTGCATCCGAGGCCCGGATGAGAACAGGAGAGGTGATGTGGTCCATCCCCACTTGAGGTGGGACCTGACTAAAATCATCTCAGGAAGAAGGAAAGAACCCAGGCCGGTGGGCTGGGCAGACTGGGTTTCGCATCCCAGCTTGGCTGTGCCCTGAGGGGGCTTCATTTGTCCTCTGAGACATGGGGACAATTCCAAACCCAGGAAGTGGGTGGGAGCTTTCTACAGGATTAAATGATGGGGTGGACACAATGTGCTGGATGTGGTGCCAGGCACATAGTGGGGACATATAAATGCAAGCTCTGGGGCGCCTGGGTGGCTCAGTCGGTTAAGCATCCAACTCTCGATTTCAGCTCAGGTCATGATCTCAAGGTCGTGAGATCGAGGCCTGCCTCAGGGTCTGTGCTCAGCGGGGAGTCTGCTTGGGATTCTCTCCCTCTCCCTCTGCCCCTCCCCTCACTCACGCTCTCTCTCTTTTTCAAATAAATAAATAAATCTTAAAAAAAAAAAAATGGAGGGGCGCCTGGGTGGCTCAGTCGGTTAAGCGGCTGCCTTCGGCTCCGGTCACGATTCCGGAGTCCTGGGATCGAGTCCCGCATCGGGCTCCTTGCTCTGCGGGGAGCCTGCTTCTCCCTCTCCCTCTGCCTGCTGCTCCCCCTGCTTGTGATCTCTCTCTCTCTCTCTCTCTCTCTCACTGTGTCAAATAAATAAATAAAATCTTTAAAAAAAAAAAATGGAACGCCTGTCACTAAAGCTGCGTGTCTCACAAAGATCCAGAGTGGGACTTTCTCAGGTGACTGAGTCCCAGTTCTTCCCCATGTCCAACTATTGCCTCCTGCTGCAATCTACACCTGTCTCCCTCTCTCCCTTCCACTCACTTACCAAGCATCTGCCAGAAGCAAACAGCTGAGTAGACTCGGTCTCTGCTGACGAGGAACCCACCACCCTCACTGGGACCGGAGAAACAAGAGCATGGCCTCTGAAGTCCCTCCTCCCTGGAGCATTCATGATCAGAGAGAGCAAGACCCCGACTTGCCCTTCCCCTGACTTGGGACCACTCAGAGGCTGATGTCATCCCCAGTGCTTGCCAAACCTTCCCGGCCCTGAAGCCGGGACCAGGGGCCCCAGTGTTATCACAAAGCTGGGGAGGGGGGGGGAATGGGCTTGAGGGCACCCTGTTTTCCAGGCCACCATTGCCTCAGCACTTCCTCCAGGCCAGATCCCGTGCTGGGGGCAAGCATTTGTGACAATGGTGCCTCACCGCATCCCCATCACGGTCCCAGCACGGTCCTTACTGCCTCTGTTGATCACAGGCAGAAGCAAGCTCTGAAAGGTCAAGCCCCTTGCTTCAGGTCACCCAGCTGACAGGTGACACTAGAGTAGAGCCTCCAGGTGATAATGGGGGCCATCTTCACTGCGCTATCCCAGCACGTGGCACATCTCAGGCCCACAGTGGAAACTTTCTGGGTGACTGAGTGAAGTAGGGGAGGCAAGTTCATCCTGAGTCTGCAGGGAAGGAGCCCCGGCTGTGCGGCTGGCAGGAGCTGAGCACGGAAGGGACTGAGAGTATGGGATGTGGACACTAGATGGAGCCAAGATCGTTGGGCCTAGTGACAAGCACTTAGTAGCTTCCAGCTTCTGGCTCCTTCCTTTTCCATCTCTCTCTTTGCTGCCCCAGGCCAGACAAACCTGAGGCCTAAGGAAAGGGGCAGGGAAGCCTGTCTGGGGAGGCCCAGAGCTTGGCACAGACTATGGACCATTCCTAGAGGATCATGGGCAATGCACTCGAGAAACTGATTGCAGCACAAATACCTGCTTCTCACCCATCTCCATATCATACTTCTGGATCCAGTTCTCGATTTCCGTCTCCACTTTATATTTCTTCTAAAAAAATTCAATGAGTCAGTGTTTGATGGATTAATATGAATAGTAAACTGCACCAAGCTTGCTCTACACTAGGGTTAACGCCTTGCCCACCAAATCTGCCCAACAAGGTAGGTTCTCCTCCATTTCACAGATGAGGAAACTGAGGATCAAATGTGCTAACTCATTTGCCCAAGATCACAGAGCTAACAAGTGGTAGAGCCTGGAATTGGAAGCCAGAGGTCTGACTCCAGAACATTCTAGGCAGAGGGAGTAGCAAGTGCAAAGGCCCTGAGGTAGGAACAGGCTTGTGGTGTTTAAGAATAGACGTTGAGCCAGTGTGGCCGGAATGGAGTGGCTGAGGAGGAGCGGGATCCCATGGAGGTCAGAGTGAGAAGCTGTGTCATGGAAGGAAGTGTCAGCAGGGGAAGGAGTTTAGATTCTAGTGTAACGGAGAGGGGAAGCCACTGGTTGGATTGAGATGTAGGAAAGGGACATAATCTAATTTGTTTGTAAAAGATCAGCTCCCATACATACCATGGAATGTTACTCAGCCATAGAAAGGAATGAAGAATTGATAAATGCTCACGTGGATGAAGCTTGAAAACATGATGCTAAGTGAAAGAAACCAGACACAAAAGACCACATATTGTGTGATTCCATTTACATGAAGAGTCCAGAACAGGCAAATCCATAGAGATGGAAAGCAGATTGGCAGTTGCCAGGGGCAGGAGAAGGGGGAAAGGGGAGTGGCTGCTAATGGGTCCAGGGTTTTATCTGGGGGGACGGAAATGTTCAGGAACTATCCAGAGGTGGGGGTTGTACAACACTGTGAAGGTACCAAATGCCACCGAATTGTTCCCTTTACAGTGATTAATTTTATATTATATGAATTTCACCTCAATAAAAAAGAAAGAAAGAAACCAGCTCCCTAATCCTATAGAGCAAGAGCTCTTCCCTTGGACACCATGGACAGGCTGGCGTCAGGGGGCCTGTGTCCCCAAGAATCATCCACCAGTTGTGTGTAGGTGCATCTGTGCCTCCTTAAGGAGGAGAGGCCCACGGCTTCCACCAAATGCTCAAGAGCCGTGACATTGAAAGAGAACTGGGAACAAGGGTTAGAAAAGGTGCCCTTTGTGAGGAAAGAGATCTGGAAGCAAGCTGGGTGTGTGCACGGTGGGACTCTGTGGAGATGGTGGAGAGACAAAAGAAGAGATGACATTTACTGAACACTTCCTATTGGGTTCTCATTATTCCTCCAACAAACCCGTTAGCCCAATCTGATCACTTTCATCTTAAAGATGGCAAAACTGCGGCTGGAGGGCATTATGAAATTCGCCAGAGGTGTATGAGCACCTGCACGTCCTTCGTGCGACAAGGTGGGTATTATCACCCCTGGCGGGGGGGGGGGGGGAGGGGGGGGGCTGGGGGGGGGGGGGGGGGGGGGGGTGGGGGCTGGGGGGAGTTAAGGAACTTGCCCAAGGTCACACAGCCAGTATACTGCAGGATGGGCCAGTCTCTACGCCGCTCCCCTGCCCCGGGGCCTCCCTTGTCCTCCCCCCTCCCCCCTGCTCCCTGCCGTCCCGGGCACCTTCCTCAGCGCCTGCTCTGCCTCCCGGTTTTCCACAACCAGGTTGTGGTATTGGGACCTCAGGGTCAGTAACTCCTGCTGGATCTTGGCCACCCTGGCCTGTGAGGCCCGGAAGTCGGCCTTCTGCTGCTTCTCGGCCTCCTGCTTGGTGCGAAGAAGGCTGTTCTCTGAGAGCTTGAGCACCTGGTGCAGGTGGTTTTTCAGTTCTTGGATCACAAAGTTCTCTTTCTCCACCTGGGCCGGGAAGATGAGAGGCTCCGTTACTCCCTCCTGGATGCCTGATAATCCCAGGAGAACCGGCATTCCTGCCCGCTCCCGAAGGGCTGAACATGCGACCTGCCTTATTACCTCGCAGATTCCTACCCGTCACACCCCGGGGGGACAGAGACGGCCTGCTTACAGACAAGGAAACTGAGGCTCAAGGGGGTTGAGTCATCCATCTGGGGCTGTACAGCTGAGCAGGGACTCGAGGCCACGTCTGTCTAATTCAGAGCCCATGTTCTTGGCCGCCCCCCTCTACTTCCTGGCTGGAGTGATGGGCACAGGGGAGAGGCTGCCGGGCAGGTCTGGGACAGTAGTGGCGGTCCTGCCCGGGGCACAGAACAGAAGTGCTCAGCAGGCAGAGGCATCTGGCGCCATTTATGAAAGTAGGAGATACGCAAACTGTGGGGATTGCCACCCACTGACACTCGAGGGCCTGACTTGTCCCCTGCCCTCAGTTGATCCTAAAACAGGAACGGGGGTGGAGGATGGGGCCGTTTTGTAAATAAGCTCCAGAGGATGGTCCCAAGCCCCAGAGTCTCCCTCTGAGCACATCAGTGCTGAGGCTGGCTCATGCTGGGCGCCTTGGGCTGGGCCGCGGGGGTCTGAGTTCCCTTCCTGCATGCAGGCAGCACGGGGCGGGAGGTGCCTCTGGGGCAAGCCTATCCTGTGGGCAAGGCTTCAGGCTCTAGGTGTTGGGTTCTAGAGCAGGCGGTATTTTCAGCAGTCAGGGCTTTTCTTGACCCCACAGCAGCCTAATTGGTGTCACCCCCTCGTTTTACACTGAGATCCAAGGCACATGATAACATCTGCCCACCTGGAAAAATGGAATTTGACCCCAGGTCTGTCCAACTTGGATGCCAGAGCTGTTTCCACCACCTGAATGGGACCAACAAAGCCATTCGGGGCCCCTCTCCCGATCCCTCACTGGCACCCTTCTAACCTGCGAGTGGTCTCCCCTGACTGAGCACCCAAGAGCCTGTCACCTCTCCACTCAGAAAATAGTTTTCAGGGGCGCCTGGGTGGCTCAGTCAGTTGAGCGTCTGCCTTCGGCTCAGGTCATGATCCCGGAGTCCTGGGATCGAGTTCCACATCGGGCTCCCTGCTCAGTGAGGAGTCTGCTCTACTCTCAGTCTCTCTCTCTCTCTCTCTCAAATAAATAAAGTCTTAAAAAAAAAAGGAAAAGAAAAAGGAAGAAAATCGTTTCTATTCCCCTGTTTTGTGCCAGGCTCACTGGGGACATGACAGGGGGCCAAAAGAGACAAGTTCATTGTCCTCTTATGAGGATGCCAGACCCACATCAAATCAACAAATAATTATATAAACATTTATCAACATACTCTGATGAATGTCTGAAAGGACAAAGTCAGTGAGAACATAAGGAAGGGGGGATGGCCTGAGCCAGTGCGTGGGGGAGGGAGGGCGGCACGTAGCTTCGGAGGGCCTCGAGCTCTGTGCATCATGGGGGGGATGAAGGTGGAAGTGTCCAAGGCAGCTCTGGCTGGCTGCCCCTCAGGATCCATCCCCCCCGCCCCTGGAAAGGTTGGGGAGCAGAATGCTTCCCTGGGAACGTGGCCCCAGGGAAAGAACACCTTTCCCAGCATCCCTAGCCACTGGGTATGGCTAAGAACTGTGCGGTGGGCTACTTCCACCAGCAAAGATCAGGGCCTTCCTCCTCTTTCTTCTACCTGCTGGCTGGACCAGTGGTGACATGATGGGGGGCTTCTGGGTCCACAGTTAGAAGTCCTGTGGGGGACACAGCAGAAAGGTCAGACAGAAGAAGCCTGGACCCCCGACAATTTCACGAGGCAGGGTTTCCGTGCCTGCTCCAGCTTTTCTACTAGAGAGAAATACATTTCCATCTTGACTAAGCCACTATTATTTTGGGTCTCTGTCTCGGCAGCCAGACCTATACTTAGACACCACCTCACAGGGACTTTGTAAGGCCTTAGTGAGAAAATGTACGTAAAGCATAATACATAGTCTTATGGCCCAAATGGTTATTAGGTTGGGATCATGTTATCATTTCCCTTCTTAAAAATTCTTCTAGAGCTTCCACCGGTCCCATCTGCCCCTCATCCTCAAAACAGAGGTGACATTCTTTGATCAGGCCTAAAAGGCACGACGTGATCTGCGGGCAAGGCCTAAAGTATTTACTATCCAGCCCTCCGTGGAAAAAGTTTGCCCGCTGCTGGCCTGGCAGCTTCCTGCCGCCCTCTCTTGCCTTCCTCGCTCCCCTTCATTCTTCCTGTGTTGGCTTTGACGCCTCTGGCCCTTTGGGTCTAAGCTCGGTTCCCTTGCGGCACTGTCTTCTAGCACTCTATGCTTATCCTTCGTCGTACTTCTCAAAACTGTAATGAAATCAGCTCTTTAAGACCTACCTCGCATGAGGCGGCGGCCATGTGGACTCAAGCATAAGACCTGGTACCTGGCAAGTGTTCACAACATTTGTTGAGTGAATGAATGACCGCAGGCATTTCAATCACTGAGGAAAAAAGCCCAACTGCCAAAAGGTCTGGCTCCTCCGTGCGGCTCCTTCCACAACCTGACCAATGCCATAAAGCCGTACCTCTGTGTCCCTGCTCTTCATGCTCGCCGCCAATTCGTTTTCAAGAGTCTCAATGATTTCTTGGTTCCTCCTGTTCCGTCTGTTGATATCCTGTATGAACTGAGTCTTGTCTCTAGCTTCCACGGGACTAGTGAGTAGCTTCTCGAACAGGAAAGCCCGCAGTTCTATCAGGCAATCAATGAAATTCTGGGCTTCAGCGCTCCTGCTCAGGGTGTGCTTCTGCAAGAGCCTCACCACCTGTGGGTTATTGAGCAAGAGTCTCAGGATGTCCTTGGTGGATTCTTTGATCTGTTGCATAAGGGGCAGGAGGTGGGATTTCTGCAGTTCTTTGGAGAGGAAGCGGTCTCTGAGCCACCCTTCTTCCTCAAACTCTTCTTCCTCCTGCATTCGCCTTTCTTTCTCCTGCAGGTAAGCGACACTGTCCAGGAGGCTGTGGCAGATCTTCTCGTGCTCTCTCACGGCCTTCATGATGTCCTCCCCCAGCATCCCCTCCAGAGTCTCGTAATTGGCACTCACATCGGACAGCAGGGTCACCAGCTCCACCTTGTGGATGGTCTCATCCAGTACGGACATGACCCTCTTGGTCTCAATGGTGGTGAGTTTGGACTTAGAGGGGACCAAGGGTTTTAGCAGGGAGGCTGGCTTCTTGGATGGCTCTGCTGTCAGCCTCATTCTGTTGATGTCGGGGCCCTGGTAGAGAGGGGCCACCCCGAGGACATCTAGAGCCATTTTCTGAGCCGTCTCTTTGCCTCCGTATGCCCTCGGCGGCACCAGTCTCCGGCTGTTATTGTCTCTGGCGACCCTGCGGAAGAAGGAGTGAGTGGTTAGTCGAGCCGTGCTGTGAGGATATGGCTGGTGTGGCCACGGCAGCCACACACAGTCGACGCTGAGTTCATCCCAGGTGCCCTGCCGCAAGTACGCAGAACCTCGCACCGAAAGCAGTTTCTAGCTTTGTGACGGCATCGGGCTGCAAGGGTGGGAGGACCAAGTGGAGAGGGGTCAGGCAGGGAACACCATTCTGTTGAAGTGACTTAACTATGGACGACGTTAAGTACCCACTGAAATGGATGTGTTCAGCCGTTTACAGTAATGAGCATTTAAATGCAACAGATATCATTTCAGGCGACTTCACAGGAATGAATAAAAGTCAATGCTAGTGGACTTTTTTTTTTTTTTTAAAGCATCTAAATACAGAAACCGAGTTACATGGGTGATGGAAAGAGTTGAGAGGCTAACCAGGGAAGGGGAAAAGCCATGCAGCCAATGTCAATGCAGGAGGCCACCACAGAAAGAGGTGGTGGGGAGCTTGGGGACAAAGGTCACCCTGGGGGAAGTTGGAACCACAGCCATTTCCTGTCGAGCAGGAGCTACAGCTCCCAAGGAGCGGGGGCCACTGCAGCCTGCAGGTGTCAGCAGCCCGAGGCCGAGCAAACGATGCAGCTGGGAGCAAATGGGACAAGGGCCAGCATAGCACCTCCACACTGGTTTTTAGGTGTGGATGGCGAACATCAGGGTGGGGATGAACAAGGACTTGGAAACACAATTTTTAAAACCTGTTTCACTAAACGCGATGTTGTATCCTGGATTGGATCCTGGAATGGAAGATGGCCACTAGTAGGACAACATAAGATCCAAACCAAGCTGGTGGCATGGTTAGCAGCATTGTACCAATGCTAATTTCTTGCTTGTGATGGACACGTCACGGCTATTTAAGATGTTAACATTGTGGGAGCTGAATGAAGGGCATTTGGGAATCCTGAACTATCTTGGCAACTTTTCTGTAAATCTACAATTATTACAAAATAAAAGGCTTATTTAAAATTAAAGACGCTCAGAAAAATGTATGGCAGCAAATCAGAGATCATTCTGTGACGTAGTCCGCATGGCACGACAGCTGAGTACTAGCTTTCGGTAGCCCTGCTTGGGTTCAGACCCTTGCTGGGGGACCTGGGGCTGGCTGTCTAATCCCCCTAAGCCTGGGCTTCCTCGGCCATAAAACAGGGATCCTACGATTCCATGGGAAGTTTCTAGCACAGGGCCTGGACATTGTGAGTACTCAGTAAACAATAACTAGCATGATTAGCCCAGGGAAACTGAGATCTCAAGTCCAGGACTCTGGTGATTTCCTCGTCTGAGTGTCTGGGCTTGGCTGGAGATCCGGATGTACCTGCTCAGTACTGGCTGGGCCTCCCAATGTACCATGTCTAAGAGGGACCCCCACCATGTCCCCATCCCTCACCCTGCTCCTTCTTTATCCCTCGTCCTGATGACTGGCAATGCTACCACCCTAATTGCTCGAGCCGGAAACCCGAGTGCCCCCCCGACTCTCCCTACCCCCCACTTCCCAGCCCCTGTTCTCCCAGTGTTCTCTCCTTGACAGCTCCCAGTCCTTCTGTTCTTGGCAGCCTCTCTGCCACTGAGCGAGGGCCTTATAATCTCTCCCTTGGATGAATAAAGAGCTTCTTAACTGGTCTGCTTACGTCTGCTCCTGATCCCTGCAACAAGGATCATCCCCGCAGTCATCTATTCGGGCATTTATTGAGCCCCTGGGGATAGAAAAGAGATGCAAGGTATGGTTCCTGTTCTCCCAGAGTTTATAACCTAGTTTGAAATGTGAACCATGCAAACATGAAGGTTCAACGTCTGTAGGAAGAAGGGCATGAAGCTGTAGTCACAGAATAGGTTGAGGTCATGACCAGCCTTCAACAGCAGACTGGGGACTTTGGAGTTTATCTTGTAGGAAATTGGGATCCATTTTGATTTCAGGAAACAAGTAACAGGATAAAATCAGATTTTTGAGAAAGAACAGTCATAATGGATGATTTATAGGGAAAGGGTTGGTGGCAGGTAGGTAAGTTGGGATATTATAAACCTTCCACCTCAGGGCCTTTGTGCATGCTGTTTTTTCTTCTTGAGACACTCTTCCCCCTCATCTTTTTTTTTTTTTTTTAAAGATTTTATTTATTTATTTGACAGAGAGAGACACAGCGAGAGCAGGAACACAAGCAGGGGGAGCGGGAGAGGGAGAAGCAGGCTTCATGCGGAGCAGGGAGCCCAACATGGGACTCGATCCCAGGACCCTGGGAACATGACCTGAGCCGAAGACAGACGCTTAATGACTGAGCCACCCACGTGCCCTCTTCCCCCTCATCCTTGCTAAGTTAATTCTTTGTACTCAGAGCTCAGTTCAGGTGTCCCTTCCTCATTCCCCGGCTTCTAGACTTGGTCAAATTCTTGTAGTAGGTTCTTATAAGGCCACACCCCTTTTTTGCAGGCACCATCCTCACCCCAATCTCCTTTCCTCTTCCTTATACTGTGGTGGCCAGAAACACTCAATGCTCAACTTCTCAACCTCCTTTAGAGTTAGGAGTGGCTACAGACACTGGTAGAGCCAACAAAATCGAGAAGTTTTCTAGGGGCTCCCAGAATAAGTTCTGGGAGAACTTATTCCTTCCCAATACAAAAGACAGACATTATTGGCTTTACCTCCATTCCCTGACCTTGGGTTTTAGTGCTGGAGAAGTGGCAGCCACTTTGTCAATGAGAAGAAAAGGTTAAGAAAATTGCAGGAATGCTGTCCCTGACGTCATTGAGCCACTGGACCTTCTGAGGGTCCATCATCTCTTACCCAGACGACCGTGATAACCTCTTCACTGCTCGCCCTGCTTCTGCCCACCTGCCCCACAGTCTTGTCTCATCAAAGCAGCCAGAGGAAGACTTTTAAAATGTCAGATCCTTTCACTCCTCTGCTCCAAATCCAGCTCCCCAGAGCTGACTGTTACAATTTCAGGGTATTTGTGAGTTGGTTGTGAAGCCTTAGGTAGCTTGAAATCAGCCATGGTGCAAGTATTATACCATGGAAATTGGCAAATACTACAAATCAGCACCCCTCCCCTCCAGTCCTGGTTGTTGAATGTTTACCAGCACACCACCACTCCAACAGCTCCCCATCTCACTCAGGATAAAAGCCAAAGTCCTTATAGTGACCAGGAAGGCCCTCCATCATCTGGCCGCTGTGACCACTTGCTCTTCTGTCCTCATACTGACCTTTTTGCTGTTCCTTGAATATGCCTTTGTGCTTGCTGTATGCACACCACTACCCCCAGCCCCCCTGCCCCCCAGCCCCAGGTCTGGAACATTCCTCTAAATAACTGCAAAGCTTTTTCCCTCACTCACTTCCTTCTCTGCGCAAATCTCAGGGTGATAGTGAGTGCTTTCCTGGTTTTCTTCCTAAAATATAAACCCTCTCCTCCTCCCTGCCCTTATCCCTTATCCTGTTTATTTTTCTCCCAGTTAAGTATCACCATCTGATGTTTCTAAATGGGCCTGTTTTGTGTACTGTCTGCCTTTTCCCCTCCTTTAAAAAGTGAGCTCCAATGAAGGTAGGGGCTTTATCTATTTTGATCACTGCTACAGACCTGGCTCTGAAAAAGAACACCTCAACCTCATCCCGGGGAGAGGTGTGGGGCTGGCACGGACAGGCTACCTGTGCCGTTCTCATTGTCACATTCTTTTTTTTTTTTTTAAGATTTTATTTATTGGGGCGCCTGGGTGGCTCAGTCGTTAAGTGTCTGCCTTCAGCTCAGGTCATGGTCCCGGGGTCCTGGGATCGAGTCCCGCATCAGGCTCCCTGCTCGGCAGCCTAACAATGAACGATCCAGATCCAGGGGGCTCCAGGGGGCCTTGGGGATGAAGATATAAATGCAAGGGAAAAGTTACTGTTGTCCTTCTCCCTCTCCCACTCCCCCTGCTTGTGTTCCCTCTCTCGCTGTGTCTCTGTCAGATAAATAAATAAAACCTTTAAAAAAAAAGATTTTATTTATTTATCTGACAAAGAGAGAGCCAGTGAGAGAGGGAACACAAGCAGGGGGAGTGGGAGAGGGAGAAGCAGGCTTCTCCGCTAAGCAGGGAGCCCGACGTGGGACTTGATCCCAGGACCCTGGGATCATGACCTGAGCCGAAGGCAGACCTTAACCGACTGAGCTGCCCAGGCGCCCCTCATTGTCACATTCTGTCTGTGGATCCCAGAAATGTTCTGAAGGAGTCATCAGGACTTAATGAGTGAGACGTTTTACATTTGGGGGCCTGGGAGAGAAAGATGGGGGGCCCTTGAGAAACTAGGAAAATTGGGGGCAGAGGTTTGGAAGGGAGGACAAAGACCTCGGTTTTAAACTCATTTAGTTCTCGCTCCTGTCACAGGTGTAGACAGTGGACAAGGGTGTCTCTGCCTCCCCAGGACCCATGTCCTCTCTTTCAGGTGATAGAGCCCCAGTTTTCCATTGGGGAGCTCATCCTCTCTCCCACTGTGTGCAGTCCTGGTGGGACTGCCAATCAGAGAAGGATGGGAATCCTGAAGAGTCACACGTGGTTGGGAGATGGTGGGAGCTGGGTCACGCCAAGTGGGGGGGTTCCTAAAGATCCTGCACCAGGACCCCCAGAAATGTCCTTGGCTGCTGTTCTTTCTGTGGCCCGTTCTTCAGCTTTTCCTTCACCATTTTGCTTTAGCCACAGTGTCTGTGGCTTGCAATCAAAGAACCCTGAGAATACTCTAGGCATCTAACAATGAACGATCCAGATCCAGGGGGCTCCAGGGGGCCTTGGGGATGAAGATATAAATGCAAGGGAAAAGTTACTGATATCTGAAGCCACAAGAGATATTCAGTTCTCCAAACCAGAGCAAAAGGAGAGAAGAGTGGGAATCAGAGGAACATCTCAAGTGACGACAAGCCAGGAAGAAAGGCAGTCAGATCAGATGCTAAGGATGCTTCTTGGTTCCTTGGCCAGGCAAAATGGGTCCCAAAGTCAGAAGCCTCTGGGAGCTGACAGCTAAGTTGAGGAGGGCCATTATCTTGCATCTCTTTGTTTCCCACCCCCTTTCTGCTCCCAAGTCAATCTCATGAATTCCCTTAAGGCTTTTCCTGAAGATAATGTTTTTTTGGGACGGCCGGGAGCTTCCTCAGCTCCTCTCAGAGAGGACGAAGGACCTTTGCCCCGTGACCACAGGATGAACTTGAACCAAGCGTTTCACGAACGCATTTCTCCCCATTGTCCCCCAAAGCTCTCAGGCATAAATCAAAACGCCTGAATTCTTCAGAGATTGCGGCTGGGAATGCAACATTATATGAAATGTTTTCAATTTGCTTTCAGCCAAATTACCTCTTTTGCTTTAAAGGGCAAACTTGTTTTCTTTGATTATGATGACGCCCATCAGTTTTTGACAGCTCATTTGGGTGAACACGAAAAAGCCGGTGGAACGAGGATCGAGGGAAATGCATCTGACTCTGATGACAAAAATCACTGGAGAATCTCTTTTCCTTGAATCCTAATATGATCGTTTCATGTCCTTTTTAATGCCACCAGTCTTAATATTTAAATCATTTCCAACTTAAGCCTCTCCTTTTAAAAATCCCTGCCCTGAGAGTGAAGCAAGATTGTTAATGGATGGGGAACTTTAATTGGATCTTCCCTTTATTTGTCATTAATTCTGCTGATGAACTTTATAAATGGAAATATATCTTTATCATGCAAATTATACCTCGTCTTCATTCAAATGGGCTTGTTGGATATTTTATTACTTTCACTCTCAGAACATTTTGGAAAAAAAAAAGGTTTGAGCGAAATTATATTTTTTTCCCTTGGGAGAAAAAGAGGAAGAAAATCCAACCCTTGCAAATACCCCACAAATCCAACAATGGTACGTGGAATAGTCAGAGGGGGTTAAACAAAACTGGAGTGTGTGTGTGGGGGGGAGGGATCTCATTTTATTTCGTTTTATTTTCGGGGGGAATCTTATCCTAAAGAATGCCATTTTAGTATTAGCTAACTCTTGAGAACCAACTCCATGCCAAATGCTGCTCCAAATGCTTTGCGGGAATTAACTCCTTCATTCCTTACAACAACCTTATGAGGTAGGTGCTTTTATTAGCTCTTTTTATGGACAAAGATTGGGTGGCAGGCAGGGGGAGTTTAGATGCTTTCATGAGTTTACAGCTCCTAAGTGGCCAAGGTGGGGTCTCAGCCCAGGCAGCCCCTGTAACTGCTGTTCTGTCTAGTCTCATCATTTTTGGATCGACTTTTATAGTGGACCAGGCACAGTGATTCTTTGCTTGTCCAGTTTCAATGAATCCTGTCAAGCAGAGACCCAGAGGACAGACGTGTTCAAGATTCAGTTCCTATAGCATTCAATCTACTTAGCGACTACAAATATGAATTTTCATATTTGTCATTTTATATATATGTATACCTCCACCAGTAGTGTTCCTGCTGGTGTCACATTCCCGTGGGTATACCCAGGATTAGACACAGTTTGCAAGAACAGAGCCGTCACCCCATCCCTCTCACCTAGCTCAAGAGAGCTTATCAGAATGCAAGTGAGTGAGTGGCTGTTTTATTTTAGGGTAAGCCTTGAATCATCTCTCATTGACTTTTATGTTTTTGAGTCAATCATTTACATACTTTGGAGACTATTATAAACTAATTACTGAGACACACCTCATAACTGATCACGACACAGGGATTGTTGGGCAGCATGAGGCTGCCATGTATGAGGCAGAACATGGGTTCTGGGTCAGGAAAGAAGCCTTCATGAGGGTTAGTTCTAATTCAGGGTTGTCCATATCTCTCATTAGCGTGCCACCTTTGGGATTTCTGTCAAGTCTATAGACCAAGCTGTACTGTTATCAACTCAACTTTTTTTTCCTGAAGTATACTTTCATTCTTAAGTACTTTTCATTAAAAAGTATCTCCACTGTAACTGGAAAAATTTATATCATTTTCCTTATATAAAAGGTAATAATGTCTACAGCCTCGTATTTTACTCTAGCTGGATGCTATTGCCCAGGGATGATGAGTGTGAGCCCAGATCTCTATTGTTGAAAAGCAAGATTAGCAAGTGGTAGAGAGATGTTGTAGACATACTAACAAAAAGGGAGAAGAGATAAATGACTAATGTCAAGAAGGAAAGAGGGGCCATCACTACGGATCCCATGGATGTTAAAATGATAATAAAGGAATATAATGAACTACTCTATGGCCATAAATTTGATAACCTAGATGAAATGGACCAATTCTTTGAAGATACAATCTACCAAAACTCTCACAAGAAGAAATAGATAATCTTTATATATTGAAGAAATTGATCAATAATTAATAACTTCCCCGAACAGAAAACTCCAGGTCAAGAAGATTTCACTGGTGAATTCTACCAGACATTTGTGGAAGAAATTATACCAATTCTCTAACATTTCTTCCAGAAAATAGAAGCATAAGGAATATTTCTTAACAGATTCTATGAGGCTAGCATTACTCTAATACCAAAACAGGCAAATACACTATAAGAAAGGAAAGCTACAGACCAATATTTCTCACAAACATAGACACAAAAATCCTCAACATAATACTCACAAATTGAATCCAACAAGGTATAAAAAGAATTATATCTCATGACCAAGTGGGATTTCTTCCATGTCTGCAAGGCTGGTTCAATATTCAAAAATCAATTAGTGTAATCCATCACATCAACAAAAAGAAAAATCATATCATATCAACAGATGCAAAGAAGCATTTGATAAACTCCAACACCGTTCATGACTTAAAAAAAAAACCCAACAAAAACAACAACAAACCTCTCCGCAAATGAGGAATATAGTGGAATTACCTCAACTTGATAAAGAACATCTACAAAAACCCTACAGCTAGCATCATACTTAATTGTGAGAAACTAGAAGTTTATTCCCTAAGATCAGGAACAAGACAAGAATGTACCCTCTTACTCTTCCTGTTTAACATCATATTGGAAGTCCTAGCTCATGCGACAAGACAAGAAAAGGAAGTAAAATGTAATACAGATTAGGAAGGAAGAGATAAAACTATCTTTATTCACAGATGACATGATTATTTATGTAGAAAGTCCCAAAGAATCAATATACACACTTCTGGAATTACACAATTACAGCAAAGTTGCAGGATATAAGGCTAATACACAAAAGACTTATTAACACCAAACTGAGACTTTCTCATTGACGTAATTAGAATTCAAAGAGACCTGAAAGGGGTCTTCAGCAAAGACTTCTCATCACCGGAATCAATGTAAACAGCATGAGTGCCATGTGTGTATCTTTCTTCCTAAACCAGGTATTGTTGAAATAAAAAAGTGAACAAAACACATCCTCTCTGATACCAGCCTTCGTAGTACATATATTCCTAGACAAGTTCATAGTACATGGATTCCTAGACAACTAAGTATTTCCTCAGTGATTCTTAGCTTCGATGGAGATTTTTTTTTTTGCCTTCCTAGCCCCAGTCTTGGTACTTCCCATGATTAGACAAAAAAGGGCTGCTTGCAGGGTAGCTGTGAGAGAGCTAAGGAAGAATGGTTTAGGGTGGGAAATATGGTTAGAGGTAGAGATGGCAAAGAGATGTTTTCACAAGAGATGGAGCTCATGGTCTTTGTTTTTATTTTCTACCCTAGTGGAAAAGTTGCAATTCCAGCATGATTGCAGATTGAATAAAACCATGTTGTGGATACCACCATTTGCATAGCTGTTTCATATACTTTTGACAGCTCTGTCACGTTTCTGAGATATACAATCCCCACCTACTCCAGGCCCTCAGGACCTAACACTAACACTAACCTAACCTAACCTAACATTCCCTGCTTCACTCCCTGAGGTCGTGCTCAGGACTCAAAGATGTCTTTGATGGCTAAGGGATTCCTGGTCACTTAGTTCTGATTTCACCACCTACTTGCTGGGTTAATAGGCAGAGGCTTTGCCTTTGAATCAGGAGGAATTTTCCTTTTAGCCTCAGAAGATCCCACTACTCTGAGAACCATGAAAATAGTTTTCTTCAGAAGAACTCTGTATGCTTTATCTGAGCTTTCTCCGTCTAGAGTGGAGAGAGGGGCTGGAAAAGGGTAGAAAATCCATGACAGAGACTGTTATCCCAAACCACAATGGCATAGTAGGTACTCAACAAATCACTGTTGAATAAATGAAAAGATAGCAAATCCAGCTTTAACAATAGGCCCATTTCCTCACACGGAGATGTTGGCCTAATAGGATAATGTTATTTCAACCAGAACATAGTGTCATGTTTTAATAATGAAAACTATGGGCCAAGATTTGGCCTGTTTCCCATCTCTGTACTCAGGGCTTGGAATTTTTAAACAAAAAGATTTAAATCTAACTTGTTTTTCTTTTTTATAGTTTTTTTTTTTTTCCTATTGCCACTTTTGAACTATTACCCAATCCTCTCTTGTCCTTTTTGAGAACCTATGTTTTGTGGGTTACATTTGGTTTGCAAAAGATTCCCAGGCGGGAGCTGTAGCAGTGAATGCTGGAAGTATTAACAGATGGGATCTCATCTGCAATGATGACTCCATGGCTGTGGGCTCCAACGTGACCCTGTGCTTTGGAGACAGAGGACACTGAATAGTGACAGAGCCTGGGAGGGAATGTGCTCCTGGGGACAGATTTCTAAACTTCTGGTTCTAACGAATACCCTCTACCGGACGCTGGCCACAGCTATAGCCCCGGGCAAATTCACTTGACCTTCTGGGCCTTCATCTCTTCATCTCTGAAGTAGAAAAGAAAAACATGAGCCTACCGCACCGTGATTAAGTGTGTGGGTTCTCGTGGCAGGCAAATTTGGAGTTCAATCCTCACTGTGTGGCGTTAGGCCAGTCAATAAACCTCTGTAAGCTTTGGCTTCCTCATCTGTAAAATGGGGACAGTAATGGAACTCATGCTCAAGAAAACTGTCATGAGTATGAAATAAAATCCTGGCTCAATAGTGTTTAGCCTTTATGACTTCAAAAATAATATAATTGAGGGGGAGCCTGGGTGGCTCAGTTGGTTAAGCGGCTGCCTTCGGCTCAGGTCATGATCCTGGAGTCCCAGGATCGAGTCCCGCATCGGGCTCCCTGCTTGGCAGGGAGTCTGCTTCTCCCTCTGACCCTCTTCCCTCTCATGTTCTCTCTCTATCATTCTCTCTCTCTCAATAAATAAATAAAAATCTTTAAAAAAATAATATAATTGAAGATTAACATTTGAACACTTCTTAAAATAGATGTATTTTCCCTCAATATATACTTTTTTTTTGTGCAGAAGGGTTTATAAAGAGCCAAAATGGAACCACTTTGACTCTTTTTTTACTATTTGTTTTTAATTTGACTTGTTCGTACATTATTTTTGTTTTTCTGCTGGTGATGGAGGAGGGCTGGAGCCCCTTAAGCGTCTCCGCTTCTGGCCTCCTCCTTACAAATTAAGTCACCATGATTTTTAATTCCTTTTTTGCTTACAGTGTAGCTTCAGGAGTGTTTATTTCTGGTTAAATCCAACTGTGGGTAGTATCTCTGTGGTTGTTTGAGACAGAAGGAAGAATTTCCTGGTGGTGCACTTAGAGTCTTCTAAAATAAACTTCCCCACTTAAGAAAAATATTTAAATCATCATCTTATCAAATGCAAAACAGGCTTTTCCTGACTGTTATGATTATGTTGAAGAAGTGTCTTTTTTTAAACCAAGGACTATGACCCCTTAGTGAATGGTGAAATCAATTCGCCTATTGGGACTGGCATTCAAAACAAATGAAATAGAACAGAAAATATTAGAGCGCATTGCATGTAGTAAGTATTCATGTGTAATTAAACATGCGTGTGCTGGGTCGAGAAGGAAAATGTATTTCTTTGTCTGGTCTGTGGTTAAAAAAAAATGTGTTTTTGAAAGCCCCCATGTTAAAGGCATTCTGATTGGTGATAGAGTATAACTTGCTGCTATTATTTGAAAGCTAAGGTCAAAGAGATACTTTCCCCCAATGCTCTGTGTTTCAAATGATCTTGATTTGCAATCATGTTTGCTTTCAGTTCATGTTTGCTAACTAGGGCCTGAAGGGAAAGGTAGGTGTGTGTGTGTGTAGGTGTGTGTGCGTGTGTGCGTGTACCATTTACCTTGTATGAAAATATCAGTCCGGGGTGCCTAGCCAGCTCAGTAGGAGGAGCATGCAACTCTTGATCTCAGGGTTTTGAGTTTGAGAGTCCCACATTGGGTGTAGAGATTACTTAAATAAATAAAACTTAAAAAAAAAAAGGAGAAAAAGAAAATATCAGTCAGGACAGGGTTTCTCAAGCTCCACACTATTGACACGTTAGGTCAGATGATTCTTTGTCGTGGGGGGGGCCCTCCTGTGTGCTCCAGGATGTTTAGTAGCATCCCTGACGTCTACCCCTTCAGTGCCAATAGCACATTTCTCCCACCACCAGTTCTGATCAGTTGGGAGACAAAATGTCCCCAGACATTGCCAAATGTCCCTGTGGCATGGGGGTGGTGGGTCGGGGGATGCCCCTGGTGGAGAGTCACTGGTCTAGACCACAGTGGCCTTGCTCCTCTATAAAACTCCTGGCTTCCCCACCCTAAGTCCAGTGCTCTAACCAGGTTCAAAGGAAGGCTTGTGCCTGGCTAGCTCAGCTCTGTCTGACAAGCTGA
This sequence comes from Callorhinus ursinus, assembly GCF_003265705.2. Taxonomy (NCBI): domain Eukaryota; kingdom Metazoa; phylum Chordata; class Mammalia; order Carnivora; family Otariidae; genus Callorhinus; species Callorhinus ursinus. The sequence continues at coordinate 8,107,665 of NW_027397103.1, read as the reverse complement.
GTTCTGTGCCATCTGAAGCTACCATCAGTTGCAGAGTCAAGATCAGGTTCATAAGCTGGGTGTTGGGAGACCCAGGGGCATGACTCTCCCCTGCTGGGGCTCTTAGAATAACTCTGAGCAAGCCCCTTATCTCTCTGGCATCTCGGGGATACACTTGTCCTAGCCACATCAAAAGGGTGGAGGAGGACTGATTTACTAAATGGGAAAGCCCTTTTGAGAGTTAGAAGCCCTCTTCAAAGGGGAGTGATAATTATTAAATGTTAAGGTATAAATCAGGTGGTGCCTCATTGCCCTGAGCGCTTGTCTCCTAGGGAAAAAGTGTGGGGGAGAATTTAGCACTTGACAGAGAAGACTTGCCCCTTTCACTGAATTTTTCACCATAAACAGAGTGAAAACCCAAGCTAAAGCCATGGCATTTATGTCTGACCACATATGCCTAGAATGTTCCTGAGGGATGCCTTGCTCAGAGCTGGGGCAGGGTTCTGTCTGAGATGCCCTGGGTAGCCTGTCCAGCCTGGAGGCAGGGAGGTTGATGCTGGGACTCTATCGCCTCTGTTATCACTGCTTCCAATCTAAGGCTGTTTGGGGCTTTCTGGGAGGAGGGTGGAGTCTGGGAAAGGGAATGATGGAGTGGATTCTTGCCTTCTACTAACTACTTGTGTATATTGAGAGGAGGCATGAATGGTGACCTCAGACCTCACCCCTTCTCATGCTTGCCTTTCCTGCCATTGTCACTACTTTGTCATTTGTCCTGGCCTGGCCTGGCTATCCGGCCCTGATTCTATTCTCACTTCCTCTTGACCACCTTATGGGGGGCCCAGGGAATAAGAAAGTCATCCTGATTTAATTGGTTGGGAAATCCAGCCACGGGGCGCCTGGGTGGCTCAGTCGGTTAAGCGTCTGACTCTTGGTTTTGGTGTCACTCTTGAGGTCGTGATCTCAGGGTTGGGAGATCAAGCCCCGAGTCGGGCTCGGTGATCAGCATGGAGTCTGCTTGAGATTCTCTCTCCCTCTCCTTCTGCCCCTCCTGCTCATACTCGCTCTCTCTCAAATAAATAAACAAATCTAAAAAAAAAAAAAAAAAAATCCTGCCACAACAGCTTCCCTCCTTGCTCAAGAGGAGAAGGCTTGGGTGGGAGGTGGTGGGAGTTTTAAACAGGGAGTGACTGGCAAGATCAGACCTACAACCTGGGAAATTGTGATAAAAGGGTTGGCAGGCGCAACATGACAAGAGGATCAGGTTTGGAAGGCTGTCGTAGTGTCCAGGGGACAGATGAGGGTGGCCTCGAGGAGAGACAAAGCAGTGGATGGGCTCCAGAAACATCAAGAAGGCAGAATCCATGTGATGAGGTGAAGCACTGGACATGAGGGATAGGGGAGAAGGAAGTGAGGGATGATATCTAGTGTACTGGCTCAGGTGTTTGGATGGGTTGTTTTGGTGTTTACCCAGAGGGCGAACACTGGGAGAGAAGCAGGGGTTGAGGGTTGGGGTGTTTATTGTTGGTAGAACTTGCTATCTATTTGCCAAGCCTTGAAAACCATGGGGCTCTGTGTGCCTGGAAGGAGCACCTCTTCCTAATTCACACCAAGGCACTATACACGTATAGACTGCAGCCACCGGAGTGGGACATCTATGAGATGTGCAGGAGTGGTTGTGTACCTGGAATAGATTTCATGAAAGACCCAGAAAGACCCAGAAAGGTGAGAGCTGTCACCACACAGATGGTGACTAAAGCCATGGTGTGGGCAGGGGACATGCAAAGTGAGAAGGATGAAGCCCCTTCACTCTTTTGATGACATTCCTTCTCATTGGCTTCAGCCTACCTGACATCTTGCCCTCACTCTCAGCACTGCACCCACACTGGTCTCTAAAGTGTTCAAAGCACCAGGATCGTCATACGCCACATTCCTTTTGCCAAACCAGTTCTCAACCCCTAGATTAGCTAATTCTCAACCTTCGAGTCTCAGCTCAATGGCAGTCTCTCCCCAGACTGGAAAAAAAAGTGCACTATAATCTCTGGAAACCCTCTGCACCTTTTCTGTACGGTACTGATCACGGGTGTAAAATTTTTTTTTCTTTTTACAGCTCTATTGAGGCATAATTTACATACCATAAAATTTGCCCATTGTAAGTGTACAACTCAATGACTTTTTGGTAAATGCTAAGTTATGCCACATCACCACAAAATTTCTGTCACTCCCCAAAATTCCCATGAGCTAATTGGCAAGCAATTTCCATTCCCACCTTTAACTTTTCTGGATATAACATATGAATAAAATCACATAAACAGAATCAGATAGTATGTAATCTTTTGCATCTGACTTTGGGCTTAGCACAGTAATTTTTAAGCAGGGGTGACTCTGGCCTCCAGGAAACCTTTGACAATAATTTGGAGATATATTTGGTTGTCACAACTGGGAGGGGGGTAGAGGCTGGGGATAACACTAAACATCCTGCTCTGCACAGCACAGGCCCCTACAACAGAGAATTAGCCAACCCAAAATGTGCCAAGGTTGAGAAACCTTGACTTAGCCTAATATTTTTGAGGTTCATCCATGTTGTAATGTGTAACGTCATTTCGTTCCACTATTCTACTTCCTGTCTCTATGAATTTGGCTATTCTAGGTATCTTATATAAGCAGAATCATACATATTTGTCCTTTTGTGACTGGCTTATATTTACCTAGCATTATGTCTTCATGGTCCATTCTAGTAGCCTTTATCAGAATTTCATTCCTTTTAAAGGTTGAATCTAATTCCGTTGTGTGTATACCACATTTTGTTTATCCATTCATCCATTGATGGGTTCGAGTTGCTTTTTGGGGAAAGGATTTGTTGACCTCCATGCTGCATCATTCTGGAAATGAATCTCCGCAGGCATAATTATACATTTATCTGTATATTACCAGATTAATGACTACCTCCCACATTAGACAAGCTCCATGAGTGGAAAAATGAGGGTTTTTTGGGGTGTTTTTGATCACTTTACCCCAGCACCTGGTAGTAGGCACTCGCTGAATACTTGTTGAATATATGAATATTTAAGGTATGGAACGAGATGACTCCCCCCCACCCCCGATCCATTTTAAGCAGGAAAAGTCAAGGACAAATGTGCTTTAGGAAGAAAAAGAATTGCCAGTATTTACTGAGCTCAGCTCCATGCCAAGCTTTTCGTTGCCTCACCCCATTTAATCCTTACAACAAAGCTTCTGAATGTAAAACGAAATCACATTTCAAGGCCAAGAATGGGAGTTAAGTTCTAAAGTTGTTAGCACAAAAGGCAAAAATTGGTATAATCAAAATGACCTAATCTGAACACTCACTCAAGTAAGATGCCTTGCGTTGCATGCTCACCTTGGAATGCATGCGTGGCCGTTGGGTGGAATGGTAGGGAATTTATAAACTACCCTTTCATCCCCATCACCTATGTTTGACTTGAAATTAGCTAACCAGGATGTGACTCCACTTGACTAGTTTCATCCACGCTTTAAGGATGAAGAAGCGGGGATGCGAAGTGGTACGCAGAGGGGCAGAGTTAGAGGCAGGGACACAGAAGATACCCAGGAGTCCTGGCAGGAAGTGGAGAGGGAGGTCTGGAATGAGGCAGGGGCTGGAGAGCACTGTCTGGAGCACGGACAGGATCGCGGTGAGGGCTGCTGAATCTTCGGGCAGCCGAAGGATAGCGGGCTGGACCCCATTCCACATCTACCTCTCATTCCCAGCCATTCCCCACCTGGTCAACTCACCTGCTTCGAGGGCTCCAGGTTCCTCAGCACAGTTCCCTCCGCGGTGCCTGCGTTGCTAGGTTACCCGCCAATCACTGAAGGAGGGACTCGGCACCTGACTGACTTTCCTTTTCACCATTCAATTTCTTGTTCCTCTCAGTTCGCCCCACCTCCTGAGGCTTGACCAATCAGAAGCACCGACCCTCTAACCCTCCACCAATTGAAAGACCCGGGACTCTCTCTGGGTTGGGCTGAACAAGCAAGGCGGGCAGGGTGGGAGGAGAAAGGGGCAGAGCTTATTTGTTCCGCCCCTTCCCAAGGAGGTGGGCAGGGAGTCCCGCAACAGCAGCGGGAGAGAACTGGGGAAGGACGTGAGGCTTGGCCAATCAGAGCCCATCATGCAGCCTAGGTAGCCAATAGGTCGCGGCAAAGGGGAAATGGGGCGGGGCCGGCGGGGTTGAAGGGACGGTAGGCGGTGGACCGGAGAGCTGGCGCAGCTGCTGTGGTGGCCGCGGCTGAAGTGGCGGCGCCTGCTGTGGCTGCAACAGCTCCAGGCTCGGGGCTTTGGTGGCGGCGGCGCCCGCGGGCTGGGCTGCGCGGTGCGGACCCCGGCGCGCGGTCCGGGTTGCTGGGGCGGCGCGTGTAAGAATCCGAGGGGTGCGAGCGATGGCCTGACGGAGAGGGCAGGGGTCAGGGGTCAGAGGGCGCGGAGTGAGGGGTTGCAGCTGTGCACGGGGCTGTGGGAGGCGGGCCCAGACGGGCTGCGGGGAAGTCATCGCCGCGCTTTTCAACCCCCAGCCCGGGCCGGGGCTTGGCGCCCGCTCTCCCGACTCCCGGCTTCCTGGGGCTACCCCCACGCAGGGGCCCGGACCAGGGCCGGGGAGCACGTGGACCTGGAGCCCGCATTCCTTGTCCCCCACCCCGCCCCGCCATCTGCTCAGCTCCCTGGCGCCCTGAGGCGCCCCACCCACGGAGACTCGTGCCCGGGTCACAGATGGCTGCTGGCCCGCTTTCCTGGGACCTGTCCCCACGGATGACCCTTCCCTTCTGGGTCCTCTGTGGAGGCAGAAGCGGAGCCCGCGGGAGGAGCTAGGACTCGGGAGTCCTGCGCTGTGTGACCTTGGGCAAGTCCCTTCTCCCCTCTGGGCCTCACTTTTTCCGCTCTGCAGAATGATGGGCTTGAATTCAAACGGGGGGGCCTGGTTCTGCCAGGAGGGAGAGGGTAATGGTTAAGTGGGGAGGGCCCCTGAATTCAGACTGCCCGCGTGAAATCTGGGCTCTCCTACTTGCCTGCTTATAAGTTAACCCCTCTAAGCCCCGGTTTTCCTCATCTGTGAAGTGGGGATATGAGCTAAATAGGATTTCTCAACAGCAGTGCTATTTGACATTTGAGCCACATATTTCTATATTGTGGTAGGTCTCGCCTGTGCATTGTAGGATGGATGTTTAGGGGCGTCCCTGCCCTCTGCCTATGAGCACCCCCACTCCCTAGTTATGATAATCAAAAATATCTCCGTAGGTTGCTGGTATCCCCTGGGGGGCAAAGTCACCCGGCTCGAGATCCACAGAGCTAAGATACTGCATGCATTGCAAGCAAATGGTCACGAATTAAACAGTTAAAATAAAAACCTCTAGCCATTATGATAACAGCAATAAAAATTTAGAAACCTCTTCTTGATGAGACGAGAATATTGATTGATTCTCTTGCCTGTAAAATACACATGGGAGAGGATGACAAGACGTTAATTGTCAAAGCTGAGTGATGGATACAAGGGAGTTCCTTTACATATTCTCTCTATTTTTGAGTATATTTGAAAACACCTGGTGGGAAAAGTTAAACCAAAAAGAGAATAAGTAAAACATATAATTCTTAAGACAGGCCAAATGGTAGTATCTCATTTGGGATTTCCTCTTTTGTCTCTCCATTATTGAGATTGCAAAGTAAAATTAATCCCCCGACCTGGGGGAAACTTAAAAAAAAGTCTTACAGGAAGTTGAGAGCAGGCAGCTACAGGCCTAGCAAACAGAATGATGCTCACTTGTGCTGCGTAGTTTTAAGAAGATATTGACGCATAGGAACTTGCTCTGGTGATGTGTGAAAGATGCAAATTGCCAGGTTGCCATTTAGTGGGTGAGTTTGGAGGCCGACTTGATTGAGCCCAGAAGGCCTCAGCTTGAGGAAGGAACCTGCTGCTGTTTTCAAGTTCAAAGGTCTGCTCTCAGATCTGCTGAATCTTTACTTTGCATTTGGTCCTGCTCAGCGGAAATGGGAATGTGTATAAATAGGAACTGTAACGGGGCTAGTTCTGAGTGTTTTAAAATTGGGAGTCCAGGATGAGCGCTTTTGCTGTGTGACTCTGGACGTCATTTTAAAAAATACTCTTCTCCTTCCTCCTAAAACACCAAAATCTAGGAGAATAATGCCTATATGAGAATGATATGGGCACGTGTAGGTGAGCTGGCACACTACCTCTACACGTCACTGAAGCTAGGTGCTACGTAAATACCAAGGCGGGGTCTTGGAGAAATTGTAGTGTAGTGGATAGGATAACAGGTCTGGAGCTAGACTGTGTAGTTCCCAAAGTTTGGCTTTCTAGCTGTGGGTTCTTGGGCAAGTTCCTTAATCTCTCTGAGCCTAGAGTCTCCCACTCTGTAACGGGGGCTAATAATCCTACTACTCTTAACGAAGTTTTAATCAGGTTTACTTAAAAATTGTTGGAAGAGCCCCTGGTACATAGTAAGTGCTCACTGAGTATGAACTACTATTATTTTAATGGTTGTATTTTTTTTAAATCTTTAAAATCTTCATAGAACACATAAACAAGGGTAAAGAGGGATGGAGGTAGAACATATTAGCCATAATCTCAATCTCCAGACATAATTATGCTTAAATTTTCAGTATTTGTTCTTACAGAGTCGTCCCCCCCCAATATTTTAATGCTATTACTGTAATACTCTTTATTGAGATATAATTCACATACCATAAAGAATCCACCGTTTTAAAAGGTACAGTTCAGTAGTTTTTGGTACATTTGCATGGTTATGCAACCATTGCCACTCTCTAATTCCAGAACATTTTCTTCAGTAGTGGTTGCATTTTGATAATTGTTTTTCTCTTTTTATCCCCCAAACCCTAGAAGATGCCTCTGATGGAGGAGTTTCTGAGAAGCACCTCTGGGCCAGTGGCTTTGAAAGGGAGCTCAAAGCAGAGACTATTTAAAGCTCTGAACATCGCATCCTGAGGGCTGCAGGAGAGGAGAGCATGGCCGTGAGTTTAGATGATGACGTTCCCCTCATCCTGACCTTGGACGAGTGTGGCAGTGCCCCACTAGCTCCCTCCAACGGCCTGGGCCAAGAGGAGCTGCCTAGCAGAAGTAAGACTGTGGCGTGCGCTGGGGACGGGGCACAGCTTTTCTGTTTCAGGGGGTGAGCTGTGGGCTTGGTGGTCTGGTAGTAGATGTGTGTATGCTAATGCCTGACCCTACATCTGACCCCTAAGTTCTGACACAAACTAGTGGGAGACCATGGAGTCCTCATCTTGCATCCCCAGCTTTTAGGGATGCTTCCAGGGAGTGAGGAGCCTGCCCTCCCGGGGCTCTCGCCTCTCTCAGGGCCTTACCACCCTTGCACTTGAGGTACCCTGCTTTGTTTGTGGATGCTTGTTGGGGACCTCAGGCAAATCTGCTCTTTGGCTAGCTTCCCTGCCCCATTCCGTGTTAAAAAAAGAAACCGATTTCAACACCAGCCTCTGTCCAACCTGAAACTCTTGGCGGGGAAGCAGAGATGACTGCTTCTCCACGGTAGAGCTCAGTCCCTGCATTGCCCAGGACGGGGTGGGACGGGGGCAAGCATTTGCCGTGATCCATTGATTTGAGGGTTTGGGGTTTTGCTTTGTCTTCCTCTTAAACCAGCGCCTAGCACAAAGTGAGCCCAAGAGAGGCGAGCTTTAAATTTTTTACATTTTAATTGTGTTTCTGGCAGAATAAGAGACCTTAAAAAGCTTTCTGGTTCTTGTCCCGGAGCCATTTCCCTCATAAGCCCAGGCCTTGGGTCCAGGAAACCTTAAAATAACTTTCATTTTGTGGAGGGTCCTAAGATGTCAGGGACTAATGCTTTAGGATCTCCTCACCAAACGGATGTTCCATCTGCTGGCCATGCTCCTGAGCCAGGACAGAGGGGTACTGCTGTCCTCCTGTTCACAAATGAAGACACTTGGGTCCAGGGAAAGACGAGCCTGGCTCTCCCGTCTCCTTTGTCCAGAGAGAACGCAGTTGAGTCGCAGGGAGCTCCGCAGCCTCCCCTTGGAAGTGACGAAGGACCGCAGTGTTCCTGTGGACGGGAGTGCCGTGGGAGGCCTGGCTCCCTATAAACTGGCCTCTCCTTTGCTTCAGCATGTTCACCCCACTTAGAGTGGTAAAGCTGGGTGGTCCAGGGAGGTCCGAATAGGAATCAGATTCTTCCCTAAGCGCCATTCAGGGCGGAGAAATCAGTGGCTCTGATTTCAGGCTCACTTCTTAAATGCCCTAGAGCTGGCAAGCTAAGTATTAGGCTCTTTCTTATCTGTTATCTTAACTAAGATCCTTTTGCAGGGTGGGCAGTATTATCCCTGTTTGACAGAGGAGGAAACCATGAGTCAGAGAGGTAAAATAACATGCCCAAGGTCACACAGCCAAGCAAGTGGTTGAGGATAGATTTGAACCCAGGACTGTTTGACTCCCCTCCCCCTCCTCCCTTTTTTGCTCTCCTGCTTCTCCTCCTTGTTCCATCACTAGCCCTTAGTAAATGCAGATACTAGCCCTTAGCATTTACATATATTAATCTCATCATATAACCTCAAGATAAAATTATTTTCTGTATTACAGAGGAAGAAACAGCCTCAGAGAGGTTAAGTAACATGTCCAAGGTCACACAGCTAGTAAGCAATAATGTCCCTCTAATATCCACCCCCACACCACTATGTAAGGTGCTTTGAAGAAAGTGATGTAAATGAATGTGACCTAGCCTCAGCTTCATTTTTTTTTTTTTTTATGTTTCATGTTATGAGTTGGGTGCTCAGCTATGAGTTGGATGGCACCCAGGCATCCCCCCTAGTCTCAGATTCAAAGTAGGATACTCCCTAGTGTGGAGGGTGGTCAGGTCCACTGCCAACAAGGGAATGGACTGCAAGGGTGGGCGGTTAACATACTAAGGGTGTGGATTATTCTGGAAGTAGTCAGGCTCAAGATTCTAAATTGGAATCCTGATCATTGTCTGGGTGCCTCTTTTAAGTCCTTCCACAGTATCAGAGCTGATGGCCAGGGTGTCTGGCTGTCCTGCGATTCAAAGTGGGAAGAGCAACCTAGTTCTGTGTCAAGATCAGGTTTTGAACCACTGACGAAGCTTGAGTGGGAAATAGGCCAAGTAGACAATAAAACCAACCTTGGATGGGCCTCTAGTAAGGCTATTTTTATCTTGGTGAAGTTGGTGGCTTCTTTGGCTGTTTAAGAACAACGAAATATAAAACTGTCAAGGTCCAGGGAAACTGGGCTTTCCGCACAGTGTGTTGGTACCTCAGTTTCCCCTCTCACCCTCTTACTAGGGTCATTTGCTCAAACCTCCAAGAACTAATAGTTGTAATCCTTCAAGGCTTATTGGCAAAACAGTCCGGCCTGTCTGAGGACAGTTTTGGCCTGTGTATTTCATGCTTGGATTTTGGCATTGACCTTCTACCCAAGGTCCCCCATCCCTGCTGTCTGAGAAGCCTGTCTAAAACACAAATCGGACCCAGTACTCTCCCCAGCTTGCAGCTCCCCAGGACCTCCCTGTCCCCCATGGGATGCAGGCCAAGCTCTTTAGCCCGGTGTACAAGGCCTTGCGTGCTCTGGCGCCTTCTTGCCCGAACGGTCCCATTTCCAGCCTTAGCCCACAGTGTCACACTCCTTCTAGTTCTGCGAAACTCCCGTGCATTCTTAAACCTCTCTGCCTTGCTGGAGACTGTCTAGAGCGCCTTTCCCAGGCTCTTGTTTGCTGTTGTTGCTTGCTTCCAGTCCTGTCTTGGGAATCCTGCTGATGAGCCCATCTCTTTGAAGGCCTCACCGAACCTCCCATTCCTGACATGGCTAATTAGTCACTGCCCTTTTCTGCTTTGGTATCTAGATGAGGCTTCCACTGTTACAAGTAGCTGACTGTGTGGTAGTGACTTGTTTAACCATCTGATGACCTCCTGGACCCTGAGTTCCATTCATCTTGGTATCGCCCAGATCAATGCCTACAGTGTATAGGTACTCAACAAGTCATGGTGGAAATAAACCTCGTTGGGTTTCTGGAGCCTTTAGCTGGCCATGGGAGTGGCCCTCGGTGCCCTGGTCAGAGGTAGGCAGCATCTCCTCTGTCTCTTCTCCTAACCAGTGCTCGGAGTCTCATTGCTCACAGTACCATGATGTTCCAAAGAAGCAGCCCGGTCTCCGGCCATGACACAATGCCTATGACTGGCCGAGCACTTCTCGTGGGGAGCACGCACGTGATCTCACTAAATCCCAACAACCCTCCTGGGAGATGCTAGCATGACCCCACTCTACAGACTAGGAGGCTGAGGCTTATAGAGGCGAAGATCCCTACGTGGCTAGAACTGGAAGCCTGGAGCTTGACTCTGGAGCCCGCATGCTGAATCAGTCTACCACCCGGGGTATCCCAAGTGGCAAAAGCTACATGAGTCCCTTGGACAGTGTTCACTTTTTGGCAAGGACACTGGGCAAGAACCGTGGGCACAGATTTCTGTGATGGAGAGCTCACTTTGGGGTTGATTATCCTTGGGTGGACAGCCCCCACTGCTCTTTCCCAGATCCCAGAGAGCTGATTGTCCTGGAGGCTGCCACTGTCACCCCAGTCTGTCGCTGATATAAACCCTTGTGGTATCAAGGAGTTGGCAGAATTCAGACAGAGGCCTTCAGCAGAGTTGGCAGCTACGTGGCCATGAGCCACTGAGAACCAAGCCAGCTTTCTAAGGGCGTGAGCCATGGTCAAGCCTGGGACTCCGCCCAACCCAGCAGTTGTCACTGAGGTCTTCTGCTGGCTCTGTACCTATGTACTCCTTTGTTTTAGTCTGCTCCAGCTGCCATGACAAATAGCACAGACTGGGGGCCTTAAGCAGCCAAAGTTCATTTTCTCACAGTTCTGGAGGCTAGAAGTCCAAGATCAAGGTGTCAGCAGGGTTCGTTTTTTTTCTGAGGCCTCCCTGCTTTCCCTGCAGACAGCCGCCTTCCGACTGTGTCCTCACATGTTCTTCCCTTAGTCTGGGTGTCTGTGTCCTAATCCATTCTTGCAAGGACACCAGTCAGGTTGGATTAGGGCCCAGCCATAGGACCTCATTTTACCTTAATTACCTCTTTAAAATACGGCCACATTCTGGGGTCCTGGGGTTAGAACTTCAACATAGGAATTTGAGGGGGACACAGTTCAGCCTGTAACCCTCCTTGTCCTCTCCTCAGATGTAGGTATGCAGGAACCTGGCTGTGCTGCCTCTGACCTTTGACCCTACGCCAGGGGTGGCCTATGCTGGGGTGTTACCTTCACAGGAATCTGGAGGGTTGGGATCATATTTTTTTTTTCCCTTTGTGGGCAAGAATGGATTTTATCCAAGACTCAGACATCTCTGGGCTATAAGAGCGGCTGCCAAAATGCTAATGAACGACTCATAGGCCGAAGATGTCAGCTTGATAAAGGAGGCAGGTAGAAGCAGAGGTATTTAAAGCCTGGAAATTAGGAATAACCTTGAAAATGGGCAGTGGGGCTGGTGTTTGACAGTGTGGTTTCAAAATAGCTCACGGTGTGCATTGGTGTATCAGGCTGAGCGCTAGGGGCAATACAAAGGATTTTCCAAGGGAATTCTGGTCACACTCACCTTTTGCCTTCTCATTGCCTTTTGACCCAACAGTTGCCTAAGACGGCCTGCACACTATGCTTTTCCTGGGTATAAAAAGGATTGGGGTTGAGGGGAGTGGCCGAGACACTTTGTCTTGTGGGGCTACTTTGGTGCTGGTGGTCCCTGGTTTCCAGGTGACAAGCCATGCACGGATAAGGCCTAAGGTAACAGGGCAGAGGAGCCCCGTCTTCCTCCTTCACCCTGATGCTGAATTTGCCATCAGGAGTTACCTTGCTCAGGGTGGTATCTAGCAATGTAGAGGGCCACTGCCCCCTTGCAAGGGGCCAACATGTGGCATCCTGGCTCCTTTTCCAGAGTCTTCATGTAGCCAGAGCCAGTTGGCACCAGGCTCAGTCAAGGTGGGCCAGAGCTGTTGGCCTTGGGGCAGGTGTAGCCAGGATGATCTGGGAAAGAGCAGTGGGGGCTGTCCACCCAAGGATGATCAATCCCAAAGTGAGCTCTCCATCACAGAAATCCGTGCCCACGGTTCTTGCCCAGTGTCCTTGTCAAAGAGTGAACACTGTCCAAGGGACTCATGTAGCTTTTGCCACTTGGGATACCCCGGGTGGTAGACTGATTCAGCATGCGGGCTCCAGAGTCAAGCTCCAGGCTTCCAGTTCTAGCCACGTAGGGATCTTCGCCTCTGTAAGCCTCAGCCTCCTAGTCTGTAGAGTGGGGTCATGCTAGCATCTCCCAGGAGGGTTGTTGGGATTTAGTGAGATCACGTGCGTGCTCCCCACGAGAAGTGCTCGGCCAGTCATAGGCATTGTTGTCATGGCCGGAGACCGGGCTGCTTCTTTGGAACATCATGGTACATGAGCAGGGGTCCTGAACCCAGGCCAGGATCTGAATCCTGTCTGCCTCACTCCCGGCACCATGGGTGGCCACCGGTGAGCCAGGAAGCAGAGGCAGCACGGCAGCTGGAGACCGAACAGCGATTAGGTTTTCACAGCCTCCCAGGGAGCCTGGGCATTTGGCTCCGCGGAATCATTCCCGGGCTTTCTTTGGGCCTCACGAAGGCAGAATGCTGGGTGTCACCAGGCCAGTGGAGGCACACATTAAAATGAGCAAGCACCCAGCCTGCTGGGTTCCAGCCTCATAACCCAGACTTGAAGCCTTTCGCTTCCTCAGCCCTTCACGTCTTCATGAGGGATCCTGTCTGTTGCCTGGGGTCCCCCTGCCACGAAATGCCATCTCTCCCCTCCGCACGCAGAAAGCCACTGCGGCGAAATGGCGGTCATGGCAGCTGGGTGCAGGCCGGAGTGCAGGCTGGAGCGCCGGCTGCCCTGCTCTCTCCCCAGCGCCTCGGGGGGGTTCTCCGTTCACATTTGCTCTGGAGCACTCTATGAGCCAGAGGACCCGGCTTCTCAGCCTCCAAGTCATGGAGGGAACATGGGAGGGCTTGGATGGCTCACAGCATTGCATCTTGGGGGGCTCCTGTTGGCGGTGCCCTCCCCGAGGCCGCCTCGAATGGTGGCCCAGGAGGGAAACCCCAGCTCTTGAGGGGAAGCCCCAAGACAGACGGCGGTCCCTGGACTGCCTCCATCCCACCTTGGTGTTCGGGGAGCCCACGGGGCGGCTCTCCATTCTTATCCCTTTGCTGGGGCAAATTCCCTGATTTGGACACTTCTTCACTCTTTCCCTTCTCTCCCTGGCAGTCCAAGCTGACTAAGGTCATACATGATAAAGATCATGGCTCTCGGGGACGAAGCCCCTACACCAGGTGCCAGGCAGTGTCCGGAGGCACTCTGCTCGTGCTGGCTCTTTCGTTGGGTATTCCCAGCAGACGTGTGAGGCCGGCGCCTTCAGGATCCCCGTCTGACAGGCGAGGAAACTGATGCTCTGGGAGGTTGAAACATCCCCAAGGTCACGTAGCCAGGAAGAGCCACGACATTGAACTCATGTCTACTGACCCCAGACTCAGGCCCTTATTAACTCCTGTTGCCACATGCCAAGAGGTAAACTCTGTGGAAGAGGGAGAATTTTAGACTGAATTTTCTTTTCCAAAAGGAAGTCAGTTTCCCTCTTTATCTTTTTTTTTTTTTAACTTTTATTTCCTATAAGACATGTTATTCTAAATTGGAGTTCCATACCTAGAGCTCCTTTTCATAGCGTAAAAATGGCCAAGCCAATGGGGTGTCATTGTACAAACTGTATTGGATCATCACGGAGGAACCAGAAAACATTTGGGGCAAGTGAAAAACCAGACCACAAAGGACACCCACAATTCCCCCCAGTAGAAAACTCCGGCTCTCTCCTCCATGCATGCCCTTCCTCAGCACAGGTATTGAGCTCAATTTTCCATCACAGTGGTGGGGCTGAAAATGAGAATTTATAGGACTCAAGATTGGGGAGTAGAAAGGAAGGACAAAGGAACACCAGCTTGGGAGTGTGGCATAAGGCTCAAAGGCTGGCTGGGGTCCTGAGGAGGGTGACCCCCTGAGGTCAGTGGTTGCTGGGCATGTGACCCCACCTCGGAGGCCCCCCTGGAGGATATCCTTGGATTGGATAACTGAGTTAGGTCATGCGCGTTTGGGCTGCCTTTGGCACTGGGGGCCCCTTTTGCCTTGTTTTGTTCTTTGTGGGAGGGACTTATTTAGCTGTAAAAACGTGTAGTTCTGCCTCTATTCGAACCACTCAAGAGGATCTGGTTCAGCGGAATTGACCTTGTAGCGTAGGTCCTGGGGCCTGGCGGGCCTGGGCCTTCCCTTCCCGGTGGCTGCCCCTCCACCTGCCCCTGCTGTGTAGGATCACAGGCTGGTTGTTACAGGTTTTCCACTGTATCAAGAGAAGTCAAAACCTACACTTTTAATCGGAAGTCTTCTGATTTTTAAATATTGGTAACCAGTTCTCATTTCTTAAACACAGCCGACCGAATAAAATCTGGTCAGTGGCCTGCTGCTTTATGACCTGAGCGAGAGCACACTGATTCAGCCTTGACTTTCTGTTCAGAACCAGCTACTTCAAAATAAGGAAACAGTATACCCCTAACCACAGAACTGTGGCCCATGAGATGTTCTTGACCTTTGGGTGGCATTCAGTGGGAATTGGAACTGGCCGGGAGGTTTTTCACTCTGCTTCCACGTGATTTGCCTAGAGAAGGACCAGATTTCATCCATCTGTGGAACGGAGGCCGGAGCTAGGGGGTAGAAGGGCACAGGGGGCAGGGGCCTAGAGGTGTCGGAGTGGGTGGGTGTGGGGGTGCTTGGGGTGGAGGGTGGGGAGGAGAGACTGGCTCCGGATCTTGGAGGTTCTGTCCCGACCCTCCACCCTCAGGCCAGGCCAAGGAGCTGGGACTTCATCCTGGGTGATGGAGAAGCTGGAGAGGGTGCTCTCAGCCGGAGAGTGACATGGTCATGTTTCCGGGGAGTGTCTGAGAATTCACGCAGGCCGCCCTGCGAGGAGTGGCTGGAGCTGGGTGTGGACACCAGGGAATGTGGTGGCGGCCCAGGGACCTGGTGGACCTGTTTTGTTCGGCCTGAACAGTGTTTTCAGAAGTGGCATCATCAAGCAGGCCTAATGCTTGGTCACAGGATGAGCACGTAGCACCTGTGGTCTCACACACCCCAGCTTCCCGTGTTTGTTACCCGCCTGGGGCCTGTAGGCATTGGAGTTTGTTGCCTGTGGAGTAAATTCTGGTGGAGACGACACCAGGGCAGATATGACACTGTGGCAGGAGTCAAGGGAGCAAGTGACGGTGAAGGCTCAGCTAAGAGAGTGGCAGACGGGCCTGTGGCCAGGTGGCATTTCAGGACAGGTGGGAGTCGGGGATGCCGGGGAGACAGGCAGGGGCAGTGGCCCGGGCAGAGGGACGGAGGGTGTGCACTTCCCCATGCAGCCAGAGGCCAGCGCAGCAGGGGCACATCGGGTGTGGGCCGTGGTTAAGAGTACGCACTTGCAGGTCAAACCAGCTGAGTCTGAATCCGCTCTGCTGTTTACTGCTGTGGGTTAAACAAGGTGGTATACCTCAGACCATCCGTACAGTGCCTGGTTTACACCAGATGGAACCCTTGGTGAATGTGAGCCGTGATTGGGGATAGAGCAGGCAGACCTATTTTCTGGAGAGCCTAAAATGCCAATAGCAGGAGTTTGAACTTGGTCGAGTAGGGCATGGGAGCTTCTACGTCTGTTTGGGCCAGAAAGTGACATGATGACAAAGCATCTCCCCTCTGACCTCTTGCCAACTCTGGCTGCCTTCCCCAGCCACCGTGATGCTCTTCCTTAGAAACCCTGAGGTGGGGGAGCCCTGAATAGGAATTACTTTTCTCCCTGGAGATTGGGAGGTGGGTGGAGAGGAAACTCCTAGGGTGTTCTATAGCAGCAGGAACCAGGTTTGGCGTTTTCCTCTCTTTCCCCACCAGGCTCTGGCCTTCCCCAGGGCCGGGTTATGTGCACAGCCTCGGAGCTCAGCACCACGCCTGCCTCATGCTGGGCCCTCAGGAAACATCTGGACAATACAGAACGGAGGAGTACTTGCACAGTACCTGGCCTGGAGCATAGATGAATGCCTCGTAGACACATCAGGAGCTGCGGCCGGCGAGGGGAAAGGAGTCAGGGAAAGAAGAGCGAGGTTGGGATGAGTCTATTCTGCTGTGCCCTGGCCCACCGTGCCTTTCCTAGTCCCGCCACACCAAGCCCTTAGGATCAGAAGGGGCCTACTCTCCTGATTTAAAAAAGCATGGCCTCCGACTGTATCCGGCAGATAAGTTTCTGCTTTGTTCTAGTGCAGTGACACAGCCCCCTGAGCAATCCATTGTAATCAAGGGTTGATCAGGAAGTTCTCAGTCGGCTCAGCCGGGAAGCTAGATCTAACTTTGTCTGTCGTCCTACACGATAAAGCCTTCATGTGTCGCATTTCCCCTCCGTGGGGAAAAGGAGGGTTGGGTTCTCTCCTTGTAGCCACCCTTCATGTGCTGAGGAAGCGAATACAACTGGGGTATTTGGATTGCAAATTTAAAAAATACATATATCTATGTATGTATTTTAGCTATAAAAGCAAGCACAGAGCATAATATTGCAGCCATAGTGTCTTTTTATTTTTATTTTGGAAGGCATGATTTAGGGGCTTTGTATTTCCATGAAAGCCTTGATTATGTTTGGGGAGTCTGCTAGGTGAAGGCACAGTGGCTTCAGCCAGCTTATGGACCGACACTCGCAAACATCTCCCGTGAGTGCACTGTGGGTTCCACCCCCGCTCCCAGGCCTGACAGTGAATCCAGTAGCTGCAAATCAGTGTCCTTTATGCTGCCTTAAAGTCTGTCTTCCCCCGAGCCAGTCTCCTTACTCTCTTGTTAGAGGCACCAAGCACTGTGACAGTGGATTGCAGACGGAAAAAAAGTGTGCGATAATGTTTCTAGCTGGTTGACCCTAGCAGGGCTTGTGCACTAATGGTGTGCATCCCCATTTTGCAGATGTGCAGTTTGAGGCATGGAGAGTGAAGCAGACTGGGGCCCATTCGTTCTGTCCCCGATGGTGGGTGCTCGGGCAGGCAGGTGTGTGGCTGTGAGCCCTAATCCCACACCCCTGCCACCTCTGCTCTCAGGCCTTACCCAGCAGGAGGGCTTCTCTGCCCAGACTTGAGCAGCCTTGAAAGTTTCACTAACCTCAGAGTGTAGACAAGGAAACCGTAAACTTCCACCCGCTCCCATGGTGAAGGTTAGACCAAGTTCTCGGATCAAGTGTCAGACGAAGCCCTTGGAAACCAAGTGCTCTGACCCACCTTCCCTGCCTGGCTCCAAGCCCCTGGCAGGGGTCCAAGCACTTTCCAGGCCATGAGAAATTTCTTCTCAGTTACACTCTGGGCTGACCGGCTTCCCTTCTTTTACTCTACCCCAGAACTCAGAACCAATAATCAGAAGTCTTAAAACATGGCACCGCTCAGATGATCTCGTTTAAACCACTTTTCAGTACCAGTGTCCCCGTGGGCTGCTGTCTCTCGCTTCTGATCCAGCCCCACTCCAACTTTCTCCAGCTGAAGACCTTTGTCCTGTTCTTCCACCCAGCCTTCCCCAGGCCTCCCTAACTAGTTAGGCTAGTGGCTGCCCATCCACACCCTCCCATTCTCTATGCTGTCTGTGCCTCCTTCTCTGCTCTCCAGGCACAGAGGCCCGTTCCCTCCCCAGCACCTGCATGTGGTAGATTTGATTAATGTCTTACAGACTGAATCGAGGTTTGCTTTGCGCCATGATGGATTCCTAAAGGTTGTAAGAAAATGGAATTTTGGTGAAGTAGATAATTTAAAATATGGGCAAGAAGGCTGAGTTTGGCAAAGCATCTTCATAGTATGATTAATACCCCTGAGTTCATCCAGTGTTGAGTTGGGTTTTATAAACCAATTCCTTTCAATCAGGGTTTAACCTGTTTGTGGATGTCTTTCAGGTGTCTCTGTGATGCCCATTTGAGGCAGCCGGGTTGGACAAGGCAGGAGGACGTAGTGCCCCCCTCGGTGTAACGTCTGGCTGGGTGCTGTTGTTTTGGGTGCTGATGTGGGGCACGAATGTGCCTCTTTCTGGTAGTACAAGTTTTGCAAAGGCAGAGACCGTGTCTTTTCTACTCATAGCCTGAGTGCTTCATAAATAGATGTGAAGTAACATATCTGGGAGTGACTCACCAGGTTCACAGAACATCCAAGGCCCCAAGTGACTGTGGGTCACAGTGTAGCCAGCTCCTGGAGCCATCTGGGGTGACGAGACTCATACACATGTGATGGGTCAGAAATAGTCAGGGCAGGGCCTGACCCCTGCTGACCCTGGGAAGAGCTGACTTTTTGGATGGTTCTAGTGCTTCGCACCTCTCCAGGAGCCCACATGTGTCCCATAATTGCCGTGGCGGCCTGGGGTGCTCGGCTCCCACCTTCCCACCCCTCACCCCACCACCCTGCCATTTCTAGGCTGCCTTTTTTCTCTTGATATAATCTCTCTTTTTGTTGGATTCAGTATTTATTTTTATTTTTATTTTTTTTTATTCCTTTAGCTCTTGCTGAAAATCAGCTCAGGCAGCGCGGTGGTGCTCAGTGCTGGCTAATGGCTTGGAGCCCCTCCAAGCTGCCGGATGTGTTGGCTCTCACTTGTGGGTGGTCGTCTACGAGCGTGATGTCTCCTCTCTGTGACTCCCAAGGGTGCCCTCTTCTTGCGGGTTCGGCTGTTCACACTTGGCTGGCTGGCCTCGTCATCTGCAATCGCAGTTTTTACAGCACACCCTGGGGCCGGTCTGGTCGCCTCGACAGGGCCCACATTTGTTCAGTACCGGAGCCCACTCGGCCTCCAGGCCCGTTGGCCCGTGTGGTCGTGTTGCAGGTTATTTTGTGCTGTTTTCGGGTGTGGAGATCAGACACCGGCCCAGCGTGCCTAGAGACTCACAAGTCTGGAGATAGGGGTGGCTTGGGAGAGTTCTCAGGTTGTTAGAAATGTGTGTGTGTTGGGTGGGCGATGTTTCTGCTGGTACTCTACAACATTCTCCCATTTCTTTGGAGACTCTCCATCTACAGCGAAGTACGGGGTTGAAATTTCGGCGTCACCAGCTGGTAGCTGTGCAAGCTCGGGTGAGGAGCTGAGCCTCGGTTTCTTCATCTGTAAAATGGGGATAAGAATACCTCCATTCAGGGTTGACACAAAGCTTAAGTGGGAAATTCCATATAACGTTGCCTAGGACCAACTCCGTAAGTGGAAACAATAAGTAATAATAAAGTATCAGGGTTTCATTTTCAACAAAGTGGTGATGTTGCCCCTTCCTGAGCCGAGTAGGCAATTTAAGGACTCAGGATGGAGGGCTTGAGTGTGCTCTTCTTCTTATTAAATTCCCTGACTTCCTCTTAAGGAATTGTTAGCTGGTTTTGGCATTTTCTTGAATGGTAAATGGAAGAATGATACGTTCACTCCCTTGACCACCATCCTGGGTGCACCACAGGGTAGTTTAATTCAAGCAGCTCTGTCTCTTACCCACTCGTCAGGTTGGCTTCTTGGTTTCCATTGTATTTTTCTTTACATGTGATGCCTCTTTTGGGCGGCCTGCCTCACTCAACAGGAAGGGAAACTAAGGAAAAAGGAAGAGGAGGCCGAGGGCAGTGCCTGGCCACTGACTGCGCAGGTCCTCGGGCCCCCGGTGGCTGTGCTGGGGGCGGCAGGGGCCAGACGAGTGCAGGTCTCTGGACAAGTGGCATGCCTCAGCCCTCTAGCTCTCTGCAGGATGTCGGCTTCTGACCACCGTCACTTCCCCAAGGGCCCCGGGCCTCTGGCCACCTCACTCCTTGTTGCTGCTCTTCCGAGCAGGGCTGCCAGCAGCCACGGCAGATCCAGATGCTGTGGTGTGGCCAGTGTGTGTGAAAGCCGGGTTGAGCCAGCCCCACAGGTGCTCCCAGGCAGGGGCCGATGCGGGCTCCGATCTGTGCTGACGCATCAGCTGACACATCAGGTGGCATCGTGGAGAATGAGTCTCACAGCCAGACTCGTCCTCTGAACGCCACTTGTCTGCTGAGCTCTTGCAGGGGCTCCGGACGTGCCTGCGTGTGGTGAAAGATGCCTCTTCTCCCGGTGCTCTCTTCCATAGCTCCCTTCCCCGTCCACATGTGGTTCACAATTAGCATTTCCAATGCTTCCAAGTGAACCTGGGACAGATGTTCGCACAGGTGCTACACTCCTCATTGGGTAAACAGAGTGGGGCTTGCAGCCTGTGTGTGTGTGTGTGTGTGTGTGTGTGTGTGTGTGTGTGTGTGTGAGAGAGAGAGAGAGAGAGAGAGAGAGAGAGAGAGAGAGAAGCAGTGAGGGAGGGGCTTTTGACAGGTGCACAGACCTTACAAATGTCTTTTCAAGGCATCCAGAGCACTTTGTACATGGTAGGTGCTCAGTAAATACTTGGTGATGAGTGATCAGTACCAGTGAAAGCCCTTTGTTCCCATAAACTCAGTGACTCAGAAGCAGGAAGCAGAATTGCAAGCCGAGTCTTGAATATCACGGAGGAAGCAAGGAGAGATCCCATCCTGCCTGTGGGCATCCGGCAACCTCTTGTACCCTCTGTGCCCCGGCAAAAGGTGGGAGTGCTGGGGTGCACAGCAGTGGCCAGTGCAGGGCAGTGAGGACGTTTAGGCAGTGGAGGTGAGCTTGGTGGCTCCCAGTGAGGCCCCTGCCTTACACAGGTGCGCTCATGATGCTTTCCTAGGAGAGTGAACTTGTCGTTTTGCTGCGCAAGCATTTGTAGATGGGATTGCAAGGTTCACCAAGACCGGCCATCTAGTCACATGCTTTGAATTGGCACACCTGCTCAGGTTACTTCCCTTTGGAACCCAGTGGCTCCAGCTCTGTGTCCTTCAGCGGGTCCGCTCTTCCTGCCTTGTCTCTGCCTGGGTCAGCTTCAGGATCTCTGAACTCTCCAGCTTCCCAAACATGTGCTGCTGTTTGCTTCTCTGAGCTTTATGCGTGACCTTCCCTGTTTCTGGAATGTTCCTCTCACCCTCCCCCCCATCCACCTTGTGAACCATCTTCATCCTTCATCCTTCAGAAGTGGTGCAGACATCACCCCTGAATCCCTCCCACGAGCCCCCGTGGAGGGCAGTTCTCATACCCTTTTCTGGGCTGTTGTAACTAAGAAGTGACTTAATGCACCAGAATCACATTCCTTCTCTTGCCTCCTGATGTTGAGCCCCATGAGGGCAAGGTACATGGTTTGACTTTTTCAAATCCAGCACTTGGCACAATGCCTGGTACACAGTAGGTGCTGAATAAATGTTTTTAAATTAAATCATATTTGTTTGTATCAGGAAGGCCAGCCTTGTAAAATTCCACCCTCCCTTGTTCTCCCCCAGATTACTGCATGATTTATGAAGCCTGCCGAGTGGCTGTCAAGGTCATGTTCACAACCTCAGGGAACAAGTGCCCTGAGTAGCCAGTTGGGGGTGGGCACTTGGGGCAGTAAGTACTGCCCTAAATTACGAAGAGGCACTCGTGTCCCCAGCCCCTCCCAAGAGCCTCTGTTCACAGCCACTGCTCTCAACCTTCTCGCCATTTCTTGCCAGTTCAAGGCCCTTCTGTGGCAGACCTCCAGTATCTACAGAGAATCCTTCTGGATTTGGCCTCATCGGTCTCTGTCAGCCGGCCGGAAAAGAAGTTGAGGGTGGCACAGGGCATTATCCTGGCTACTTGCAAACCAAGGCTCCTCCTTCTAGAACAGTGCTTGACCCATAATACTGGCCTAGTTGAGCCTTTTGTTTTTCCTTTCCTCCTCTGGCCTGAGCCTTTGGCAGGACGGGTTTTGGGCTTGAGGCCAGCGATTGAGCTAGGTTGGCTCTGCGCCAGTCCTCGCCTTTCTGGAGGTCAGTGTATCTGCCCGGGGCTCTGTCCGTGTTTGCAGTCTTTCCTAGCATGCACTGATAACATGGGTCTACCTCCCACGCCATCTTGCAACTAGTCATCAGAAAGAGAAGGCCTGAGCAGGAGGAAATGTGCACTCTGCTTTCTTGCGGCAGAGTGTCTTTTGCCCGATTTTTATCTGGGGGCCTTTGAAGAGCCAGCCAGCAGCAGAAGCGGTGCCCGGAAAACTCATCAGTGTCACTCTGGTTTATTTTCCTCTGCTCTTGGCGTTTTTTTTTCCCATGGAGTGGGGCTCTCAGCGACAACTGGCGAACGGTTGGGCGATGGCTCGTTGTCATTCTGGTGGGCACTGGTTTCCGGAGGGCTCTGGGCGCTTTGTGGGTATTCACATTTGTTTCTGTGCCGTCCAGAGCACAGCTGGCCCCAGTCCCAGTTAATGGGTAGAGAAACTGAGGCTCTGGGGATTCCGACGGTGAACCGGGGGCGGGGAGGGGCCCAGTAGGGAGTGAGCCTTGAAGAGGATGTGCAGGGTGTGTGTATGTGTATTTGAGAATGGACGAGGTCCTGAGCATAAAAGAGGAGAAGGAAAAGGAGCAAGGGTGGAACGGGAGCAGGGAGCAGAGATCTCGGCGTAAACCTGCCCAGCAGCAGTCACAGTCTGGCCTTCTTCCCCATCCAGGAGCTCCAGGAGCTCGTAGGCCTTTTATGCACAGGAACCTCTGGTCCTGGGCCCCGGAGGGAGGTCTCAGTGGCTTCCCCCGCCCACGCAGACCCTGCCCTTGCCGGGTGGGGGTTGAATCACAGAAGCCCTCCCCTCTTGCCGGTTCTTTCCCGCTCCTCCCTGGTGCAGTTTTATGGAGGCATATGGAAACTGTTTCTATTTACCCAGCGCCGTCAGGATGCGGCTGCACGCTGTGCGCCAGCGAACGGAAACCTTGGATTCCCCGCAGGGTCATTTCAGAGGCTGCATGCAAAGCAGCCAGCTGTTTTGCAGGGAGCGTCTGGGCCCTGTTACATCAGTGGAGGAAGCGTTACCATCTGTGCAAACAGGTCATCCTGGTTTGGCGGCCTGTCCTCTGAATGGGAACTTCTCTCCTACTTGGAGTCGTTTTTTTGTTACTCTTGTTTTGTATTCTAATGCCTGCCTGGTCAGCTTTTTCTTTCAGCTCCTCCCCCGCCTCCTGCTGGTAATTTTATGTTCCACCTCCCTGGGCTGGTTGCCAGGATTCAGAGAGGGCAGTGAAGGAGTAGGTGTTGCATAAATCTTTAGTGGCTAAGGTCTGCTGGCTGAAGAGGCCGTAGAGGCCGCAGCCTGGTTTTCACAGGAGAGCTCTCTGCTCAGGGCAGCGGAGGCACAGAGCAAAATGTTTCTCTTCGGGAACTTTACCCGGAGGCACAGAATGGGATCTTCCTGGTTGCCAAGAGTGTTCCTGGTCAGCTTTCTCCGGCCCTTTTAAAACCTCTTTTAAAACTCCTTCCAGCGAGAGCCAGTGAAGAAGCTGACTTGCTGGGAGGCCTGGAAGCCTGCTCCTCCCACCCTCCTGCACCTGCTGTGTCTTTTTCCCTTCTTCCTTCCTGCTCCCAGGCCGGCCACCTCCCAGGAATGCGGACATGCAGAGGCCAGGGCCAGCAGCCATTGTCTTTCTGGAGGAGGTAGTGGAGGGCCAGCTCCCCGACAGCCCTGTGGTGAGGCCATCCCGTCTCCACCAGCTGGGCCCTTGCGGTGTGCCTTGACCTTGCCTTTCCAGCTCACCTGGAAGAGCTCTCCCTGCTCCGGGTGAGGACAGTGCCTAAGTCTGAGGTTGCATGTGTTGATCCTCATGAGGTCTCTAGTAATCCCTGGTTGGGCCGGACCTGGGGTGCTGTGGTGACAGCCCCCTGTCCGCTTTGTTGTCCAGGACTCTCCCCATGCAGGGAGCACCCATGCGAGGACCTGTCATTCACCTGGAGACGTGGAGGCTGGTATTTCTCCCAGGAAGTGCAGATTTGGCCAGGGTGGGCAGGAGTCGGTGGGCAGGGCAGCAGGACAGGTAGGTGCTCGCAGCCCCCGGGGTCTCAGGCTCCCCAAACAGACGATCCAGAGCAGACCCAGTGGGTACGATGCGTGGGCTGTAACCAGGATGTGGGGACACGTTATCCCCTGGCCCTTCATGCCTAGTAGTGACCAGTCAGGGGAACTAGGAGTCTCCCCGCCACCTCTCACATCCTGCTTTGAGGGAGTCTTTTCTAAGGAAGCCCATGGGATCTGTTCCCCAGCAGGCAGGGCCTTGTGCCCCCAGGCACCCCACTGGCTGTGTCCTTGGGCTCGGCTGCCCCCTCGACCCTCTGGCGCCTGACCTGCCTCCTGCACCCCTGCTTTCCTCTCCTTTATGGGCTGTAATTGTCCTGCCCCTTTCGGTAGCTACTGAGCCTTTCTTTGAACATGCCTTATACTGCAGCAATAAAGCACTTGGGATTTGGGGCATTTCTATCACCTCTGTGGCCACTTTTCCAGCCTAGGAAGTGGGAAGCAGTGTTCGGGGGCAGGGAATTAGGACCCACGTGGTGCCCCAGCCCCCCCCCCCCCCCCCCCCGCAGGGCACTGAAAGTGCTTCTGGACTTGGCTGCAGGGCTGCCCCCTCTGCGTGAGGGCTGCCTATAAAAGGAACAGGGCAAGCCAGGGGCTCCTTGCCTTCCATTTGCGCCCTTTGTATAATCCCTAAATGTGCCACCCAGCCGCTGGAGCCAGGTGTGAAGGGAGCTCTGTGAAATCTCCCAGGGCTTTCCTGAAAAGCCATGCAGCCTGCCCACCGCCCCCCCCCCCCCCCAGGGCCTTTCAGCCCTCCCCACATATAAGAGCCACAAACAAGCTATAGGGCTTTGCCTTTGGGGACCTAGTAAGCAAGCCAAGTTCTGTGTTCTGAGCAAGCATCAGGTTGAATGGTTAGAACAAAGTCCACCCTGGAGGGGAGACTCCTCCATTCTTTCCTCTTGGCTCTGCCAGTCACATTTTCCTTCTCTTTTTAAGGTTCTGCCCTGAATTGCTCTTATACGAAATAGTGCCTCTCCAGCAAATCCTCAAAAGAATGATCTTTTTTTTTTAAACTTTTTATTTATTTATTCATGAGAGACAGAGAGAGAGAGAGAGAGAGAGGCAGAGGGAGAAGCAGGCTCCCAAGGAGCAGGGAGCCTGATGCGGGACTCGATCCCAGGACCCCAGGATCATGACCCGAGCCGAAGGCAGACACTTAACCATCTGAGCCACCCAGGCGCCCTAAAAGAATGATCTTAAGGAAACACAGAGATCAAGTCACTGCCCCTTAACACCCTCTGGCACTCCCTCTGCAGTCCCGAGGGGGTTACCCGCCAGGCTCTGTGCATACTTCCTGGGCCCTGCCCTCCGGTCACTGGCCCAGGAGTTTGCTTCTGGAATCCTCGGGGAAGAGCTTCATTTCACTTCAGTGCAGGTGTTTGTGGAGCATTCATCTGTCCATCATGCCCAACACTGTTCTGGGCCCTGGGGACTCCACAAGACCAAAGTCCCTGGTCTCACAGAGCTGACATTTCAGGCAGGGAAACAGGCACTAAATAGGCCAACGAGTAAATAAATGCCCTCCCATGTGGTGATGCAACCCCAGGGGGAAGTACACAGCAGCATGAGGAGGACAGTGCGTGCCAGTGACTTCCAAGGATGTGAGAAATCCGGGGAGGGCAGAGGGAACAGGAAGTGCAGAGGTCCTTAGGCAGAACCTTCCAGGCCTGTCCCAGGACAATGAGGAGGCCAGGTGTCTGGAGCAAGAGGGTGGGTGGGGCGAGACATCTCAGTCTCATAGGCTGTTTTAATCCAGGGAAGGACTTGAGAGTTTTCTTGGGAATTGGAGGTTGCAGTCTGTTTGGGGCAGAGGAGTGGTATCATCTGGCTTAGGTTTTTAAAGGATTATTGTTATACTGAACTACAAAGTTTACTTAAAACACACACACACACACAACAAAGGACTTTTCTGACTGGCCTAGGGACTAGACACAGGCAGGGCGGGGAGCCAGGAGCCCAGTTGGCAGAAGGAGTTGTGCTTCCCGGGGGGAGAGGTGGCTCGGGCCATGGCAGGGGGCTTGAGTGGGTAAGCTGTGGGATCTTACCGGCCGGGTGCAGCCAGATTCTAGGCATCATTCAGTGTAATGAATGA
Source organism: Callorhinus ursinus (assembly GCF_003265705.2). Classification (NCBI taxonomy): domain Eukaryota; kingdom Metazoa; phylum Chordata; class Mammalia; order Carnivora; family Otariidae; genus Callorhinus; species Callorhinus ursinus. Next base: position 8,081,575 of record NW_027397103.1, on the reverse strand, counting down.
AGGGCATATGAGGGGCTGAGCCTCCTGACTCCCATACACTGTTCACGCCCCAGCTCCCCACCTGCCAAGCACACGGGGTAACCCTCCTCTGCGATTTAGCATGGTGCTTCCGAACACAGACCTGGTTCACTTTCTAAATGTGTGACACTTGGGGCAAGTTCACACATCGCTCTGTGCTGCCATTGCCTCATCTGTAAAATGGGGACAATCATGGTCAGTTGGGAGGATGAAGTTCATGTGTATATGGAGTGTGGAGGAGAGTGCCTGGCACAGGGGATATGGAGTGTAAGTGCGAAGGTCCCTTATTTGGTCAGAAGCTGAGTTGCTGAGCTCTGGGCTCTGTAGATCTGTGGGGCTGCAGTTAATCAGGGGAGGGAGAGGGAAGAGTGTGCTAAGAGATGCCCTTACCCTATCCCTGCAGCCAGGCGGTGTTTGTGGAAGGTTGTTGATAACTAGCAAGGTCTAGGCGGCTGGGCCCTGCCCCACGGGAAGGTCATGAATTTTGAGTTGTCTTTAAGGCCATCTGCTCCTACCTGCCTGTCCCCTCGGGAGTCTCTATGTACCTGTAAATACATAGATGCTGGGAATTGCAAGGGCAGCTGGTCCAACTCCCTACTTGCTGGGTGAAACTCCTTTCTGTTGAAACATCCTCATGGATGGCTGTAGAACCTCTTCTTGAGGCCCCGTGCTGATGGGGCACTTGCTGCCTCAGCAGACAGGTGCCCCTGCAGGGCCGGGGCTTTCCAGGTACCTCCAGTCCCCACCCAGGGCACCTGGGCACCACCCTCTGCCCCCGGGGATGCCCACCAAACAAATGAGTGCTTGAACAAGGCAATTGTTGGTTTAAAATAATTTTATGAAGAATTATTTCCAACTTAGAGATCATATTTAGAATGAAATAACAACTATGTGCCCTGCTGTAATAGGGCCTAGCATTTACTAACTTACCTTATTTTTTTTTTAATTTTTTTATTGTTATGTTAATCACCATGTATTACATCATTAGTTTTTGATGTAGTGTTCCATGATTCATTGTTTGTGCATAACACCCAGTGCTCCACGCAGAATGTGCCCTCTTTAATACCCATCACCAGGCTAACCCATCCCCCCACCCTCCTCCCCTCTAGAACCCTCAGTTTGTTTTTCAGAGTCCATCGTCTCTCATGGTTCGTCTCCCCCTCTGACTTACTCCCCTTCATTCTTCCCCTCCTGCTATCTTCTTCTTTTTCTTTTTTCTTAACATATGTTGCATTATTTGTTGCAGAAGTACAGATCTGTGATTCAACAGTCTTGCACAATTCACAGCGCTCACCATAGCACATACCCTACCCAATGTCTATCACCCAGCATCCCCATCCCTCCCACCCCCCACCACTCCAGCAACACTCAGTTTGTTTCCTGAGATTAAGAATTCCTCATATCAGTGAGGTCATATGGTACATGTCTTTCTCTGATTGACTTATTTCACTCAACATAACACCCTCCAGTTCCATCCATGTCGTTGCAAATAGCAAGATCTCATTCCTTTTGATGGCTGCATAATATTCCATTGTGTATATATACCACATCTTCTTTATCCATTCATCTGTCGATGGACATCTTGGCTCTTTCCACAGTTTGGCTATTGTGGACATTGCTGCTATAAACATTGGGGTGCACGTACGCCTTCGGATCCCTACATTTGTATCTTTGGGGTAAATACCCAGTAGTGTAATTGCCGGATCGTATGGTAGCTCTATTTTCAACTGTTTGAGGAACCTCCATACTGTTTCCCAGAGGGGTTGCACCAGCTTGCATTCCCACCAACAGTGTAGGAGGGTTCCCCTTTCTCCACATCCCCGCCAACATCTGTCGTTTCCTGACTTGTTAATTTTAGCCATTCTGACTGGTGTGAGGTGGTATCTCATTGAGGTTTTGATTTGGATTTCCCTGATGCCGAGCGATGTTGAGCACTTTTTCATGTGTCTGTTGGCCATTTGGATGTCTTCTTTGGAAAAATGTCTGTTCATGTCTTCTGCCCATTTCTTGATTGGATTATTTGTTCTTTGGGTGTTGAGTTTGATAAGTTCTTTATAGATTTTGGATACTAGCCCTTTATCTGATATGTCATTTGCAAATATTTTCTCCCATTCTGTCGGTTGTCTTTTGGTTTTCTGGACTGTTTCTTTTGCTGTGCAAAAGCTTTTTATCTTGATGAAATCCCAATAGTTCATTTTTGCCCTGGCTTCCCTTGCCTTTGGCGATGTTTCTAGGAAGAAGTTGCTGCGGCTGAGGTCGAAGAGGTGGCTACCTGTGTTCTCCTTTAGGATTTTGATGGACTCCTATCTCACGTTTAGGTCTTTCAACCATTTGGAGTCTATTTTTGTGTGTGGTGTGTAAGGAAATGGTCCAGTTTCATTCTTCTGCATGTGGCTGTCCAATTTTCCCAACACCATTTGTTGAAGAGACTGTCTTTTTGCCATTGGACATTCTTTCCTGCTTTGTCAAAGATAAGTTGACCATAGAGTTGAGGGTCCATTTCTGGGCTCTCGATTCTGTTCCATTGATCTATGTGTCTGTTTTTGTGCCAGTACCATACTGTCTTGATGATGACAGCTTTGTAATAGAGCTGGAAGTCCGGAATTGTGATGCCGCCAGTTTTGCTTTTCTTTTTCAATATTCCTCTGGCTATTCGGGGTCTCTTCTGGTTCCATACAAATTTTAGGATTATTTGTTCCATTTCTTTGAAAAAAGTGGATGGTATTTTGATGGGGATTGCCTTGAATGTGTAGATTGCTCTAGGTAGCATTGACATCTTCACAATGTTGGTTCTCCCAATCCATGAGCATGGAACGTTTTTCCATTTCTTTGTGTCTTCTTCAGTTTCTTTCATGAGTATTTTATAGTTTTCTGAGTACAGATCCTTTGCCTCTTTGGTTAAATTTATTCCTAGGTATCTTATGGTTTTGGGTGCAATTGTAAATGCTATCGACTCCTTGATTTGTCTCTCTTCTGTCTTGTTGTTGGTGTATAGGAATGCCACTGATTTCTGTGCATCGATTTTATAGCCTGCTACTTGACTGAATTCCTGTATGAGTTCTAGCAGTTTTGGGGTGGAGTCTTTTGGGTTTTCCACATACAGTATCATATCATCTGCAAAGAGTGAGAGTTTGACTTCCTCTTTGCCGATTTGGATGCCTTTGATTTCTTTTTGTTGTCTGGTTGCTGTGGCTAGGACTTCTAGTACTATGTTGAAAAGCAGTGGTGAGAGTGGACCTCCCTGCCGCGTTCCTGACCTTAGGGGAAAAGCTCTCAGCTTTTCCCCATTGAGAATGATATTCGCTGTAGGTTTTTCATAGATGGCTTTTATGATATTGAGGTGTGTACCCTCTATCCCTATACTCTGAAGAGTTTTGATCAAGAAAGGATGCTGTACTTTGTCAAATGCTTTTTCTGCATCTATTGAGAGGATCCTATGATTCTTGTTCTTTCTTTTGTTAATGTAGTGTATCACGTTGATTGATTTGCGGATGTTGAACCAGCCTTGCCGCCCCGGGATAAATCCCACTTGGTCGTGGTGAATAATCCTTTTAATGTACTGTTGGATCCTATTGGCTAGTATTTTGGTGAGAATTTTTGCATCCATGTTCATCAAGGATATTGGTCTGTAATTCTCCTTTTTGATGGGGTCTTTGTCTGGTTTTGGGATCAAGGTAATG
>NW_027397103.1:8057345-8077867 GCF_003265705.2 Callorhinus ursinus | reverse complement strand
TTGAGACCTGATTTGTGACCTAGGATGTGATCAATTCTGGAGAATGTTCCATGGGCACTAGAGAAGAATGTGTGTTCCGTTGCTTTGGGATGGAATGTTCTGAATATGTCTGTGAAGTCCATTTGGTCCAGTGTGTCATTTAAAGTCTTTATTTCCTTGTTGATCTTTTGCTTAGATGATCTGTCCATTTCAGTCAGGGGGGTGTTAAAGTCCCCCACTATTATTGTATTGCTGTCAATGTGTTTCTTTGCTTTTGTTATTAATTGCCTTATAAAACTGGCTGCTCCCATGTTCGGGGCATAGATATTTACAATTGTTAGATCTTCTTGTTGGATAGACCCTTTAAGTAGGATATAGTGTCCTTCCTCATCTCTTATTACAGTCTTTGTTTTAAAATCTAGTTTGTCTGATATAAGGATTGCCACCCCAGCTTTCTTTTGGTGTCCATTAGCATGGTAAATGGTTTTCCACCCCCTCACTTTCAATCTGGGGATGTCTTTGGGTCTAAAATGAGTCTCTTGCAGACAGCATATTGATGGGTCTTGTTTTTTAATCCAATCTGATAGCCTGTGTCTTTTGATTGGGGCATTTAGCCCATTTACATTCAGGGTAACTATTGAAAGGTATGAATTTAGTGCCATTGTATTGCCTGTAAGGTGACTTTTACTGTATATTGTCTGTGTTCCTTTCTGATCTGTGCTGCTTTTAGGCTGTCTCTTTGCTTAGAGGACCCCTTTCAATATTTCTTGGAGGGCTGGTTTCGTGTTTGCAAATTCCTTTAGTTTTTGTTTGTCCTGGAAGCTTTTTATCTCTCCTTCTATTTTCAATGACAGCCTAGCTGGATATAGTATTCTTGGCTGCATATTTTTCTCGTTTAGTGCTCTGAAGATATCTTGCCAGTCCTTTCTGGCCTGCCAGGTCTCTGTGGATAGGTCTGTTGCCAATCTAATATTTCTACCATTGTAGGTTACATATCTCTTCTCCCGAGCTGCTTTCTAGCATTTACTAACTTACTTTAGCAAAGCAGACATGACACTAAAGCCCTCACTGCCCAGGGCATTGTTGGTCAGCTCTGCTTGGTGGAAAGGCCCTCCCTGTTACATCCCCTCTGGGGTCCTCGTTCCGCCCTTTGCCGCCCTGCAACACATCTGCTCTCACACATCAGCCAGCCAGCCCTGTGTGATCTGTGGTCTTGGAGCACACGTTTTATCTCTGTGGTGCTCACTGTCACGTGGGGGGCCCCTGCGTCCTCAGTGCTCCATAGTAACCAGCTGCCCTCTGGAGCCCGGCCTGTAAGCGCCAGGCTGACGAGCTACCCGTCTGTTAGAGCTTGGGAAGGAATGTGATTCTAAAGACCCTTGCTTGCCCGGATGCATATCAGCTTCTTGCAAGGGTGAAGAAGTCTGAGTTTTTCCTGAGGGCAAGGCATTCGAGATTTTAAGCAGCAGAGCCCAACTCTATTGATGCTTTGCCAACGTCATCCTCCAACAAGATGCCTGGGGTCAGGTGGCCAGGAAAGGCCCGGGGCAGCGAGAGCCAGTCTGGGGGCTATTGCTGTCTTACAGGTGAAAGGCAGGAGGCCAGCAACGGTGGGGAGTGGAGATGGGTTTGAGAGAGGAGATCCTGCCAGAGCTGGTGACTCACTGGTCATGATGGTGGAGAGCAAGGCAATGTCAAAGCTTTCTATCAAAGCCTGGAAGCCTGGTCCTTCTCCCTGCCCCAGTGGTCCCTGTGGATTTCAGAAATGGGAAGGAGCTGTTGTTTGGGGCTTTGAGCGGAAGATGCCACGGGGTGCCTGCTCCCAGATAAAAACCCACTGGTGTGAGCCTGAGCAGGTGGCAAGGAGCGGCCTGCATGGGGGGATGTCATAGCTCCCCTGGGCACAGTGGTGTGCGGTGGAAGTGATGAAGGCCAGAGGGGAGAAACTGGGAGGGCTGACGGAGCTCCTGCGTGGGAGGAAGAAGCTGGATCCATCTGCCGAGAGCCCCGAGAGGAAGGAAGGGCTGGGAAGGTTCGCACAGAGGGTCTCTGAGGCAGGGGCTCACACAGATGCCAGCGTCTAGTACCGGCTGGGAAAGTGGCACTAATGTCCGCTGCCATCTGTGCCGGCTCATCGCCGCCCACCCCACACTGGCCCCGTGATTTCTTTCACCTAGGACTGCCGCAGCATGTGAAGGTCGTGGACGGCAGGCGCAGGCACGCGACGTCACAGCACCGTCCAGCTGCCTACCGGCGGCTTCGCCTACTGGGGAGGCACATTTCGGCTCCTGCTTCCCTGGTCCACACCAGCACATCCAGGAAGGCAGTTTGACCTTCTCCTGTCCGCGCCTAGGGCTTAGTTCTTCCAGAAATGGACACTGGGAGCGGAGTCGGGAAAGCCTCGGGTAGAGAAGGACAAGGGCGAGCTGCAGCCAGATGTGCCACCTCTTGTTTGTAACTTCGTTGAGGGATGGAACTGCTGCTGTATATTTCATCTTTTTGGCACTACCCTGACACCCTTTCAAGGCTTCCATTTCTCAAGAAGAAATGAAAGGGGCACGTAGCCTGCTGATGAGGAACTAATCACCCAGTTCAGTATCCCAGCCCTGCTTCCCGCTCACTGCTTGGCCTCAGGAAGGTACCTGGCCTTTCTGCAGGGTTGTCGGGAGCATTATGTGGGTCAGTGGGTATAAAGCACTTAGATATGTGTTATCTATCATTATACAGCACAGCATCCTAAAACATAGTGCCTGAAGATAGCAGATATTGCGTTGAGATACTTTGTGCAAGAGCCTGCAGTTTGGGCAGGGTCTGATGGAGGGGCTTATCTCTGCGTCATGTGGTGTCAGTTTGGACACTTGTCCGGGGCTAGAGGATTTGGTTTTGAGATGGGTCATTCACCTGACTGGCAAGTTGCAGGCTGTGGGCTGTGGGCTCAGCTGGGCTGTGGACAGGGGGCCTTGCTTCTTCTCTACGGGCCTCTCCACCGCACAACATGGTGGCTAGGTTCCAGGAGCAAGGGTCCCAGTAGAAAAAGGTGGGGACATACTTATGACCTAGCCTCAGAAGTCATTAGCATTATATCCTCCATCCTGCGTTGGACAAGATAGGCACAGAGTCTCACCTGGTTTCAAGAGGGAGACACAGGCTCCACCTGTTTGTGAGGAAGTGGCAAGGTTCTAGAAGAGCACGTAGGATGAAAGATCATGCTGTGGCTGGATTTGGAAAATACAGTCTGCCACAGCATAAGTTTTCTCATGCGGTAAGCCTCAATAAATGTTTGTTACCACTGGTTTAAAACTATTGTCAGCTGTCCTTCTTCCCAGACTCTTCTCTCTTAAGGGGTGGTCGTAGAGCATAATGGTTAAATGCATCTGTTCTGGAGCCAGGCTTCCTGGGGTCAAATCCCGGCTTGGCCCCTTAGAGCTGTGTGACCTTGGGTGAATTGCTTAACCTCCTCATACAGTAGCATTTATGATAGTACATACTGTTTGGGATTGTAAGGATTACATCAACATGGAGCACAAAGCACAGAGCTCACAAGTGGTGTTAACTCCTTACTTTTCTTATGTGCTTCCATTGGTGCAGTCCCTTCCAGAAAGATTCTCCTAGTTACACATCCTAGCAATGGAGATGAAGCTCAATCCATAGTAGGTCTGTGAACTGGAAATCTCTGTGTTTCCAGAAGCCCTGAAGGTTGGGAGGGGAGAGAGGGAAGTGTACTGTTATAAGGAAAAGTTTCTTATCCTATGCATGAGGTGACACGGTATCACTTGAAAATAGACTGTGGTAAATTAAAAATGTGTACCGTAAACCCTAAAGCAACCTCTAAATAACAGAAGAAAGCATTGTAGCTAAGCCAACAAAGGAGATAAAATGGAATCATAATAAATATTCAGTGATCCAAAAGAAGACAGAAAAAGGGAATGAAGAACAGATGGGACAACTATAAAAAAATAGCAAGACAATATATTTAAATCTAACTCTATCAATAATTACATTAAATATGAGTAATCTAAATAATCCAATTAAAAGGCAGAGATTTTTCAGACTCCGGGAGGAAGCAAGATCAAACCATATGCTGCCTCCAAGAAACACAGTTTAAATATAAAGACACTAAGAGATTAAAAGTAAAGGAATAGAAAAAGCCACACTAATCACTAATCAGGAGAAATAATCAGAGAGACTGTGGACTCTGAGAAACAAACTGAGTGTTTTAGAGGGGAGGGGGTGGGGGCAGGGGTTAGCCTGGTGATGGGTATTAAGGAGGGCACGTACTACATGGAGCAGTGGGTGTTATATGAAAACAATGAATCATGGAACACTACATCAAAAACTAATGATGTATTATATGGTGACTAACATAACATAATAAAAAATTAAAAAAAAAAGCTGGAGTAAATATATTAATAATAGATAAAGACTTGTGTATATTTAGAGGATACATGTATATGTATGTGTGTGTATGTATATTATATATATATAATATATACACAATCTCAAAATTCAAAAATAAGAAAATAACCCAAAAAAGAAACAAAAGATTTGAAGATGCTTCAACTAAAACAAGCAAATGGCAAATAGGCATATGGAAAGATGCTCAAGATTATTAGTCCTAATGCATATTAAAAGTATTAGAACGGTCAAGATTAAGAAGACTGAGCATGTGAGGTATGGGTGATGTTGTGGAGGAATGGGGACTCCCCTGCACTGCAAGTCATTTGGAAAACAATCTGGCAGTTTCTTAAAAAGTTAAACATATGATCTAGCTATTTCACCCGTAGGTATTTATGCAAAAGAATTGAAAGCATGTGTCCATGCAAAGCCCTGTGCATGCATGTTCATAACAGCTTCATTTGAAACAGCCCCAAACTGGAAGCAATCTCAGTGTCTACCAACAGGTGATTGGATGAACCGAGGTACATCCATACCATAGAATACTCCTCAGCCAAAACACCAGAATGAGCTACAAGTACACCATACAACATGGATGAATTTCAAAGTAGTTACGCTGAGGGAGAGAAGCCAAACCAAAAAAGCATACATACTCCGTGATTCTATCTATGTAAAATTCTGAGATGCAGATCCATCTAATGGTGACAGAGTGCAGATCAGTGGTTGCCTGGGCATGGGTGGGCAGGGGTGGGCATGAAGGGGTGATGGATGTGTGATCTTGATTATAGTGATGGTTTCACAAGTGTGCATGTATCAGAATATGTTGGATTCTGCATTTTACTGTGTGTCAAATATATCTACATAAAGTTGTTTTTAGAAGTGGAGAAGAGCTTTGCAGGACCCGACTGCCCTTGGCTGGCAGTTCAAGCTTAGAAGGACCAGGTATGACCCTGCAGCCATAGGACCCCTGCCAGTTTCCTCCCCTTTCCTGTCTATTTGGTGAGCTTTACACATCTGCTTCCTGCCATCTTTTCATATCTCCTTATCCAAACATATTTCATTCTTTATTTTTTTTGGAGGTGGATCAGTTTAAGTGTGAATTGTGGGCAACCAGATTCTCATCTTAGATGATGATAAAACTTCCCAATAAATTAACAAGTTGAAAGTCATTTCTCGGTGCCTTTGCTTACCATGTATCAGTAGACACACTTGAGGGTTGTGACAAACCCAGTTCAGACAGGCTTAAGTATAAAAGGACCTTTATAGGCTCAGATTTTGGAAATGCTAGGAGGTGGCTATTGGGCATATCTCAATCCCAGGGTGAAACTACTGTTATCTCTGTGATTCTTTTGTTCCCCATTGGCTTCCTTCTCAGGCAGGCTTCCCTCACATGGTGGGGTGGAGGCAGCGACCCACAGCAACAGGGAAAGAGCCCCTCCTTCCCCAGTGGTCCAGGGAAAGTCCAACTTCAGCCCTGACTGGCTGGGCTTGGGACAGCACCCCTGCCTGGACCGGTCCCTGTCCAGGGAAGTGAGGTGCTTTTATTGCACCGGCCGTGGAGCCAGGGGTGGAGTCAGCCAGAGACAAAGAATGGGTGGAGAGTAGGGAGAGGATGTTCTCCAAAGGCAGATGGGTTCTGTGTTGTGGAAGTAAAGAGGCATGGGCGTCAACAGGGGAAAAAAAATACAGGTGACCCTGCACCAGGGAACAAATCTAATTATTTTTATGTTTTAACCAAGTAGAATATTAACATGCTTCCAAAAGTCAAAAGTGTACAAAAAAGGGGCACCTGGGTGGCTCAGTCGGTTAAGTGTCTGACTTTTGATTTCGGCTCAGGTCATGATCTGATCCTGTGTCAGCAGGCTCCATGCTCAGTGCAGTCTGCTTGAGATTCTCTCTCTCTCCCTCGGCCCCTCCTGCTTGCTCACTCGCTCTCTCTCTAAAATAAATAAATAAATCTTTTTAAAAAAGTGTTCAAAAAGATCACCCCCTTTGAGTGACACTTCCATGCTGCTCCCCACACCCCTTGTAAGTAAATTTATCCTTTTTGTTTCTTTTTGTAAAGATAGATATCTGTATGTTTTCTTGTTTCCTCCTTTTTTTTTTTTACACAAAAGATAGCATATTATATGTGTTCTTTTGCACTTGCTTTTTTCATTTAACGAGAGAATGAAAAGCAGTTTTAATTAGCCATGCTAATCCTTGCTATTATTCCACGGGATCAAGCATTGACTTGTAGATAATGGGATATATGTTTGAGCATACGAGCCTTTTCTTCTGGTGAATGGTGTCTTTATCCTCTTGAGCCGAGGTTGTAAGTGAATCTCTGTCTTCTTCCTATGCAGATGGAGGCAGCTATGCCATCCACGACTCCCAGACCCCCAGTCTAGGCTCAGGGGGTGAGAGTCCCACCGGTCACAACTGGGAGATCAATTATCAAGAGGCAGCAATCTACCTCCAGGTGAGTATCTCCGATCGGGATCTCTGTTTCTGGTGCCTGTTGGCCAAGTTGCATAGCCAGGGCTCTGTTACATCCCCAGAAATTCAGTTCTGACTCTGGTTCCTGCCTCTGCTCCGTGTGTGAGCTTCTCATCTGTAAGATGGGGAGAGCCAACGCGATCGTGCCCAGTTGGGGAGGGCGATGTGCGTGGGCTTTCTTGTGACCCCCCCCGCAGGATGTGGCCCTACCTGCCCCCGAGTCTCCCTGAGTCTATCCACTTGGCCTTCCCTGCCCTGGTCCCCCTTCTCAGGGGCACACTGGCATCCAGTTCTTGAGGGGGAGTTTCTCTAAATACATTACACTGTAGCAGGGGTTTGTCAGCCAGTGGAACTTAGACACCTTTATTGCTTTCCTGTTAATTTGCTCTTGCTTTCATGTTTGCTGTTCCTTGCTTGGTACTTGGTTGTTTTTTGGGGTTTTTTTTCCCTTTCAAAAAAAAATACTTTCTAAAATATAAGAAGTAATACATGCTCATTGCAGTAAGTTTAAGCACAAAGGGGCTATGGAAAAAAACATTCACCTAAGTCACTGTCAACATCACTGAAGAAAAGAAAAAAACAAAACAAAACAAAACAAAAAAACAAAAAAAAATTACTGAAGAATAATACATAGGTTTTATGTGTTTTGTAAAGTAATTTTAAAGTCACATGGTATCTACGGTTGTATAGTCTTTTCTTTCCCATAGTGTGTAACAGAAGCTTTTTTTTTAGGTTATTATAACTCCTATAAACAAATTTTAATGACTTTATAATTATATCTGGTAAATGTATCCTAATTTACTTAAACTATCCTGATAAGGCTGAATATTTTCCCTTTTTATGCTTCCCTTATTATATATCATGCATTTCCCTATTATAAATTATAATCTGAGGACCATCCATGCAAAGAGCTATTTCTCTTTCTCTCTTTAATGTCCAGGATTGTTTTATTAGGCAAGCCTCTAGGAAGTGGAATTACCAGATGGGAGGAATCAACATTTTTAGGGCCCTTGATGTACAGTTACCGAGTGTTCTCCAAAAGGGATATTGCCTCTTAACTGCCTGTCTCCCCGTCTGTGGCACCACCATTTTAATCTTGCCCTTCTTGTCACTGTTAAGATTTCTGTTTCTTGTGTGCACAGAGTAAGAGTCTAGGTGAGGAAAAGGAATCTTTCTGAAACTCATTTGAATCATAATTTTCCCTAATCTTTTCTCTTTGAAGCAACTCTCACATTGCAAGTATGTGTTTTGTTACTTCTTTTGAAAGATTTCATTGTGTTTGGGTATTTATTCAGTAGTCGTTCAGTTGTCTTTATGCTTCTTATGTTTTATGCAGCGTCACAGGAGTTGTACCCCTCAGCAGGTGCATTCCGATCCAGGTTAAGGCAATAGAAATGTTTCAGGGACATTTCGGCGAGTTCAGGCATGCCTGTTGATCCCCCAGGGATCCCTGTGCACTGTCACCTTCTCCAAGGTTCACTAGATGCTGGAGAAGAGCATGGGATGGGTCAAAACACAGAGTTAGGATGGCCTGGGGGACTTCAGAAATCTCGTAATCTCTTCTTAAGTGGCTGAGAACATTAGTAATAAAAATACCTATTTTTTAAGTGGGCCCCATTCTAACAAACCCCCCAAGGTGGCTTGATTGTCTCCTATTTACAGACTAGCAACTGACACTCAGGGAGCTAAAGGAGTCCAAGGCCACCCAGCTAGTAAGTCACAGAGCGTGGATTTAAACCATGTCCAGCTCGCCTCCAACGACACGCTTTCATCTGTACGTTGTTGCTTCATTTCTATAACTGACCACTTGTATCCATTCGAAAATGGGCCATGTGGTTGTGGAAAAAGAGGCTACAGAACTGCAGGTGTAGTGTGATAATTTTTGTATAACATTTATACACACACCCACACACGCTTCAGTTCATACACGTATATAGCAACATATATCTGTGTGTGCGCACGCACGTGCACACAGATCCCCACTTACATCTGCAGAGTTATTCATCTAAATATTAAAGGTGATTTTCTTTGGCTGACAGAATTTTTACTGCCTTATAATCCTCTGTGTTATTCGAATTATCTTACCAACGATGCGTTTTTTAAAAATAATAAAAATAAAAGCAGAACCTGGATGCCTAGGAATAGTAGCGGGGCTGTTTCTGGTGTCAGATAGTCGTCTTTTTCCTGCTCTGTGTCTGAGCTGCAGCATGGCCCCTGAACCAGGTGGTTGGTGTGCTTGGGTAATCGGCCCCTTGCCACTTGAAGGGTACCTGGTGCCTGTGGTTTCCCCTCTTCCCCAGTTTTACCTGTTGACTCGCTCATCCTCGGGCATCGTGTGCTCTGCTCTGTTCCGCAGTCCTCGTGCCTCTGAGGCAGTACTGGTTCCCTGGGTGGAATTTCTGCCCCAGAGAGCAGAGAGTGAAGCCAGAAGTCAGACACTGGCCTGTCTTCTTATTTCTCCTAATGTAGTTCGTGATCAGCAGCGAGGAAACAAGGCCAGTGTTCTCCTTGGGGTTTGGATCAGAATCCAGTGCCATGAGTAATATTTCACTCTATCCTTGGCACTAGAGACCTTATCTTCTGTCTTGCCTGGCAATTCTTCATCCTAGAGGTAAAACCCGAGCCCTCCTGTCAGTGGTTTCCGCTAGCCAGATCTTCATTCCTGGCTATTTACTGGAAGACATTACCCAAGAATTGCATTTTCTAGTAATCCAAACCCGAAGCTTCCCAGGCCCCCCTGCATGTCCCCCCCAGCCACAGTGGTGCTGGTACAAACCACAGCCCTGCACAGATCACAGGACCTCTAGCGAGGCTTGCCAAATGTGCCTGCCGTTTGACTGCCGGGATGTTTGTTCCCTTTGTCTGGCCTGCCCCTGTCGAGTCTGTGGTTTGTCTTTATTTTTTGGTAAGGAGGGTAGTGATGTGTCTGGCTTCAGGGAAGTGACTCGCTGAAAGCTACCCTGCAAACCACAGCCGAGGTCAGAGCTCCCCACCCCGCAGCTACTGGACAGTCCCCGGGCAAGCTGGGGCCTGGGGAAGTGATCTCTGGCAGGAGTGGTTCATCCTACCAAACATCCATTAAACACCTACTGTGTGTACCAGGCATCGTGCTGGGGGAGAGTTGACAACGTCCCTTGCCAGGCCAGAGTGCTTTCCAAAGATAGCACAGTGGGCCCCTCTGGGCCCAGAGCCCTCCTTCCTGCAGCCTGCAGCTTTGGCCGGAATCGCTGTGGTGTGGGTTAGTCTCACTTCCCTGGAATAAGCGTTGTGAGCATGGGGAGGGTGGCCTTCATCCCAGAAGAGCCGAATAGCTGGAAGAGTTGAAGGTCTGACCTCATTCCAGGACAGCTGGAATGCTTCCAGAGGGCTCTGGGTCAGGAGACCTGGGTGTCCATTCTGGCTCCACCACTTTCCCCTCCAGGAAATGAAGCCAGTGGGAAGAGTCTATGCTGAGTGTCTGTGCTGGAAGTGAACGAGCCAGGTGCTCTCAGCTCAGCACTGCTGACACTTGGGGCCGGATAACTCTTTGTGGTGGGGGCCTCTCCTGTGCATTTTAGGATGTTGTGTGGCACCCCTGGGATTTGCACGCTAGTTGCCAGCAGCACCCCCAGGGGTGATGAGCAGATGTCTCCAGGCCAGGTTGGAGTGGGGGAGGAGGTGGGGGGCAGCATTGCTCCCAGGTCCAAAGCGCTAAAGCAAGGCAATGCATGCAGAGCATTACCGAGTGAGTTTCCACTCCGCGTTCCCTGCTGGATGGAGTGCAGATGTGATGGAGCGGATGAGGCGGGGTGATCCTCATCCCTGTGCCCACCAATTCCAGGGAGGCAGTAAAGATCCCCCCCCACCACAGCTACCACCACCAGAAGGCTGACCCTAACAGGGAGAGTGGCCCTAGAATATCATCTGCTCGTAGTCACAAGTGGACCGCTCCCAGGGCTCTATCATTTAGTCTCCACAGCAGCAGCAGGAGACTAATCACAGAGCCAGGGCGCGGAACCCAGACTGCCCGGCTCCATAAGCTCAGTGCTACTGAAGCTTCTGTACCTCAATTTTCTCATCTGTCAAATGGGATAATAAAAGCACCTACCAGAGAGGGCCATGGTCAGGAGTAAAGGAGGGTCTAGGGCTCAGGTAAGGGGCTGAGCACGGTGCCTGGTCTGGTGGGCACTCAGCTGGGGTCAGTCCCTGTCCCATTACTGTTGGAGCACAGGAGTCAGGGCAAGGCCTGTCATTGTGCAGGGCTTAGGAAATGAAGTGAAATTGTCAAGAAAGTAAGAAGTGGAACATACATATATATATAGTAAAGGTATTCTCAGGCTCCTTTTCTTCTCAATGTTAGTATCATTTATAATCATAATAACAGGTAATATCTGCAGGGAGTCTGCTGTATGCCAGACACTGTCCTAAGTGTCTTGAGGGAGCCTTATGAGTAAGTACATGTGTTAGCCCTTGGTAGTTGAAGAAGGGGAAGGAACTTTCTGAGCGTTCTCCTGGGAGGAGCGGGAAAGCCAGGACTCAGCCGGGTTTGCTCACCCCAGACCCCAGCTCCTTACTTTCCACGGACACTTCTGAGAAGGGCAGTTTGGCCGCTGAGGGGCTCACGTGTGTCGCCTCTGTTCGTTCTCTTGGGACTATTTATTCTTTGATTCTTCCAGGTGGTTTTTAGGAAGGAGCCCCATCAGCAGACTTGACAGGGGTGCAGTTTGGTGAAGATAATACTTTTTTTTTTTTTGAAGATTTTATTTATTTATTTGAGAGAGAGAGAGAGTACAAGCAGGGGGAGTGGCAGGCAGAGGGAGAGAGAGAAGCAGGCTCCCCTCGGAGCAGGGAGCCCAATGCAGGACTCGATCCCGGGACCCTGGGATCATGACCTGAGCCGAAGGCAGACGCTTAAATGACTGAGCCACCCAGGCGCCCCAGAGATAATAGTTTTGATCTCCCATCATCTTCCTTCTCTGGCCTGAATCTTCGCTCATCCTCCAGGGGCCTCCTTCTCCCCCACCCCTCGCCTCCCATGGCCCCTTGAGGGGTCTCATCCTGAGGCCCATTCGCCCACCCTGCTCTTGTTTCCTCAGGAAGGCGAAAATAATGACAAGTTCTTCACCCACCCCAAGAACGCCAAAGCGCTGGCGGCCTACCTCTTCGCACACAACCACCTCTTCTACCTGATGGAGCTGTCCACAGCCCTGCTCTTGCTGCTGCTCTCCCTGTGTGAGGCCCCTGCCGTCCCCGCGCTCCGGCTCGGCATTTACGTGAGTGTCCATCCCCATGGCATGCCTGACAGGGAACATTCTGGAAGGGCAGATGCTATGAGCGGAGAGGCCCTGGGGGGGTGGTCACAGAGGACTCAGGAGCAGCAATGGATCACCAGTCTTGTCTGGGGTCCCTGTTGGAATGAATGCACCCCCACCCACCCCCCATGATTTGGCTCACTAGTAAATTCCAGGGAGGGGTGCCATCTGATTGCCTCACTTAGGAGCATGGGGCACACCTTGGCTCCCGGTGAGCAGTGCACGTGATTAGCAGTGCCACCCCTCATCTCCAGCCTCAGGGGGAAAAGGTAGCTGGGTATGACCGCCAGTCAGGGAGACAGTGCGGCTGGTGATGCGATATCTCCCCCACACCCTTTGATTGCAGGTCCATGCGACCCTGGAGCTGTTCGCCCTAATGGTGGTTGTGTTTGAACTCTGCATGAAGTTGCGATGGCTGGGCCTTCATACCTTCATCCGGCACAAACGGACCATGGTCAAGGTGATGGGTCCATCTCCGTATGGCATTATCTTCCATGTCACGTTCAAGCTTGTGTCTTCAGTTCAATTCCACATCCCCCATGGGCTGAGCCCTGCACTCAGAAGTGTGACCCTGGGGCCCGTCCTCATCTTATGGAGCCTGGCTCTGAAGATCATGGTGATGCTAACAGGAGCCATTGTGAATTGGCATCTAGTGTGTGCCAAGCCCTGGCACAACAGCCTTTGCGGGAGACGTGTTACTCTTCCTAGTTTACACCCTGCCATCCAGACGAGAATGGGATGTAAATCCCAGAGGCTGCGGATTCAAACCCAGGTCTCTCTGGCCTTCAAGCCCAGGCTGATCAGCAGCCAGTAACTACAGCGCTCTGTGCAGCGAGCAGGAACGTGGCAGAGTGCACTTTGCTGTGTAAAAAGCACACACACCTGTCCAGGAGAATGCGCCTGAGGAATGGCAGATCAGGATGCCCTGCAGGCCCCAGCGGTGTGGGGAGAGCTGAAGGCAGAGGGTGGGCAGACATGGCTGGGCAGAGTGGCAGTTTTGCTTGGAATACTGCCCATCGAACTGCTGGGAGCTCTGCCTGTGGCTTCCTTCTCCTGGGGCCACATGTCTGTGTCAGCAGCCACAGGGCTTGTCTCCAGGGGCTGCTTGATGTTGGGGAGGCCCGAGAGAGAGCTGGAGAGAGGGGAAGGGCCTTTTGAGGCCAGAGTGGGCAGGATCTGGCCGGCCCTCTGTTCTGGGTATTTGGGAGGGGGGTTGGGCTCGAGGGGCTGATGGTGCTCTGTGCCTGTCCATCCGCAGACCTCCGTGCTGGTGGTGCAGTTCATCGAGGCCATTGTGGTGTTGGTACGGCAGACATCCCACGTGCGTGTGACCCGGGCGCTGCGCTGCATTTTCCTGGTGGACTGTCGGTACTGCGGGGGCGTCCGGCGGTAAGGCCTGGGGGACGAGACGGTCGCTATCGTGGCCTGGCCTGGACCCTCTGGGCCTGTGGAGCAGGACCCAGTGAGTCAAATAGTGATAAGATCAGTCCTGCACGCTGGGAGAATATAAGCACGCTCGTTTCCCTCCACTGCTCACCCCACACGGAGCACAAGGCGGGAATCTGCTCCGATTTGGTTTCCCGGTCCTGGGTGTGGGGCTCTCTGCCATTTTACCTGCAGCCTTCTGGGGCTGGCTTCTTTCTCTGAGCATATTAGTTGTCCAAACACAGCTGCGGCGGCAGCCTGAAGCAGGCAACTCCACAGAGTCCGAGCGACTCGGCAGGCTGACACCCCCACTGAGCCTGGGGGGCTGGACTCAGCCTGCCCACCAGCCTGGAGTTAAGCTTAGTTCTGAAGAATCCATCTGGAGAATCTCTTGGCTGGGGCACTGTTGATGAGAGCAGGCTAGCAGTTCATTCTTCAGGCCCATCCTCAGAGCTGGAAGCAAGTGTCCCAGGAGTAGGTGGCCCCGAAATGTCTTCATGCATCCCACATCCCACTCAGGGAAGCTTTGTGCCCAAGGTCGTGCACTTGGCCTTCGGCCCTTCCCTCCAATACTCACAGGGCCCTTGTCTGCTGGGGCCCCACGAGCAGGGGGAGGGGCTGCATGTGCCACACCTGCCCCTGGTCTTCCCCGTCATCCCCTGAGTGCAAGTCCTCCGGGAAAACGCTAAGCGTGATGTCACAGACTAGGGTGCAGTGGGACTTAGTGTTGTGTGAGTCAGGAGCCCCAGGGCCCATCTCACCTGTGGAGTCCCAGACAGCTCTCCCCGCTTCACCCCTTCCTGCCCTGCTCTCTCCCCAGCAACCTGCGGCAGATCTTCCAGTCTCTGCCGCCCTTCATGGACATCCTCCTGCTGCTACTGTTCTTCATGGTCATTTTTGCCATCCTCGGTGAGTCCCCTGCACCCCAGGGCCCGGGCAGCCTCTAAAAAGCAAAATCACAGTTGAAGAAAATTGACTTTGACAGTTTTAGAAGTCCAGAAAGGTTTTACAAGTGGTTAAACACCCATGGCCTTCAATTTAGGAGATGCAGTATTAGGAATAAAATGGAAGCCATCCCTGTATCCTTTCGCAAGGTCATTTCCCTTTCCCCTCAGAGGTCCCGCCTGACCTAGACTTACCATGCACCATTGCATATCTTTATAGTTATACTTCCTATTTCCTTAAACCACAAATAAGTGCGATTGCTTTCCATATTGAAACATTTTACATAAATGGTTATATATTGTGCCTGCGTGCGCCCTCCTGCGAAGTTTCTTCTGTTTTCACTATTACACGTCACACTGCTGGGAATGTTTGCGCATCTCCTGTGTATGAGAGTTCCTTTAGGGCATGTGCCCACTTCAGCCTCCCCAGGTTTAAAAGCAAGATCGTGGCCTTTCTAACCCTGAGGAAGCCTTGCCTCTTCAGATAGGGCCAAGTATTTATGTGACAGCCATATCTAGACGCAGGGCTTAGACAGTGGAGACCCTGGGACCTGGCTGGGAAGCCTGAGGTCCCTTCTCTGGTCCTGGGATGGTGAAGACAGTGGAACCAGAGAGCTCTGCCTCTAAGGCCAGCACCTCGGGCCCTTCTGACTGCTGTGTCCTAAGCCATTGTCTCCCAAGTCGCCTCCTACTCTTCACCCTACAACCCCCAGTCTCTATTGAATTTCCTTTGTGCTCCAAGGGGGCTGCCTCCCCTGAGGGCAGAGCTTCTCCCTTTTCCCACTCAGGACTTTGAGGTCTCAGGGGAATAGCCTGTTCCAGGAGGGAGGATACTGATGGTGTTCTCACCCCAGGACCCTGGGCTGTAGGAGACCAAGGGGATCCCTTTGGAATTGTTACTTGGCTGTCATGTTCCCAAAACCAAAATTGCAAACCAGCAGTCTGGATTCCAAATCCAGCCCTTGGATGAGTTTCATTTGGTCTGAAAATGTTGAGCCAACATTTAAAAATTAGATTTGTTGCCTGAAAATATAGATTTCCAGCCTTGAAAAGTTTTTTAATCTTTTTTTTTTTAATTAAAAACATTGAGATGGGATTGACATACAACATCATATTAGTTTTAGGTGCACAACATAATGACTTGATATTTGTGTATACCATGAAGTGATCACCACAGTGAGTCTCATTAACATCCATCACCACACACAATTAAATTTTTTTTTCCTGTGATGAGAACTTTCAAGATCTACTCTCTGAGCAACTTCCAAATATATGATAGAGTGTTGTTAACTAGTCACCATGCTATACATCCAGCCTTTTCAAACAGTAGACTTAATGGTTCTTGGGCCACATTCCCAAATGGCAGCATTTCTGCTGTGTCCAGGCACACCTGCTCCTTTAGACAGAGCACAGTGTTCTCCAGAATGCCGCAGTCCCCACCACTCCCTGATGCTCTCCCTCTGCCCCCTGCGCTCGTCTACATTTATTTGTGCAACACTTTGATGTCTGGGTTTGGGACCTCTGCTCTAACCTTTTATGTTTTTTGCCACCTTCTAGGTTTCTACTTGTTCTCCCCTAATCCTTCAGACCCCGTAAGTAATCTTTGTATTTGTCTTTCTTTTTTGTTGTTGTTCTTTGTGTTTTTTAAAATTTTTTGTTTGTTGTTGTTTGTTTGTTTTTTAGAGAGAGCGAGCATGGGCATGCATGGGAGGGGGGCAGAGGGAGAGAATCTTAAGCAGACTCCACACCAACGTGAGGCTCGATCCCACGACCCTGAGATCATGACCCGAGCTGAAACAAGAGTCATATGCTTAACCGACTGAGCCATCCAGGCGTCCCTGTTTCTTTTTTAATATGGGGCCTTTCCCCTCAGACAGGGTGGCCAGCATGACCCCCTGGCCACATTAGGAAGGTCTCTCAGCATAATTTATGGCACTGGAAAGTTCCTGTCACCCATACTTGAACCGATCCCTTCCTTAAGCACCAAGGGAATCCCCTTTCCTGCCCTTGAGACGCATCTTTCCAGGATCAGATCTGGAACAGATTGGGTGAAGGAGCAGTGGAGGGGAGGCAAGCCGATGGTGCAGACATGTGATTCTCTAGGAAAATAGTCCCAGTCAGTTGTCTGCTTCTGCCAGAAGCACAGAGTTCAGGAAGGTGGAGGCGGCTGGACTCCACATTTGCTCGTTCCTCTGTCCTCAGGATTCCTTGGGAGGAGGGGGAGTTGGGGTTGTGAGGGGAGGGGAGGGGCAGGGCGGGGTGGGGCCCTCCAGGTGGCCTATGGCGGCCTGTTCCTGGTGCCAATGCATTCTTCTGCCTTCTTTCCCTATAGTACTTCAGCACGCTGGAGAACAGCATCGTCAGTCTGTTTGTCCTTCTGACCACAGCCAAGTGAGTGTGGGCTCTGCTTGGGCTTGGGCACTCTGCCGGTGCCCCAGGGTCTTCTCTTTTCAGCCAAGAATGTTCCACACCTGAGCAGAGACAGGTCCCCGGGGATGGGGGTGGCCCGATGGAAGCCCATGGACCGAGAGGAGGGGACAGTGGGGTGGGGCTGGGAAGGCAGAAAAGAGAGATGTCCTCTGGGAAGATGGAGAGAGGGAGAAAGCAGACGTGGGGACCTGCGGTAATGCTCTGCAAATCCAGTTTCCCAGACGTGATGATGCCCTCCTACTCTCGGAACCCCTGGTCCTGTGTCTTCTTCATTGTCTACCTCTCCATTGAGCTGTACTTCATCATGAACCTGGTGAGTGAGCATGCGCTGTGCCCCCCCGACCCCGAGCTTCCATCCCACCAGCACAGTGCCGGGCACCGAGGGAATGAAGTAGGGATCACTCTCGGCCTCCTTTGGGGAAGGAGTCCCAGGCCGTGGTCAAGTGTGGCCTGGCGGCAGACGCGTTATCAGGACTTGAGTTCCACTGGTTACAGTGGTAGCAGCCTCCCCCGGGGTAGTACTGCCGAGCCATTAGCATTACAGGCAGCCTATTAGGTCAGGCTGCCCTAGGGCCTTTCCTTCTCCAGCAAACATGTGTCAGAATAACTATAAAAGCTGTTTGGGGCACCTGGGTGGCTCGGTTGAGCGACCAACTCTTTTGATTTCAGCCCAAGTCATGATCTCAGGGTCTGGAGATGCTCTCTCCTCCCCCCAACACTGCCCCCCTCCCCCCGGCTCATACACGCATGCTCTCTGGCTCTCAAAATAAATAAATAAATAAAATAACTCTAAAAGCTGGCATTAATGAAGCCGTGGCCAGGCACCGGGCCAAGTGCTTTGTATATGAGGATTAAATGATTTATCACAAAAACCCTGGAGCTACTGTTAACGATTCTCAACTTACCAATGAGGAAACTGAGGGCCAGACCAGCAGAGTGACTTGCCCACAGCTGCACAGCTCGGGGTGGCTGGGTGAGCTGGTCGGATTGCAGAGCCCTGCTCTTGACCGCTCCGTCCTACTGCACCCATGTGTGTTTCCACTGCACCAATCAGGAACCATTAGAAAAGCCAATACAGGGTGCACTCTGCTAAGGAGGACGTGAAGTCCCCGTGCACACTGGGAACTTTGGAGGTGTTTGCCAAGGCCCAACTGGCCACCAGGAAGGTTCCTGCCATCAGCAAATTCCCCGTGTCGAGACCACACATCCATGCCAGAACTATCAGAGAGGCTTCATCAAGTCTTGCGTTTATTATTTATTTATTTATTTATTTTTTAAAGATTTTATTTATTTGTCAGAGAGAGAGAGGACAACCAGGGGGAGTGCCAGGCAGAGGGAGAAGCAGGCTTCTCACAGAGCAGGGAGCCCGACGTGGGGCTTGATCCCAGGACCTTGGGATCATGACCTGAGCCGAAGGCAGATGCCTAATGGACTGAGCCACCCAGATGTCCCTTGTGTTTATTGTTTATTTTTTTAAAAAAAGGTTTTATTTTTCAGTAATCTCTACACCCACTGTGGGGCTGGAACTTACAACCAGCCCCGAGATCAAGAGTCACACACTCTACCAGCTGAGCCAGCCAGGCGCCCCAAATCTTGTGTTTATTTTTATACTTCTGGAAAGTGTTCTTACACTGCTCACCACAGTCAGACCCAGGGTAGAAATGGAAAGCACTTGCCCTGGGGTAGACTTGTGAAATGTCCTAAAAACTGGAAGTCTTGAAAAGGAAAATATTTTCCTTTTTTATTCTTCAAAACCAAAATGTTGGCTATCTTTACACGTGTTATAGTTCTTATATGCTGTTGTCAGTTTAGAATCATAAAAATATATTCTGTGTAACTGATTTGCTTCAATTTGTAATGTATTTAGAGCTGTGAAAATCTAAGGCATGGGTCAGCAAACTGCAGCCTGCAGGCCAAAGCCAGCCCACCGCCTATTTCTATAAATAAAGTTTTATTGGCACACAGCCACGTCCATTTGTTTATGCATAATCTGTGGCTGATTTCATGCTACAGCTGCAGGGTTGAGTAGTTTCAACAGACACCATCTGGACTTCAGAGCCTAAAATATTTGCTATCTGTCCCTCTATAGAAAAAGTTTGCTGACCCTCCCTTGATCTAGAGGGGGAAAATGGAGGACCAATTTGAAGGGATGGAAAAGACAAGAGAGTGTCCCTCAAAATATTTTTTGAGAGAAAAAGAAAGCGTTTCCAAAAAAGGCTTCTCTCAATTCTGCTCTGGCCCTCCTGTTGCCCTTTGATGATGCAGACGGTATTGTTGTTAATACGCCAGCTCTGGAATTAGGCAGCCCAGGAATGTTGTGCCCTGCAGGGCAGGCTACCCCACCGCCCTGATTTCTGGGGCCATGCGTGGAGCTGTGACACACAGGGAACAAGGGGACGTGGGAAGAAGCATCCTGTGCAACGATGTTCCTTCCTGCTCGGAGGTTGGGGTGGACACAGGCTCCCCGGCCATGATACTGGGCTGAACTGGGTGTAGAACCCAGTGTGTTCCTTTCTCCGCTTCCCCTTAGAACACTGCCCAGCCAGTCGCAAGCTTAGGCCAAGTGGAGCACTTGGGGGAAGTGGAATAATGACGTCATGTATCTGAAGAGAGAAAATTTGCAAGTGGCAGGGGATGGCCTTCCTCTGCTGATGTTTGGAGACAGACTTCTTATATGAGGGGCAGGTGGGAGGGTCTTCTGAAGCCCCCCTTCTGGGGTGGCTGGAATTGCCCAATGCCTTGAGGCCCCACCCCGCAGGGGAGCCAGGTCCTTTTTCTTCTCTCACAGCTTCTGGCCGTGGTGTTTGACACCTTCAATGACATTGAGAAACGCAAGTTCAAGTCTCTGCTGCTGCATAAGCGAACTGCCATCCAGCATGCCTACCGCCTGCTCATCAGCCAACGGGTAGGGAGGGGTGGGGGCCGGGCCAGGCAGGGGAGTGGTCCCTGCTGCCCCTCACTTGTCCTGAGCAGCCCCCTAAGCGCGGCAGGGCCAGCAGCTTTAGAAACCAGGAGTTCTGCCCCTGGGAGAACAAGAACGAGCCAGGTGACCTGGGATCCCTTGTTGTCCCAAGGGGCTGCCCCCCAGGGAAGGGGCATTCTGGGCTCTGCATTTCCCTGTGTTCACACGGCTGTCTGCCCTTTCCCCGCAGAGACCCACCGGCATCTCCTACAGGCAGTTTGAAGGCCTGATGCGCTTCTACAGGCCCCGGATGAGTGCCAGGGAGCGTTATCTGACTTTTAAGGCCCTGAATCAGAGCAACACACCTCTGCTCAGGTAAGAGTGGACGCCAGGTAGGGCAGGGTGGCCAGAGGCAGTCGTGAGAGGGAGCTGGAGTGGGCAAAGGCCCCAGCAGGTAGCTGGGCAAAGAAGCTTGTTAGACACTAGTTTTCCCCATAGAGATTCTTATACATGTAGATGGTATTATTCATCAGGTTTCTTTTCACAAGTAACAGAAGTCCAGCCCAAACCCAATTCAAGCTGGCTTTACAAAAAAGGAATGCTTTGGCTCATGAAATGAAATGAATTCTCAGCCCTGAATGAGGTGGGGTAATCCCATGTGAGCAGAGCCACAGAGCC
>NW_027397103.1:7863896-8057335 GCF_003265705.2 Callorhinus ursinus | reverse complement strand
ACACACACACACACACACACACACACACACACACACACACACAGCCCCGGCAGAGCCTCCAGAACCGGCCCTGAGATCTGCTTGGGCAGTCTTGGTCTTCCAGACTGCTGATGACCAGAACCCTTCTTTCTGGAGAAGGAAGCGGGCCAGCTATAGACACACGAGTAACTGAGCTCTGTCTGGGCTGAACTCAGCTGTTCCATTAAGTCCTCTGCTAGAGGAGGCTCTGTCCCTGTCCATCTAAAAGTTATAGTCACCCAGGGGGATTAAAGCTGTCTGTGATCAGTGTAGATGAAGCAGATTCAGTATGCATGGCACCTGGAGGGAAGAGATGAAATGCCCCCAGGTAAGGGTCCCTGGGGCCCTGAGGTGCTGAAACTCTCAGATGTCCCCTCCCCCATTGAAGGGGACCACAGTTGGACAAGGGAGACCTGAAGCTCAGTGAGAACAGGTTCTGATTTTTTTAACCTTTTCATGTTGCTTACAACAGCCTGAAGGACTTTTATGATATCTACGAAGTTGCTGCCTTGAAGTGGAAGGTGAGTGCTGGTGCAGGACCAAAGACCAGAGAGCCAGAGAGGGAGTGGGGCCAGCTGCTAGGGGGGTGGGGGGATGAGGCTGAGCGCACCGGAGCCCCAGCTCCTTCCCTGCTGAAACAGCTCAGCTCTCGGCTTGGCACCCTGCACTGCAGGATTACAGGCGGCCCCCCCTTGTGCCCTGACCATTGCACTGTAGCTTCCTGGTTAAGAGCACCCCATTAGTCACAGACATCAGGCAAGTTACCAAACCTTCCCAA
Organism: Callorhinus ursinus; assembly: GCF_003265705.2. Taxonomy (NCBI): domain Eukaryota; kingdom Metazoa; phylum Chordata; class Mammalia; order Carnivora; family Otariidae; genus Callorhinus; species Callorhinus ursinus. The sequence goes on along the minus strand of NW_027397103.1, from coordinate 8,056,539 downwards.
GGCTTGTCTCACCTGGGAAATGGGAGAACGATGATCCCTACCTACAGTTATGTTCAGGATTATATAAAAAGAAGCCATGTGTGTGGCTCCATTTACAGGCTCAGTGGACAGCAGCATCGTTGTCCTTATTTCCATCCCTGAGTGTTTTCGTTATTCCCCAAATTAGCCAGGGGAGCAGGGCAGGAAAGCGGCAGCCTGGCCCCTAGGGCGAGGTTCTGGTCACTGGTCCTCACACCCCCCTCTCCATGGCCCTGTTTCCTGGCCAGGCCAAGAGAAATAGAGAACACTGGTTTGATGAGCTTCCCAGAACGGCATTCCTCATCTTCAAAGGTAAGGTTGACCTGAATAAGACATCTGGGCAGCTGGGGACAGATGGAGGTTTCCAGAGACCCCAGACAAGCATTTGAAGAGCATGCTCACAGGGTGAGTGTGTACGTGTGCATCTGCATGTCTGTGTGTATACAAGAGACAGACAGTGTGGTCACCCCAGCAGGCAAGTAAGTGCGTTTTCTAAAAGGTAGTAGGATTACATTATCGATTCTCTTCTCAAATCTGCCTTTGTGGATGTGGTATATATACACAATGGAATATTATGCAGCCATAAAAAGGAATGAGATCTTGCCATTTGCAACGACGTGGATGGAACTGGAGGGTGTTATGCTTAGTGAAATAAGTCAATCAGAGAAAGACATGTATCATATGACCTCACTGATATGAGGAATCTTTAACCTCAGGAAACAAACTGAGTGTTGCTGGAGTGGTGGGGGGTGGGAGGGATGGGGCGGCTGGGTGATAGACATTGGGTAGGGTATGTGCTATGGTGAGCACTGTGAATTGTGCAAGACTGTTGAATCACAGATCTGTACTTCTGCAACAAATAATGCAACATATGTTAAGAAAAAAAAAGAAGAAGATAACAGGAGGGGAAGAATGAAGGGGAGTAAGTCGGAGGGGGAGACGAACCATGAGAGACGATGGACTCTGAAAAACAAACTGAGGGTTCTAGAGGGGAGGGGGATGGGGGGATGGGTTAGCCTGGTGATGGGTATTAAAGAGGGCACATTCTGCATGGAGCACTGGGTGTTATGCACAAACAATGAATCATGGAACCCTACATCAAAAACTAATGATGTAATGTATGGTGATTAACATAACAATAAAAAATCTGCCTTTGTGTCTAATCGCATATTCCGACCATCCTCCTGTGGCAGGATATATAGCGAGCATAGATGATCCCTGACATCATGCTTGCCCAGCATAATATTCAACATTCTGAAATCCAAGTGTTGCCCCATAATTAAATGCCAGTTGTGAAGTTCCGTGGAGGGGCATGGTTAGCTCGCAGGGGATTTCTCGTCCAAGAAGCCTGAAGCCTTGGGTGTGGGCCGTTAGGAGCAAGAGTCAGGACGGTGTATCCTATTTTGTGATTTCTCCTGCAGCTTGGGTTTTGGGTACCGCTGTTAGTCCATATTCTTTAGAGGGTTTTCCATTCCATGGAGGGATAGTTACTCAAGTGGATGAATATAGTCCCGGATCGAGGCCAATGGCAAGTTAAGGTTAGCCGTGGCCAGCAAAGCTTCGCTGTGCTGCATCCTGGCTCCGAGCTGCCGGGCTCTCCCCAGAACAGCTGTTGGCTGTGTGGTCTTGCCTGAGCACAAGCGTGGGGTCACTCTGAGAGCACGCCCTCCTTCCTCACCCCTGGGCATAAACACCCTGATTGCTCATGTGTGCGAAGTGTGTGGTCGGGGAAAGTGTCCTTGCAAATGAAGATTTCGATGTTAACATTTCTTCTCTTCAAATAGGAATTAATATCCTTGTGAAGTCCAAGGCCTTCCAGTATTTCATGTGTAAGTGAGAAAGACCATAGCTCCAGGCCCCATCCTGCCTGGGTCTTTTACCATTCCAGAAGGTGGAGAGGCAAGAGATCAGCCCTGCAGCCATGTGGTTGACTTTTTATTATAGAAAATTCCAAGCATGTGTAAAAGTGGGGAGAGGATAATGAGCATCCACGTACCCACCACCCAGTTTCAATGGCTGTCACCCCATGGCCAGTCATTCTGTCCATCTGTACCCTCACTGTGGCTCATCGTCCCCTCCCTAGACCTGGAGATTTTGGAAGCAGATTTCAGAACCACAGGATGCGGTTGGTTGCTCCGTCACTTAAGTTGGTTTCAGTCTGTAGGTTTCTCTTCCGTCCCTTTTCTCCGTCTTGTGACAGTGAGTTGAAGAAATGGGACTGTTTGGCCTTCAGTCTTGTTTTCACGTGTTCCTCTGTTGTTTATTTCCCGTCGTCTGGTAGTTACATCTAGAGTTGTGTTGTCCAGTGTGGTAGCAATTTGCCATGTGTGGCTATTTAAATTTAAGCAACTAAAATGAAAAAAGCCACAGTAGCCACATCTCAAGTGCTCAGTCACCACAAAAAGCTAATGACTACCAGTTGTAATGACTACCAGTTGGACAGCCCAGAGGAGGGTATTTCCGTTGTCATAGGAAGTCCTCTTGGACAGTACTAATGGCCTGGTGGGATTCAGTCTTTCTAAGGGGCTCGGGTTCCATTTAGTGGGAAACGGTGTTTAGACACCACAGTTTGAAATGCTAAAGGTGCTCACAGCTTGGAGTTGGTTATTACTTCTAGGCCTTTCCATGGACAGAGGTAGGATTTTGTTTTTAAAGATAAACCATGTCGGGAGTTTATCCTGACTTTTCTAATTCAAATTCAGGACTATTGTGTTTTTACCGAACATTCTCATTCTTTCATACCCAGATTCCGCCCCCCTGCCGTCTTAAAATCCTGGTTCCCAACACCACTCACACAGTTACTCATTTGCTGTACCCCACATTAGACTCAAAACTGTCTCCAGACAGTGATCCCAACACAGTCCCAGCAACACAGTGACTAGAACATCCCTCTGGGGACATACATTCACATGACACGTGTCAGGGTCACCTGTAGTGGTCCTTTCTCCATGTGGGGGTGTCACCAACTGGACACACATTTAGGTTTCTTTATTTCATTTTATTTTTGATTTTCAGGGATTGCTTTTTATACATCTAACTTTGTTTTATACTTATGTAAATTGTCTACGTGGTTCCAAGTCAGATGTACAAAACAAAGTATATTTAAGGATATCTCATTTACATCCTGTCAAACCTCCTCCAGTGGGTAACTTCTATTTTGGTTTCTTCTTCCATTTTTTAAAAACTATAAGTAGATACACATATATGCCTATCCCCATGTCTTAATTTAATGGTAGCATACTTTATATACACTTTTTCCCACCTTGTTTTTTTCAGTTAACAATATATCCCAGAGACCACTCCCCATCAATATATATTCTTCATTTCTTTTTAGAGTTGATACTTCACCATTTCATGAACGTGTCACGGTTGATCCAACCAGTCCCCTGTTGATCATTTAGGGCACTTCTAGATTTTTGCTCTATCAGTTCTCCAGCAAATGGCTTGCAGGACACATTGTTTTGTGTTTTGCTAGTATGTCACGGGGGTGGCTCGCTAGAACTGGGATGCGTATGTAAAAGGCCAAATGAATATGTCATTTTGCTAACTAGCTCATGCAGTCATCTTAAAATCACCTGTCTCTGGGGAAGAGCAACCATTTTAATACTCAAGCATCTTTTACACCGACTTGGAATGGCCTGTGGGTTTTACTGAAAAACAGCCGGTATTCCTACGGTGACATAGAGCATGCTTTTAGAAACCTGTGGCCATTTTCTAAGTGAAACCACTGGCTGATGTAGCTCATGTAAAAGCACTAAGCGGAAGGAAGCCATCCATCACATGGGTGTGTGGAGCATCTCCCGGGGGCTGCCAAGAAGGTAGCCAGGGGGGCTGCCGCTGTGAGCTCTCTATTTGCACACCCATCTGTGTTTTCTCTGTTACGCACCTGTTTGCAGACTTGGTGGTGGCAGTCAACGGGGTCTGGATCCTTGTGGAGACCTTCATGCTGAAAGGTGAGCCCTGGCTGGGGGACCGGCTGGTTCTGCGGGCACGTCAGGCCCCACCGCCTGACCTCCCGCCTCTTGTCTCACAGGCGGGAACTTCTTCTCCAAGCACGTGCCCTGGAGTTACGTCGTCTTCCTGACTAGTAGGTTTCTGAACGTGGCTTTGCTGAACTGCTTGTCTTAAACACTGGCCTGGGGAGGGGAGGCTGGAGACCTCAGAAGAGCCTCGGCAGAACCGGGAGCCAGGCCAGGTGTGGGCGGGGCTGGGGGCGGGGCCTCTACTAACTGCCTCCTCCTGTTTCCAGTCTACGGGGTGGAGCTGTTCCTGAAGGTTGCTGGCCTTGGCCCCGTGGAATACCTGTCCTCTGGGTGGAATCTGTGAGTGGAGTGCACGTTTCTTAACCATGTCTGAGACTGCGAGAGCCGCGGGTCCTCTCCCTACCCTCCCACAGCACGCACCGTGGCCTGCTGTGGCAGGAAGAGGGGCCAAGGACAGGGGCAAGGCCTTTGTCTGCTGGAGCAGTTCTGCATGTGGCTCTGGGACTCGCCAGCATCAGGCCCCCCTCGCCCCTTCCTCCTAGACATGGCCTCTTAAGGGTCCTCAGCCCGGCTGGCTCTGACTAGTCCTTTGGCCCCTGCACCCATCGCCAGCAACTACGCTCTTTTCTCCTCCATAAAAACCATGATTCCAACAGAGAAGGAAGCTTCTCCCACCCACCTTGGTCAGCCGCTAGCCAGGGGTGTGAAGAGACCCGAGTGGCTCTTGTCCCCATTCCACAGAGACCTCCAAGGCCACTTACCGCCCACTTAAGTGAACTCACCCACGAAATCAGGCTATACTCATGAGGTCTTGGTCTTGGCAGATAGAGAAGAGTCGAGGAAGAGCAGTAGGGGGACGTGCACCATGCTGTGTTCAGAGTCTCCATGGGTGTCTGCAGAGGAGAGAAGGCCCCCCGCCTCCAACAGGGCTGGCTGGCTGGCCTTGGGGGGATCCGACCTGCCCATCCTGCCCCTTCCCTCAGTAACCTCATTGGGGTCAGAGGTTACCCATGTAACCCGACGTCTGCTATTAGACCAGTGCAGGAATTTCTGGGCATTTCTGATCCCTGCTCTGTGTGCTGTGCCTGGGGGTCCAGCCAAGCTAGCCTCAGAAACCCCAAGGCGGCAGGAAGCTGCTTCCTGAGTTGTGTGGCTGCAGGCTCTTGCTGGGGTCCGCATGTGGGCTCCTTGGAAGGGAGCACTGAGAACAGGGCTGGGGAGCAGGGAGCTGCGGGACAGAGGCGGGCCCAGGCAGGCCGAATGGACCGCGGCTTCTCCCTCTCCCTCCCAGGTTCGACTTCTCGGTCACGGTGTTCGCCTTCCTGGGACTCCTGGCTCTGGCCTTCAACATGGAGCCCTTTTATTTCATAGTGGTCCTGCGTCCCCTCCAGCTGCTGAGGTGACAGGGGCGGGGGGCAGGGCGGGGAAAGCCTTGGGACTGGTCTGGGAAGTGGCAGGAGGGCACCGGAAGATTAATGAGCCTGGTGTCAGAGACGTACCCCACTGCAGAGGCGCCCAGCCCGTCTCCACCTGTGGGGGGCATGCGGCCTGCCCACCTTCTCACATCCCGGGGATGGTTGCCTCTGACTGTGGAGGGGAAACCTGGCCCACAGCGCGGGTGACCTCGGTCTGCAGCCCCAGAGACGCATGTGCTCAGAGTCATAAACCAGAAGGCCACAGCCTCCGAGGGTGCAAGGGGAGTTTCTGAGGGACCCCCAGGCTTTTCTGACACAGCGTCTTGTCAAGAAAAACCCTCCCTGGGTCTCACCTTTTCCGCAGAGACGACTGTGGGGAGTCAGTAAGGCACTGCCCACGGACCACCCCTTATCACCTGGGGGTCGGGAGCTCTCGGTGTCTTCAGAAGCCTGGGTCTCCCTGTGTGTGTCCCGCCCCGATCCCATACGTGTCCCTCCTGGGAGGAGAGGTGGAGGTGGGGATGGCGGTCGGGGGCTGTGTCTCTCCGGAAGAACCCAGAGCCATGCCCCAGTGGTGGGGGCCGGGGTTGGGGGAATGTCCGCTTCCTCCCCATACAAGGCGGCCCTTTGTTGGCTGCCCAGCCGCTGAGCCGCCATGCGCCTGGCTCGTCTGCAGGCGTGGCTTCTGTTCCCTTCTTTCTGGGCTTTGCCTCGCTGTGCTGAGCAAGGCCTTGCCCCTCTCAGGGCCTCCTGGCTCTCTTGGTAAACGCCTGCCTCCCCCAAGGAGGAGACCAGTGAGATGCCCCCAGGCCGGCAGCGGGGAGGGCAGCAGGGCTCATGGTGGGCAAGAGGCCCCGGGCCTTCCCCTCCCGCCCATGCCGGGGAACAGGGCTGTGGCCATGCCAACGTCTGAGCGCCCCCCGCTCTCTTCCCTCAGGTTGTTTAAGTTGAAAAAGCGCTACCGCAACGTGCTGGATACCATGTTTGAGCTGCTGCCCCGGATGGCCAGGTACGGTCCTGCCTCTGGGCCCCCAGGGCCAGGCGCCGTGAGGCTTGTGCCCCCAGGGGGGCAGCTGGGTGGTAGTCGGGGGAGAGGAGGCGGCCCGGAAAGGACTGACATCGAGGGTCTGGCGGGTCTCCAAGGAGACTGAGATGTTGACCACCACAGGTCTCCCTGGTACCACTTTTCTCCACTGACCTGTCTGAAATATTTAGTAGGGAGGGCAGGGAGCTGTCAACTCACTTACCACCTGTGTCTACATTCACAGGTAAGGGGTCACCTGTGAGTCTACCTTCACAGGTAAGGGGTGAATCTCTGGTAAAGGGGCATCTGTTAATAGAGTCCTGACTCGAGCCGTTTTTGAGCCCAGACCTGAATCACGAGGCCCCTTCCCTGCAGGCACTTTCCAGTTGGTAAACCTGGCTAGGGGCATGCCTGTCCATCAGTCAGCGCAGTGGGTCTGAGGATGCTGGGGCTGCCGGAGGCGCTGGTCTCTCCTGCCTGACGCCCAGTCACCCTGTCCCTTCTGACCCTCCTCCCCAGCCTGGGCCTCACCCTGCTCATCTTTTACTACTCCTTCGCCATCGTGGGCATGGAATTCTTCTGTGGGATCCTCTACCCCAACTGCTGCAAGTGAGTACGCAGTGGGGCCTGGCCCTGCCCGCCCCCGCCATGCTTCCGGAGGACCCGAGCCAGGACTGGCGCGCTGCCCCCAGCCCTGCCTAGCAGGTCCCCCGCAGACTCGGGGGCCGCAGGGACACACCTCTCCGAGCCCCAGCACCCTTCGAAGCCCCGGGAATCACTTTGCTTTGCTTTCGGGGGCTTAGTTGAGTATGATAGCTAAGTGAGGGACCTGGAATCAGAGGGCTGTCTGTGAGGCAAGGACATCTGAGCAGGTTTCCCCGTCCCCAAGCAGGCCTCCGTTCCCTCACCCTTCGGGCTGAGGTCTGAAGACCTCCCCTGAACCAGGAGTAGCCTGAGGCCCGAGTCCTATGGCTTCCTCCCACTTCTCTGGGCATGGTGGGGACTCGGCAGACACATCAGCTCGGGCTGCCTGGCAGCATTAGGCCAATGGACACCCACAGGAAGGCCTTTGGGGGCAGGGGTAGAGCATGGGGAGCACAAGCTCCCGTGACTTCTCCCTTCCTCCAAGCCGCCACAACGAAAGCAGTGTGCTCTGGTGTTAATTCTCTAGTCACAGTGTTCTCTTCAAAATTTAGCCTGTGAGGCCTCAAGCACAAACTCCTTCCAAAAACGCTGGCAGCCATTTTGAGTGTCGGGCTGAGCTCAGAACCAGAGCCCGACAGCATAGGCCACAAACTCCACAATGGGCCAGAGCCACGCGAGGCCCAGGACTCTGCCCTCTGAACAAGTTCCCTGGGGGCCCGAGGACCAGACAGGTAGAAACGTCAGCATGAATGTTAACAGAGCAGCCAGAAAGGACTGGAAGGAAAGCCGCAAATAAGCTCTCAGAACAGGGGCAGCCTTTCGGAGCACTCCCACCTGGTGCTGGGGCGAGCCCGGCAAGGAACTCTCCCCCGCATGGGGTCGCAGATGGGGAGAACCAGGGGAGACACCATCTTTCTCTCCCTTGCTAGCATCTCCCTCCGGTAGCTGGGAGGGAGATGGCTTTGCTGGTAGCAGAGAAATGCCAGATGGATGCAGATGAGCAGGGGGTGAGCCTAGGAGTCCCCAGCAATGCCGAGCCAGTGAGAGGAGCCGAGGGCCTCCCTTGAGCCAGGAAGGTGGGCCAGAGAGCTGGGGGCTGGGCCAGGACGGCGGCTCCCTGGTCAGAGCCTTGTTCGCTTAAGCCTTTTGTCCTCTGTCGAGGTGACCGATTTTCTTGTGACCTTCCCCCTGCCCCTCTGTCTCCCTGGCCAGTACCAGCACTGTGGCTGATGCCTACCGCTGGCTCAGTCACACCGTGGGCAATAAGACCGTTGTGGATGAAGGCTACTACTATCTCAATAACTTTGACAACATCCTGAACAGCTTCGGTGAGTGCAGAGGCCACAGGCGGGACAGTCCCGGGGACACTGCCTTGGTCACCGTGGGCCCCAGACGCGGCCTAGCAGAGCTGTCAGAGGCCTCCCCAGTCTGAGCTGTTTGCGACACTTTCCTGAGTCTTCTGGAGCCTCAGTGGGGCCCATGGTTTGCCCTGCCGCAGGGTGCAGGCCAGAGCCCAGCACCCACTCCCCACCAGGTTTCATTCCTGGGAGCAGAGGTGCTTCATGCTCTGCTGGGAGGGGGACAGCGTGAGGCTAGGGAACCCCCCCCCCCACCTAGCACAACCCCACAGTTGCAGGCTGAGACAGCCACACTAGCTCGCCACAGTGCCCTGCACTCACCCCAGCCCCCAGCTCGGGCCCACGCGTGGGTTCCACGGAGAGGCCGGTGCCAGGGCCGGGGCAGGACACAGCTCAAGAGGAAGGGGAGCCCATCGTGGCATGCCAGCTCTACACCGATGGCCCGCCCCCAGCCCTGGTTGGCCACAGGCTGCCGAGGCAGAGGCACGCTCTCTGGGGGACAGGCCAAGATGGCAGCACTCCCTACGAGGTGTGTGCTCCGGCCCGGGGGCCGGGGGGGGGCTTGGAACACACAGTCCAAGTTGGCGGACGGGGACACCACCATCTAGGTGCGTGGTACCCAAGATAGGCAGAGAGAGGCCACTTGAAACAGACTTGGAAAAAGTGACTGTGACTGAAACCCTTCTCATTCCCCCTTCCCTTTGGCAGTAACCTTGTTCGAGCTCACAGTTGTCAACAACTGGTACATCATTATGGTAAGGACATTGGTCAACTCCTGGGGGCATCTTCCCACCATCCTCTGAGACCAGCTCTGGCCTTGCCTGGCCCCCAATGGGATGCCTCGCTCTTCTGTTCCCTGTCGGGGTTGGGGGCCTGGGTCACACAGGGTTGGGGTTCTGCAGAGAGCCTGCAGTGCGGGCTGGGCTCCAGGAGCCACCCCTCTGTGTTTGCTAGACTTGCTTCTGTCCCTGCCTCCCCCCACCACATCCCCTAGCGGCCTGGAGATGCCAGTTAGCCTGTGGGTCTCTGTCCTTTTTCCACTGCTGTCAAGAAACAGTGTGGCAAGGGTTGTTGGGTTTGGTTTTCCATTCCCTAAATTCTTCCAAGTCTTCCACCCCTGCTTGGGACAAAGACTGCCCATGTCAGTCCTGAACCCTGCCACCCTGGGGAGCATCGAGGGCTCATGCAGCACAGAGGAGTTTTTAGACCCTGGGAGTGAGGGCCCCCTCCTGTGTCTGCCACACCCCTGGGGCAGATTGGGCAGGGTCTGTAAAGTACCCCCCCAGCAGGGGACCGTGGAGTGGCCCAAGTGCACAGTGACCTGGCCCTGCCCGGGTACCCACTCACTGGCTGCCCCCTGTGTCCCCAGGAAGGTGTCACCTCTCAGACCTCACACTGGAGCCGCCTCTACTTCATGACTTTTTACATCGTGACCATGGTAGGTCGCCAGCCACACTCTCTGCCCTTCATCACTCAGAGTCTCCAGCTGCCCCTGCCTGATGGGCGGCCGCCCGGGGAGGAGGAGCTGGGACCAGGCGTCAGCATCTGACCGGGCTCTGCTGGGTGCAGGCCCCGCAGTGGCTCACATGCCCGCCCTCCCACTCTCTGCGCCCGGCCAGGTGGTGATGACCATCATTGTCGCCTTCATCCTCGAGGCCTTCGTCTTCCGAATGAACTACAGCCGCAAGAACCAGGACTCGGAAGGTCTGTGCAAAAGCAGCCATGGCCAGAGCCTTCCCGCTGCTTGTCTGGCTGGCTGTCGGCTTCCCGGCTGTCGGCTGCCCAGCTGTCAGCTGTCAGCTGTCTGGCTGTCCGGTCCCACTGTCTGGCTGTCCGGTCCCACTGTCTGGTTGTCCAGTCCCGCTATCTGCAGTTCAGCATGTCTGTCTGGTGTATCTGTTACCTCTCTCGTGTGCATTGCTTTTCAAATAACTTAATGACGGAAGAATGCTCTCGATCTCATGTTCAAAATAAAAATAGTCCATGCCCGAGATTAGAAGAATCGCAGAGCAGAGAAAGGCCTATTGTGAACACAGCAGCCCTCCGCTCCGCCCTCCCACGCCTCCAGACACTTGTCATCCATAGCTGGCTGTCCTTTTCGCTGTGACCTCCGCATCTCTAAATCACATGGTCGCAGTGTGGTTCTAAAGGGTGTAAATGTCGTACCAGTAGTTCATCCTTCTGCAACTGGATGACCGCAGCTGGGATAATGGCCTTGCCTGTTCCAAGGTACAGAGCTTTGTGCGTACTGATCCTTCCAGATTCTCCATCAGAGCCACCACATACCTGTTTGTTGTTTCCAAATCTCTGTCTTATCAGGCCATCTGACCATTTTGGCTGAGACTCCCTGCCGAAACCCTCTGTCCCCTATAAGCTGCTGGCCCAACCAGCGCCCCTGGCACCCACAGCAAAGGGAGGGGAAGGGACGTGCGTGCCAGATGGCAGGAGGTGGGGGGGCGTGTCGTGCTGATGCGGGTTTGTTTGGAGAGGGAATCTTAGGATGCCTGCTGGGGCCACAGGGAGGAGGGCTGAACCAGACCAAGCCAGATTGGGGGGCTCTGAGCCCCAGGCTCCTTCCCAGCCCTGGCCTCCCCTCTTACAGTTGATGGTGGCATCACCCTCGAGAAGGAAATCTCCAAAGATGAGCTGGTTGCTGTCCTGGAGCTCTACCAGGAGGTGCGAGGAGCCACCTCGGACATCGCCTGGCTGCTCAAGGTCCTCTCCCAGATGGAGAGACATGAGGTGAGGAGCCTCAGGGTCGCCTCCAGTGGAGGGGACAGGTTTTGGCTTTGTGGAGGGCCTCCCCCACTGTCATCCCCTCAAGCCGGCTGAGGCAGGGCACCAGGGCCCCCGCTCGGACTGATCCTAAGCCTCCGTGCTTTTTTAGCAAAACACCGTGGTGTTTCTGGGACGGAGATCAAGGACCAAAAGTGACCTGAGCCTAAAGATGTACCAAGAAGAGATTCAGGTAGGCGTGCCCCTGCCCCCGCTGCCTAGACCCTCACCCCCAGCTCCTGCCTGGGGGTGGGCCTCCCTGCTGCTGAGCGGGGGCTACTGTCCTGTCCCTGCCCTGAGTGTGGAGTCGGGGAGGCTCAGTGCAGGGATCAGGGCCATCCGTTAGACCGCTGCCTGTGGCGTCTGGGACGCAGCGCTGGGCAGGTCCTTCCCCAACACAAGCAGCTCTCCCATACGGCCTTGCCCCTTGAGCATTCTCCAGAACCTATCCCGATTTCTTACTCTGAGCCAGAGCCACAAGTGCGGTGTGTTCAACAGGAGATGTCATGGGCAAGAGGGGGGTGCAGGCCCCGGAGAGCTAGTGAGGGCTGGGCTCGTCAGAGAGGGCAGCCTCTTCTCGGGGCCATCAGGTTCTCCTAGGGCCTTGGATCCCTTGGGTGTTTTGGCTGTTTGAGGTTTTATTGTGGTTGTTCTAATTTAAGAGAAGGGAGAAGTCCTTTTTTTTTTTTAGTAAAATCTCCCTGTCTTTCCACATTGGGAGCTAGGTAAACGATCTTGCAAAGCACCATGTGGGCTGACACCCTGCATTCCAGACAGAACCCACAGAGTGCAGGCCACCAGCACATGAGCTCTGTTTTGGGTCTTCCGTTCAGCCTCCGGGTCCCAGGGCTCAGGGGAGAGTCTCCCACGCCACCCATCGTGACTCAGCTGTTTCTGGCATCCTAACAGCCAGAAACCCTCTGTTTTCACTGGGACAGTGATGACCAGTGTCCTCGCCCAGAAGGCAGGGAGTCTGTAGCACGCCAAGCTGACTCACATTCTCTGTGAGAACACAAGGGGTACGGACACATAGTGGTTCGTGAAACTGGGGCCACAGAGATGTGAAACTCACATGAACTTCAGCGTCATGAGACCTGGGTTTGATTGCTGGCTCTGTGACCTTGGGCACGTCCCTCAGTCTGTTCACACCTGTGAAAGGGGGACAGTCTCTGGCTCACAAAGCAGAGAAGATGGCTCCAACGTGGGCATGCACTCTGCTGCTCTCCTTTGTCCTCTGCCCGTCTGTCCACTCCCGGCCTCAGTGTCCCCCTCTGTACAGTGAGGGGGCACAGAAAGAAGGCCGTCTCAGTCTTGTTTAAGCTCCCACGTCCTGTGGCTCAGATTCTTTAAACACCTAAGGTAGCTTTTCTAATTCCTCAATCACCTGTCTCTGAAAATGTCAGGTGACAAAACAGTATGGGTCTTTGGTGGGTTACGTTTTTTTTTGCAAAATGCTCTCACAGCCTTATTGGAGGGCAGCAAAAGCAATGTGAGAGTTAGGAGAGGCTCTCAACTTCATCCAGCTTCATACAACTTCTAAGCCTCGGTTTTCTCGGGTGTATCGTGACACGGTTCCTGCCAAGCTCGAAAGGGTAACACCGGGGAATCCCTTTGTGAAGGACAAAAGATTATGTTCACAATCAAACAGAGGATGATTATGACTACCTGGGCCTCGCTCAAAGAGATGATATGTGCCAAGGAGAATATTTATGAGGAGGCTTGCAAACCTCTAACAAGGGAAAGATTTCACGGTAATTTTTTTCTGTTTGGGCTACACGCAGAATTCCCAGCAGGCCTGGGGGTGTCCTGAGTGAGGCTGGCTCCCGCTGCCCGCTGTGTGCCCCAGGGTGGGGCAGGGGCTCTTCCGGCTGGGGCAGGCACGGGGCTGGCTGGGAGGGGTGCCGCCCGCTCAGCGCCCCGTCTGCGCTCTGCTCTAGGAGTGGTACGAGGAGCATGCCTGCGAGCAGGAGGAGCGGCAGGGACAGCTCATCGGCAGCGGCCAGGTCCCCGCCACCCAGCAGCTCCCAGGTGGCCGCCAGCGCTCCCAGACCGTCACCTAGCCCCAGCACGACAGCCATCTCTTCTATGCAATAACACAATAGTATTATTTTACTACAACGTATTGAAAAAAATGCGCGCGTGTGTGTGTGCACATACACGCATTCATATATATGCACATATTTATATATAGGAAGAGAAAAAGACAAGATGGGGTTTGGTGTGTAACCACCCTGCCCTGTTTTTTTTAACCCCAGAGGTCACTCTGGTTTGGGGGGGTCAGGCTGCCGTGAGCTCTGCCTAACGTGGAAAGTTCCAGAAGGCCTCTTCAGAAGACCACTTGGATAGATCCTGCCGATCTCTGCAGGGCTCACCTTCAAAGTGGGCCAGCCCTCCCTAGGCCAGATCCACACCGTCTTCCCAATGCTGCTCTCACACCCCCGTCCCAGCTGACCGCTTCCCCACTAACTTTCCCCGCGGCCCGTGTCACGGGGTGTCTGGCCTGCTTTAGGGACAAAACCACTTAGGATGTGGGTTAGTATTTCTATAGATATGATAATATAATAGAACATTTCCTTGGGGGACCAGTCCCTAGGACCTAATGGATAGAATACTCAAGGGGTGTGATCATACCCATGCGGTCGGATCTCAGCCAGTGCTGGGCAGCACGAGATAGCACGTGATTATGCAAATTCCACATCCTGGCTCTGTAAGCCTTCTCTCCCACACTTCCTTTGGTTTAACCCTTGTTGCTGCAGATCCTTCTAAAATGGCCTCCTTTAGAATCTCAGGTGGTGGAAAGCAAGCAAGAGGGCCGGGCTAATGGCTACCCGACCCATTCCTGAGATGGGCTTTCGCCACTAGAACCCTTTTCCTTGTGATTATCTTGTTCTAGCAGAGACATCTTGGTTACAGGATTCTGCTAAAGACAATGGCAGATCCTTCACATTGTGCATTAGGTTCTGCTGCTGGGAAGGGGTGCATGGAGCAAACGCTCACCGTGGGAGGTCCACGGCAGGCCTGCGGCTGAGCCCCTGCCTATCCACTGGGACAGCTCCCCCCGCCCCCCGAACCCACCTTGAGCAGTCCCCTCCGTGGACTCCACTGAGGCCAGAATGGGGACCCGGCTGCCCCAGGGTTCTTCACTGGCACAGCTATGTTCAGGTGAGCCCTCAGTTAACCGAGTCCCCCCTATATCTTGTGGGGGTTCTCCTGAGATCAGCAGGGTTGGGGTAGGACCGGTGCTTGAATCCAGAGCAGGCACTGGGGTCAGCAGCCCCAGTGAGCGCTGTTGGCATTGGCAGCAGAAGCAGGGCCAGAACAGAGGGAGCTCTGGTTCAGCTCCGCTGGGCTGCAAACCGAGCACGGTGCAGGAGGCAGTGGGATGAAAGGGGTCGGCAGGGGGCAGGGGAAGCAGCCCCCGCTGGGCATCCTGGTCTGACCCCAGCTTTCCAGATGCCTCCACTGCCTCCCAGGACTTAGGAAGGTGGGTGAGCAGAAGTTTCCCCCCTGCCACGCCCTCCTAGCAGGGTATGGCCTGATCCCAGGGGAGCCATGCTGGCTCCCCCACCGCCTCTCCCCGGCCATCCCCAAGGCCAAGGCTTCTCGAGGGTGGCCCTGGAGGGGCTGATTCCAGAGCCAGCACTGCACAGCTGTGCCCCTCAGCAGGGGAGAAGTGGTGGACGTTTGTTTCTGTTTTTAAAGCACAGCCCTTTGGGGAAACAGTGAACCAGGGAGATCCCCACGGGGCATCAGGAGCCTGGCCTTGTCCACTTTGTCTCTGGACAGCCGCAGCCCTGCTGCACCGAGCCCCAGGCCAGAACCCCTTGCCCTCTCCAGAGAAGGAATTTTTATTTGTTTGCACAATTGGGTGCCTTTTAGCATTTGTGTGTTGAAATGGGTATTCTGGAATCAGGAGTCAAGGGACAGCTTTCGAAGGAGGATAGGTCCTCTGCCCTGAGTGTTTGAGCCTCATTCTAGTCTCTTCGCCTGGTGAACCAGGGAGGGGTGCCAGGGCAGCTGAGGCCCCTGGTGGGGGGGGGGGGGTGGTACCGGGACAGGTCAGGTCTCGCCCTCCCTCCAGCCCCGTCCTCTGAGAAAGGCCCTGGTTCTGGCTAGACGGGAGGAATGCAGCGGCAATCCTGCCGCGGGCCAGACCCCGGTCAGGAGAGGGCACCCTTGTCATTGAGGCTAAGGACAGGCTGGCCCCTCGGGGCCACCCAGGCCTGTGAGATCTGAGGGACCTGGGACATCGCCCAGCTCAGACGTCCTCTCACCACCCATGTCCTAGCCGAATGAAACCAAGGTCAACCTTACCAACCTGCCCTCGGCCGTGATGGCATTGTACCCCCGCCCCGCTTTGGGGGTGGGGGGGGCGCCACCTGGTCCCTCCTCCTCGCTTCCCTCCCCCAACCCAGCCTTACTCCACACCACGTGACAATCATTTTGTATGGATAGAGGGAGCCACGCTGTAAGGTTTTGTACATTGGTGATTTGTTACCTGGAAAACCCACTGTGTCTCCAGATTTCCGGCATATTAATAAAAAAGCCTCTGCTTTGTAAACGTGGCTGCCGCCTCGTGACTTCCACCAAGTGACATCCTATGGCTTCTGGCACCGCGGGGGGTTGAGGGGGAAAGGGGCGAGGTCCCATCGTGGTTGTTCCTGACCCCACCTCAGGCCCAAGCCTTTGGCCTTGGAACCAGCCCCTCCTCACCTGGCCCAGGTAAGGAAGAACTGGTAAAAGATGGGTGTGCTGCTTTCAGTACACGTGAAATATTTAATCATTTTTTTCACTGGGGGAAAAAATAAGTTGAATTGCTTTTCTGCAGCTGCTGACAGAAGGCAGTTGGGCAAACTGAACGGTTGCTCCTTGAAAAGGCAGGTCTGTAGCTGACAGCAGGAAGGCACTGGGGAGCACTCTCTCCGTCCTCCCTAGAGCTTCCGGGCATTGGAACCCCGGCCCTGGGCTCCCCCTGAGGGAGGACAGGGCACAGTCCAACTGATGCCTGTTTCACAGCTGGGGAAACCCGAGGTTCAGGGCACAGGGGAGTCAGCCAACAGCCAGCGGACAGTTCGAGAGGTAGAGGCCGGAGCTGTGCCGTCCAATATGGTGGCCATAATGGGGCCAGTGCCATACGCTGCTATTTTGGAGCCACTGAATAATACATATAATATAGGGCCTGTTTCTTTTGGCTTTTATTAACGTGGCGACTAGAAATTTCAAAATTCGGCATGTGTCTCACGTTTCATTTCTGTCGGACGGGACAGCTCTAGGACACAGCCCGGGATGGCCGGACGCCCACCATGTTCTGCCCGCCATCTGAGTCGCCCTGACACCCTAAGCCTGGGGTTGACAGCAGTCTGAGTGAGCACTCAGGAGAAGAAGCAGGAAGGCAGCAGGGCATGACTACAGGCCCTAGAACACTCTGTTGGTGTTTTGACACCGGCCGGAAGGCACTCAGCCTCTGAGAGGCTCCACGGATAATCCAAGGAAGTCTACCTTCTGTCTGCAGCTCTGTGCACAGCACAGCCGGGTCTCCGATTTCCCAGAAACAAGGCCTAGCTGTTCTCCCTGCACAGGTGGCAGCCAGGAACCTCCAGCAGAGGCAGCGGTCCCTGCCGCCCCCAGCCACCCCCTTCACAGCCACCCAGGCCAGACGTCCATCTCGCCGCCTGCAGTGACACCTCCTGGCCACCAGGTGGCCCTGGACACGTGGCGTCATTCACGCACTTTTCAAGTGAATCACCCCAAATTCCGTCAGCAGGGCCACCACGAGGAAGTTCACATAGAAGAGGAGCAGGCAGAAGCCGTAGACTTTGTTCAGCTGGAAGCACTGCAGTGGGACCGAGACCAGGGAGCAGACGAGGCTGAGGCCCAGGGCGCCCACCAAGACCCACACCAACAGTCCATCTGGCTCCAGCTGTGGGGGCAGTGGGGGGGGGGAGGGGGGAGAGGCCCGGTCACTGCAGCCACCAGTCACCCGCCCCTCGCTAGGGGCCAGGGCAGGACTTCTGGCCCCCTTGGCCACACCCCACCGTGAAGTTTCCTCCTTTGAGCACCCTAACTTGGGGTCATTTGTCGTGGCAGCCCTAGGACACTAATACAGGAGGTTACATACACACGTTACATGCAGATGCTGAAAACTTCTCAAGCCAGCCATACAGAAGAGTAAAAAGAAGTGAAATTGTCCTCTCCCCACCTCCCTTCCTTCCAGACTTAACGTTTGTCTAACCGCACACTGGGCAGTGTGCTGGGTGTGTTACCCACACCATCTAGCGTCTCATCTTCCCATCCGCCTGCGAGGGGAGCGCCATTACCCCCAGTGCACAGACGAGCAAACTAATGAGGGAGGGACAGAGCCCACATCGACGTCCAAGCTCTCAAGGATACCTTATCCTTCTTCCCCACACAGTGATGTGTATGCACACACACACACACACACACACACACCCCAGACCTGCACAGCAATTCTGAAACCAGAAATGGAATTGTGCAGTACGTAGCGTTTGAGAGCAACCTGTGTTTTCCACCCCACACAACCCACGGCCATCCTTCCCTGATGACCTTCCCTGATGCCCTGTGTCTTAATTTACAGCGGGAGCATTTCGTAAACTCAGTACAAAGGCAGCGGAATGCAGACACACATGCATGCATGCATGCACGCATGCTCCACAAAGAGCAAGAGAAAGTTAGAAAGAGAGCCAACCCTAAAGCCTCATTATCTGCAACTGCCTGGGAACTGATAATGAAAGCAACCTATGAAACCCATGAACAAAATTTGCAAATGGTGTTTACCTTTTAGAAAAGCAAACTTTCCTGGGTGCCTGGGTGGCTCAGTCGGTGAAGCACCCGACTCTTGACTCTGGACTTCAGGTCAGGTCAAGATCTCAGGGTTGTGAGATCGAGCCCCTGCTTAAGATCCTCTCTCTCCCTCTCCTTTTGCCCCTCCCCCCTCACAAAAAAAAAAAAAGGATCGTCTATTTAAAGAAAAGCAAAGCAAACTTTCCAAGCAGTAAGTAGCTATTTGCTTGTGGGCGTGGCCACTGCCAAAGGCTGGCCCCATGCCAGCTAATTATAAGCCAGCCACAAGTCCCACCATCGTCACCACTGTCACCATCGAGAGCTGAGAGAGAGTGGGTGACTGTTCCCATTAATACCGCCATCTTTCGGCCTCACAGGACCCCAAGTGCTCTTCCAAGTGGGGGAGGGAGCCTGCAAACCATCCCCCGAGGCCATGCCCCCCCTTCCCCATCCTCATCATAATCCTTCTCTTGTTTGGTCTCTGAATTCAGGTCCTTCAAAATAGAGATGCCCGATGCGCACCGCAGTGCAGTATTTGAGACTAGCAAAAGTTCCCCTAGGAATCCTGATTTCTTCTCTAGAAAATTTGGAGTATTTGGCCACGTGAGGCCCACCTGAGTCACCTACACGTTTCGGTTACCTTCCCGGCCCCGGCAAGTGTTGGGGTTTTCAACCTCTGTTAGAACAGGCTTTCTCAAGCGACCTACCTTCATCAGTCCCCAGGGAGCTTATTTTAAAATGCAGGTTTCCAGGTCCCACCCCTGCAATGCCTGGGAACGGAGGTCTCACGCACCCCCAGGAAATTCTTAGGCATCCTGGAAACGTGAGAACCTCCACTTGAGGTGTCTCAGAACCTTCTCCAAATCTGCCAGGCTCCCGCCTGCAGGGGCTTAGTCCCCCATCCTGGTCTACCCAGGAAGCTTGGGGGGTGACCATCAACCCCACTTCACAGGCAAGGAGACTGAGGCTCAGGGATGTCCTAACTCACCCACAGTCACACAGCAAGAGGCTTAAGTGATGGGGGACCATTACCTAAAGCCAGGGCCTTCCTGCCCCTTCCCTGAAGTGACATCCTAGTTACTCTATGAACTTGTTAGGAACACGTTTTTTCAACCCTCTACTCAAGATATTTTTAAAATGTTCTACAAATCAGGCTTGTCACAAATTCAGACAACGCCCCTCCCCAGCAAGCATGCGCCGCTGAGATGTGAGCGCTCTCCCACCGGGGGGGACCGCCTGAGAAGGGGCCGCGTACAGAAGTGTCTGGCCGCTCACCTTTACCTCCGCCACGTGGCTCCTGGAGATCTGAAGCAGGCAGCCCAGCCCCACTCCCACCAGCAGATCTGTGGCCCAGCTCAGGAAGTTTGCTGGAACAATGCCGCCCCCCACCCCAACTGCATGCCCGTCACCTTTCCTATGGTCTCTGCACCCCCACCCCCAAAACACCCTCTCTGAGGGGACCCTACCCAGTGTTAGCCCTTTTAGGAAGGTGAGTGTCTAGTGTGCATTCTGCACCCGATCTGTAAGCAAGGAATGAGGGGAGAGAAGTGCTTGGTACACGGCTAAGCACTTGACTTCCCTGTGGCTGGGCGAGGTGACCACCCACCGTCCCCTGGGGGGCTGGTGACGGAGCACAGGTCAAAGCCATCTCTAGGTGTTGTTCAGGGGACCCTGCTCCAGGCAAGGCTCTTTCCTTCCCACCCCAGCCTGAGGGATCAGGGGAGGCCACAGCCCAAAAGCCGGGAGCAGGTCTCGGTGGGTGCAAAGGGCCCCAGAAAGCCCTGTCCAGCTGGGGAGTGACACACAGCAGGCACGCCTCCCGGGCCCCGCCCATCCTGGCTGTGCTGTGCAGCCACCCCCGGCACTGGGCTCGGCCCGCGGGCCCTTTCGTGGTGGAGCCTGGGGACAGCTGCCCTCCAAGTGCTTGCAAATAATACGACTTTATTTCACAACCAACAGCATCTCCCCGTTGGTTGGGCACACAGCCTGTGCCAGGCGCTGCCCTGGGTGCTGTGCCCCATCTCAACCCATTCTGAATGCGCAGAGATGGCCGAGGTGCAGACAGTAAGATGTATGCAAAGCCCCGAGGTCCCACAGCAGGCACGTGGTGGCGCTGGAACTGGGAGCCAGGACCAGCTACTTTCGAAGCCCTTTCTTCTCCCAGCCCCAGGCTGCTTGCTTGTTACAAGTTACAACCTGCAGCCCCATCTGGCCCACTGTCCGCTTTTATAAATAAAGTTTTATTGGAACAGAGCCACGCCCATTCATTTCTGTAGTGCCTATGGCTGGTCTCACACTGTGACAGCAGAGTCAGGTAGTTGCCAAAGAGGTTGGTAAGGCACACAAAGGCTAAAATATTTACTCTCTGGCCCTTTCAGAAAAAGCTCGCCAACCCCTAACATCTTTGGACCATGACATCTGTAAGCAAGAGGAAGAGAATCTTCCATAGGGCACAGGAAAGCTCAGCATGGGGGCGACTACCGCCACCGCCCTAACAGTAATATCTGCCATCCACTGAGTGCTTGCCACGTGCCACGCATTTCTGTCACCTCATTCAGTCCTCAGAACGACCCACCTGAGGTTGGTCCTCTCAACATCCCCATTTTGCAGATGAGGAAGCTGAGGTCCCAGCAGCTGTGTCTCCTGCCCCAGGTGTTCCAGAAAGGGCCAGTCCCAGGAGTGGGGCATGGAGCACACCCATGGCCCTCGGAGCCCGTGCCACGGGGAAGGCAGTCCCACAAAGGATACTCAAGATGATGCCGCCGAAACAGGCTGAGAACGCCATCCGTGGGTAGCCCTGGCGGGCCAGTGTGAAATCTGAGAAGGCATCTGCATGGAAACAAGAGACCGCCTTGAATGGTGAGTGGCTCCCCCTGGTCCTCTTTGGTCATTCACTCCTTATTGCTACCCACAGTCATTCAGTCAACAAACACCAAGGAATGCCCATCTGGGCCTTGCACTAGCTAGCTGGGCATCCCACGCCCATGACACATCCCATGACACAATTCCCTCCTTGATTCTTTCTACCCCATTCTTTCCCACCCATGGGCAACTCTGGGGATGTGACATACCATTACTGCTAGCACGCATAGCACCTTTATGCAAATTCGGAAAAGGTGCCCAAAAGGTGAGTGGAAGGAGAGCTAGATTTCAGCCCCCCTGACTCCTTGTCTGGATGTTTTTGTGCAGTGCACAACTTAGCCAACCCTACTTGGCAGCTATAGTTACAGAAGGGTATACGTATGCATGTGTGAAGGCCTGCATATGTCACACAACCATGTACACATTCAGCATGGTTGGCTGCAATGGGCTCCATGTCCTGCCTGAACTCTGGGGAGCAGAGAGTGGGGAAGAGGCTGGGGCTTCTCTAGTCTCCTGGCCCAGGTACGATCCAGGCCACCTTATCCGGATGCCCAGTGATGGTCATTCCAAAACAAGAGTGGGCCTGAGCACATGCTGAGGGCAGGTGCCCTAGATGCCCCTGCTCACGTGCACTCTGGCAGTGACGTGGCTGCACTCATCCCGGAACCCCAGCCGACCCTGAGTCACCTCCAATGCTATTCCCCCAGGCCAGCAGCGTGAGCCCCAGGACAGTGTTGCTCAGCCGGAAGACCACTCCCAGGGACCGCAAGATGTTCACCACCTCCGTGGCCGCTGCGTTGATCCACAGGGCGCTGGTCAGGAAGCCCAGGAAAGCAAAGAGCTGGGGAGGGAATGGGTGTTGATGGGACCAAGGCCAGTCCCCAACAGGGATACGGTCCCCAACGGGGCCATGGTCTCAGTTCCTCATCTGCAAAATGGGATGATCACAGTACCCACCCCGGAGACTGTCATGAGCATAAATGAGTTAATAGATGCAGAGCAGTTAGTGCTTGGCACATAGCAAGTTCTCCCTAGTATTACTCTTTTGTCAGGAAAGAGTTCAAGAAGCTTCCTTCAGCTTCCAGGCTCAGGACCAAATGCTGTCCCATGATTCCAGAAAAAAGAAACTCCATGCCCATTAGCAGTGACTCCCCATCCCATGCAGCCTTCCTCCAGCCCCGGGCCTCCACTACTCTGCTTCTTGTCTGTATGGATTTGCCTGTTCGAGACACATCATTACAGAGCCTCACACCACACGTGGTCCTACACAACTGGTCTCTCTCGCTCGGCGCTGTGTCTTCGAGGGACATCCACGTAGGAGTATATGAGGTACTTCAAAACCCAGTAAAAACACTGGCTGAACACTATTTCTCTAAGTCATCAATTGCTTGAAAATTCGACCTGCTTTGGATTGACACACTCAAGTGTTTCTCAAAATAAAAGCTGTATTTTTTTATCAATAGTAAAAAAAAAATTAAACTTTTAAGTGCACTTTGAAAAGTACATTCTGAACAAACTGCCTAAAAATTCCTCAGCGTGCTGCAGGGTGGAGAGAATGGGAAAAAAAAAAAAACAAAACCCACATACATCAGACAATTCCATCCCTGGAACGTGGCTGGGAGACACGCAGGTGCTTCCCCGAGAGTGAGCAGGAGAGAGTCTGGTAATTGCTCAAAAAGTGAAACATAACGTCTGCCCCCGCAGCTTCACCCAGGAATGCACCCAAGAGAAATGAAAGCCTATTTCCAGACCCACGTGTTCACACAAACATCATAGCTGCGTTCCTTGTTAACATCCCCAAAGTAGGGACAACCCGTGCCCGCCGGTGATGAACAGATAAACAAAACGTGCCGTATCCATACCATGGATGTTCAGCCATCCCTAATCCCCGGCTGATGCATGGAACGACCTTGAAAACATGATGCAAACTCGCAAAAGACCACATATCGTAGGATCCCATTTCCGTGAGAAGTCCAAAACTTAGGCAACTCCACAGGCACAGGACGCAGACTGGTGGGGGCCGGGGGCTGGGGGGGGGTGCGGAGAAGGGAGGGAAGGAAGAAGACTGCTCCTGGGTGTAGGCCTTGAGATGCTGATAGGGGTACAACTCGGTGAGTGTAATAAAAACCACCGAATCCCACGCTTTA
The DNA here is from genome assembly GCF_003265705.2 of Callorhinus ursinus. Classification (NCBI taxonomy): domain Eukaryota; kingdom Metazoa; phylum Chordata; class Mammalia; order Carnivora; family Otariidae; genus Callorhinus; species Callorhinus ursinus. The sequence continues at coordinate 8,033,511 of NW_027397103.1, read as the reverse complement.
AATGGGCGAATTGTATGGTATGGGAATTACATCTCAATAAAATAAAGCTGTTACCAAAACAAACAAACGAACAAAAGCCCCAAAAAACAAAAGCAGAAAAACCTCGAAAAGGAACACAACTATCATCCAAAGTGGCTTTAAAGACCTGTCATTACGGAAAGTGATTCCTGGCCTATCTGCCCCAGGGGCACGAGCAGGACACCCTCCTGGGAGATTCCAGTGTCCCCTTGCCCCACCTGGGAGTGCTGGGGATTCTTACCCAGTGAAGCCTGGGGGGCTCGCTGTTGGATGTGGCAAAAAAGGTCACTGCAGCCACGGCTGTCCCTGCAATCACCACGATGACCCAGACGGGAACGAGGCCACCTATGTCATAGACGCCATCTGTGGAGGGGCAAGAAAGGGGCGTGGGACTCTCCACAGCTTCAGCTCGACCCCTGCTCCTGGAGGGCACAGCCCTTCCCCAGAATGAGTGGGAGGGCCTGGGGGAGGGACCCAGGGATAAAACTCACTTACACTCGATTGTTTGGACATACAATGTCCCCAGCACCGTCCCAGACACTTCAGGGGCACAGAGAAATTAAAGACAGAGCCCTCACCCTCAAGCTAGCCACATTGGAAAGAAGGCAGACAATGTGACAGACAGACTCTCCCCAGCCTTCTGCTAGGAGACCGGGATGGGAACGGCTGTCCTCGCCCATGCCCATGGCAGACATCACTAATCAACCATCATGCTGATGCTTCTTCCAACTGAGCTTCAAGGCAGCACCCTCCAGCCAGGCATTGCCAGTGGATGGGCATCACTCCACTAAATGAGCTGTACAGTCGAACCCAACCCTTACCCACTGGTCCTGGAGCCTAGCACCTGCCCTCTTGATAAGTCCACTCCACAAACCAACCCATTCGAAGTTATGAAAGTTCCAGGGGGCGCCTGGGTGGCTCAGTTGGTTAAGCATCCAACTCTTGATTTCAGCTCAGGTCATGATCTCACGGTCATGGGATCAAGTCCTGCGTGGGGCTCCCTGCTCAGCAGGGAGTCTGAGATTCTCTGGCTCCCTCTCCGTCTGCCCCTCACTCCCCCCACCCCCACTCTCTCTCTCTAAAATAATAAATAGGGACGCCTGGGCAGCTCAGTCGTTAAGCGTCTGCCTTCGGCTCAGGTCATGATCCCAGGGTCCTGGGATCGAGCCCCGCGTCGGGCTCCCTGCTCCACGGGAAGCCTGCTTCTCCCTCTCACACTCCCTCTGCTTGTGTTTCCTTTCTCGCTGTGTCTCTCCCTGTCAAATAAATAAATAAAATCTTTAAGAAATAAAAAAATAATAAAATAAAATAATAAATAAATAAATAAATCTCTTTTTTTTAGATTTTATTTATTTATTTGACATAGAGAGAGAACACAAGCAGGGTGAGCGGCAGGCAAGGGAGAGGGAGAAGCAGGCTCCCTGCTGAGCAGGGAGCCCGATGCGGGGCTCGATTCCAGGACCCTAGGACCATGACCTGAGCCGAAGTCAGATGCTTACCTGACTGAGCCACCCAGGCGCCCCTAAATAAATAAATCTTTAAAAAAAAAGTTATGAAAGTTCCAGGGGCTTCACATCAAAACATGAAAAGAGGGAAACCCTACAGGCAGACGGCACACTCTAGAATTTTCCACACACAACCCTTTCCACCACCAGGGAGTCAGTACTGGTCTCAAAGGCAATGGATGGTTTGGCTGCCCAGACACCTGCATCAAGACTTTCCTCTTGTTCTTCTTCAGTCTAGCTCATTGGCTCTCCAATGTCAGTCGGCATTTAAGAATTACACAAGGGAGCTGATACACAAAATCGTGTCCACAATACACTGTGCGTGAATCTCAGGAGGTAATTTTGACTGAACTTGGTTCTCACCGGTAGCTCCACCTTTGGAACCTGACACCTGAACGAGGGGGGACCCTTTCTCTGTGTTTGCCAGGTCTGTTCTGGGGGAATTTTAGGAGGTGGCTGGGGTGTGGGGTGGTCGGGAAGGGCTTCTTTGAGTGCTGAGGATGTATGATGAGGCATAAGCAGACAGGGGGTACAAGGGCCACAGGGGGAGAGGGGAGAGCTGGGTGGGAAGGAACCAAGCAGGTGGATGCCAGCAAGAGCAGAAGAGACCAGGGAACGCGGCTGCCTTACGGATGGCCAGGGTGGTATGGACTTGGACCAACAGGTACTGGGGAGCCATGGAGGTCTTTGAGTGGAGGAGTGACCACAACATAGGAAAGGCAGCACTTTAGTAAGATGGCTCTGGGGTTGTCTGAGAGGGAGGAGGCTGGGAGGCTCTACTGGCAGACAAGACACCCCCTCCCACAGGGAGCCAAGTCCAGGCCTCAGCCTGGAAGGGGGTCATAAATGCTTTCGCCTGAACCAGTATCTCCCCAGTGTGGACCTGCTATCACCGGATAGTGCTGGTATGTGGACAAGACACTACCATGCCAGAGTCACATCTCAAGTGAGCGATTTCTCCTCCGGAGAGAGTCTCCATGGTGTGAATAGGTCGGTAACGTCTCTAACCCCTGCTACACGCCCTATGGAACAGAACCTCTAGGCTCAGAGGCTTTATGTTTATTGTCTTTCTCTTTGCAGTTACCTTGAACTTACTGGCAGTGAAGCCAGTTTCCTATCGGTGCAGGTGATATTGTTTCCTTTTCAATAACTTTAAATTTAAAAACAGCTGATTCAAGAGAAAGGTCAAATGGCATAGTATACAATGGGAGAAAAATCAAGAAGCTGGCTCGTGAATGACTGATGCTTGGGGTCCACTCTTTTAAGAAGCCCCAGAGATGAAAGCGAGTCCCTGGCAGTGCCCTGGCCCGGGAGGCTCAACAGGGAACAGAAGACTGACGAACCAGACAGCTGGTACCCCTAAAGGCCGCCCTTCTCAGCTCTGGGGTCACACCGAGCCCTGGTAGGCTCTTGCACAGTGTCCCCCCCCCCGGCCCCATAAATCCGGGAGGGGACCCACAGGGAATTTGCTGACCCTGTTAGAGCAAAAAAATGCCTCGCCCAGCCATGCATTTGCCCCCAGCGCCCTACCTCCTCCGCCTCCAGGTGATGCCCAGGGAACAGAGAGGCACGGGCAGCAAGAGATACTAAAGGCAGACAACAGGAAGAAATGCCTGGGCATTTCTGGAGCCAGAGCAGGTCAGAAAGGGCAAGGACAGCCTGGAGCGGACAGAGAAAACTCCAATTCCCCAGCCGGGTCCCCCAAGAGGCAAGGGAGGGGAGGGGACGGTCCTGCTGCGTACCACGGGCACCCCCCACCGGGGAAACGCCCTTCTCAGCGCCAGCCAGTTCTGCCTTCCGGAGCGCTGGACCTGGATTCTCATGTGAAATCTCCAAATGTTTTAACGCAGGCAAATGAGCAAAGGGCTGGACCTGGTCCGAGGGCCACCAGTTTGCAGCCACCATCTGTGGCCGGCAGTACTGCACCAGCTGAGTGTGGGACGCTGGTGTCCCTTTACTGTGTGCTGGATGCCTGGGATTCCGATGCTAGGGCCCCCCGTGGTGCGATTGAGAAGAAAACTCTGGAATGTCGGGGGGGGGGGGGGGACAGGGAAGGGAGGGGGGCTGGCCTGGGGGAGGGGACACTCACAGGCCCCCGACTGCAGGGTCAGGATCAAGACCAGCGGGCTGATGACCAGGTGCAGGCAGTTGAGGGGCCGTTTCCAGTTCCCGTCCTCCTTGTCGGGGTCCACGACGGGGACGGTGAGCAGCATCAGGAACTCCACGGGCAGCTGCCAAGGGTGCCAAGGCAGGAGGGTGTCACCAGGGAGGCCTGCGTCTGGGCTGGCCGCACCCTGGGCAAGGTTACGCCAGAACGCGGCCATCGTGGCCGAGGCCCGGCAGGCCCAGTGTCCACAGCAGTCTCCTGCAGCTACTGGCGCACCAGCCCAAACCAAGTGCCTTTGGGTAACACAGATCCTTCCCCTTTACGGCTCTGGGGCACGGGGTCCCAAAACCGAGGTATCGGCGGGGCCACGTGCATCCCTCGGCTTGTGGCCCCCGGTCACTCCCTGCTGTGCTTCTGTGATCACATCTCCTCAGACTCTGCCCACCCCCCAACCCCAGACCCCCTCACATTCCCTATAAGGACCCTCGTGATGACATCAGGCCCACCTGGATAACCCAGGAGACTCTCTACCTCTCCAGACCCTTCATCACACCTGCAATCCCTTTTGCCAGGAAGGTAACAGAGTCACATTTCCGGGGACCGGGACCTGGACATCTTTGGGGGGCCGTGACTCAGCTGACCGTGGCACCTCATCCACTAATCCTAACCACGGCCCCATGCGTAGGAACTATTCTTTTTCTCACCTTCGGGAAAAAGAGACTGAGGTTCAGAGAGGTTAAGGAAGTTCTCCGAAGACGCGCAGAAGGGTGTGTGACCTGGGATCCAGGACCAGCTCCAACGGACTCCACACCTTGCGCTTTCAGTCAATAACTAAATTAATAATCACATGTACGGAGTGCTCACGACATGCAAACCGCAGAGACATCACAGATTTGGTTCCAAACCACCTCAGTAAAGTGCATGTCGCAATAAAGCGAGTCAAAAGAATTTTTTGGTTTCCCGGTGGATAGAAAAGTTATGTTTACACTACACTGTCTGTTAAGAGTGCTGTAGCATGGTATCTCAAAAAATGTACTACCTTAATTAAAAAATACTTCATGGGCGCCTGGATGGCTCAGTTGGTTAAATGACTGCCTTTGGCTCAGGTCATGATCCCAGGGTCCTGGGATCGAGCCCCGCATCAGACTACCTGCTCGACGGGGGGCCTGTTCCTCCCTCTCCCACTGCTTGTGCTATCCTGCTTTCTCTCTGCCAAATAAATAAATAAAATCTTTTTAAAAAAAAACTTCATTGCTAAAAAATGCTAACCAGCCCCTGAGCTCCCAACAAGCTGTAATCACTGCTCCCAGATCACCACGATCCATGGAGTAGTGGTGCAAAGTTTGAAATGTTGCAAGAAATTCCAGCATGGGACACAGGGGCACGAAATCAGCAAATGCTTTTGGAAAAGACCTGCTAAGCGCGGGGGTTGCCACAGACCCGCAGTTTGCAAGAGGCTCAGTGTCTGCGAGGCTTGGTAAAGCCAAGTGCAATGAAATGAAGCACATGCCCGTTTGGCACCGTACTCAGCCCTTCACGGAGTAGTTTTTACGAAACTGTCCCAATTTAATAAACTATGATAGGCCTGATACCGTTCATAATTCTTCAATCCCTTCCTGGAACAGAACTAAATGCCCATGTCCTTTGTCAAGTGATTAGAGGCTGCAGAATACACTTTCCTGCCCCCCTGATGTTGAACGTGGCCACAGGACAAGCTTCGGCCAATGGGTGCTTGGTGAATGTGATAGGAGTAGAGGCTTAAAACAGCGTGCAAAGTTTGTCTTGGCCTCTTGTGCCAAGACAAGAGCATACCCCCCAAGGACCCAGTGGCCCCCAGATCTAATCCTCAGGAGACTTTCGCCCAGGGAAACAACAAATGGTCAGAACAACCGGATCGAGCTCCCCTTGACCACTCCCTCATCTGAGCCCCAGAGCCCCCCTCACCAAGTCAGGAGGGGCTCCCTCCCATCTCTCTCTGTCCCAGATGCAATCCTTCCTCCATGGGGGGGGGCAGGTCAGGCCATCAGCCAGACTCTATGACTCGGTTTCCCCATCAAGTCCCACGTAATCTATTCTGAGAGGGTCTCAGCAAGACCCCAGCCCCTCCTCTCTCATTGAGCTGGAGAAGGTTGACTGGCCACTGTCCTGTGTTGTCACGGAGCCGGGAGCCCGGCTCCAGGGTCCCCCCTCCTACCTTGACCACCTTGAGGGCCCTCCAACACACTGACTTGCTCCTCCACTTCCTGTAATCCAGGGGGTTGAGGGCCCGGGCCAGGATCTGAACTGTGGTCTCCTGGTAGAAAAGCAGCGGGCGGTACTCTTCGCCTGGGTGTACGAGGCAGGAAGGGGCAGGTATCTGTGGCTGGCTCAGCCCTCAGAAGACCCTCTCCACTCCCCCTGGTCCTCCCAACCCTCAGGAAGAAGGAAAAGCCCAGGGCCTGGCTCAGCCGTCATGCAGTGAGAGGTGGGGCTGTTTCGGAGCCTCCTTCCTGGGGCCTTGATGGCCCCATCTCCCCACCTCTGTCACCCCCAGCCCTGCCCTGGTACCCCACCCCCGCTGGGCACAGAGTCCGGACTCACTGTAGTCATAGCTGTTGGAAGACACGGGCTCCTCTTCAGAATCTGAGAGCATTTCTGTAGGAGAGAGGGGTGTTTCACACGAGCCAGCTAGGGAGCCCAGACCCCCCCCCCTCCCCCGGCACTGTTCCAGAGTAGGACACCTCCGGGACAGGGCCGTTGCCAGGGTACAAGTGTCTAGGCCATCTGGACCTTGGATTTCTCAGCATTCTTACCGAGTGAGAAAGTCTAACTCAAAAAAAATCTTCAAATATAATGACGTAGCTATAAAGTCAAATTTAATAAGGGCGTTTGAAGACGTAACTCAAACATTTGCTAACTTCGATTTTGTACTTTTCAGAATTTGGAACCCATGATATTTTTCTTTTTCAGTCTGACCCTTTTTTTGGAAGTCCTCAGGAATGCTACAGCCTGAGCCCAGTAAAGAGGGGCCTAAAAGGAAAATGGTCTTCCTCATTGCTAGCCCTCGTCCTGCTACAGGTGCCCTTCGGCTCCCCTCCAGGCCTCAGTCCCCCTTTTGCTCCAGCCTGATGTGGCTGTGATGGGTCTAGAAGACAGCACAAGGGTGATGTGTGCTGAACTCTGAAGGCTCAGTTGACAGAGAGGGAGGAGAGGAGAAATCATGGCAGACTTCCTGTAGGGCGAGTCACCGGCACCTGTGTGTTGTTCATGGGGATGGGTATATGTATATGTACGTACGTGTGTTGCGTATGTATTTGTATATGTGTATATTTGTACGACTGTGTGTTGTGCAGGTGTTGTGTGCACACGTGGATTTGTGTATGTATGTGTGTTTGTGTGTGCACATATTGGTGTATAGGGAAGCATCTGGGTTCGAAGCCGAGGGCAGTGGGGAGCATTACTGGAGGTAAGCAGTGACAGCCCTGAGACAGATGTTGCCCTGGAGAGAGCACAGAGGAGGAAGAGCCCGTGAAACCAGACAAGCAGCTGATGAGGCCTCTCACCGGCACAGCCGAAGTGTGCACGTGGGACCTTGGCACAGAACAAGTGGGAAAAGTACGAAGAAGAGATGGACGGTGACGTTGGCCTCCAGAGATGTAAGGCAGTCGTGAAGGGTGCAGAGGGTGCGAGGCCCCGCTGGCCTCGCTTGGGAGCTCAATTCAGACCCTTACCTGGAGTGCCTGGCATGGAGTAGACCAGGGATCTCTTCCGCTGCCATCGGTAGATCCAGGTGCAGAGAACCACGGTGACCACATAGAACACATACAAACCTAGGTAAGCTGCAGACAAGGGCACAGGCCATCACCAAGTGGCATCCTGGCCATAGCCCCAGAAAGTGCTGCCCGTTCTCCTGCTGGTGCCTACTGGTGGTGGTCTGCGTTAGCCTAGCCCAGCACCAGTAGGGAAAATGGCCATTTCCTAGAGCCCACACCGCACCACCCTGCTTTCCCTTGGCCCATCTTCCCTTCCTGCCCTCCACAATCGGGCAATCAAAGAGGTAACGCCTGGCACGGACAGTGGCCTCCAGGACCCGATTCAAGTGCGAAGGGCTGGTGTCCTGCTCTGCGCCCTGGGAAGCTGAGCCCCGCAGACTGCAGCCCCCGAGCTCTGGCGGCACTGGGTTTGGTGAAAAGGGGCCTGAAGACAAATCAGAAGGCAGCAAGACAGAGTCTGCGGTGCTTTTCCAGACCCCCTCCCTGGTGTGGTGCCCTGTTTCTGGCAGGACCTGTGACCCTCTGGGACTGTTGCCTGTGCTTGGTGGCACCTGGTCCAGGCCTCCAGTCCTCGCTGGGGTCCAGCCCCATCCCCTTGCCTCTCAGGGGCTCCTGCGGTTGCTGATCCCTGGATGTCTCTGCATCTCAGTGTCCCTTGTGGGTCTCCAGAACCCTCTGTGAACTGTGCCTCTGTCCACGTCCCTTGAACCACGAGTGGGGTGTGTGTGCCGCAGGGACGCTGGGGGCACAGTCGGCAACCTGGCTATACTGCTTGTTAAAATGGGACACTGAGAAAACCCAGAAATCCAGAACATCCCCCCAGGCTCCCCCCGCTGCCCCCTTTGGTTATCTGAACCATAGGTTCCCTTTTTTGGCTCAAGCCAGCTTGAGGAGGGTTTCCTTCCTCAAAAGTGGGGCCACCTACTTGTGTCCCCTGGTGCCTCCCACCCGCCCAGCCCTGCGGCTGCTCACCCAGGGCCCATGCCAGTGTGACCCTGCCAAGGTAGAGTGTGGTGAAGGCCAGGTACACGGCCACCATGTAGAAAACAATGTCTCTGAGAAAGGGCCTGGAGGCGGCCGTGAAGGGGCGCAAGATGGTGATGCCACCGGCCACCGCGGTGGTAACCAGCACACCCGCACCTGGAGGAGAAGACGCGGAGCTCAGCCCGCCCCGCCCCCCCCCCCCCCCCCCCCCCCCCCCCCCCCCGCCCCCCCCCCCCCCCCCGGCTGCCCCGGGCCGCTCTTACCAAACAGCGCCCCGAAGGCCAGGCCGGCTGTGCGCGGATCCGAGAAAGCCACCAGGGCGCTGAAGATATCGGGCGCGCCATTCCCGAAGGCCAGGAAGGTGACGCCATGGGGGGGAGAGCACGTCAAGGGGACACAGAGCAGGGGCCCCAGCCTGTCCAGACCTGCCCCAGGGCCGTGAGCCGCCACGTGGTCTCCCAGCCTCCCCTCTAAGGCCCCTCCCACCCTCCGGGGTGCAGGCCCTGGACAAAAGGATACTGCCACGTTGTGGGAGAGCTTGAGCACGGTGGAAATGGCTGACAAGTTAGGGCAGAAACTAGGGAGGAAAAGCAAACAGGGTGTGCCTTCACGCCATCCTCTCTCCAAACACGGGGTCACCCCAATGTCAACCTCCCAGGGACTCCATTCCCATCTATAAGCTGGATGGGAGCCCAAGGCCACACTCACAACTTCGCCGCTGTGACTCCCAGAATCAGAAACAGGTAGAGTAGCCAGAAAGCCTGGGAGAGGGGTGCGGGGGGTGGGGGGGTGGGGGGAGGGAAGGGAGCGTCAAGTCCAGCCTGGGCCACCAGCCCCGCTCACCAACGCCCCCCTGCCCCCCACCCTGGGGCAGGGCCTCACATAGAGGGTGATGGCCAGAGGGAGGAGGTTAGGGGGGAAGTGGCAGAAGATGCCCTCGAGGTAGTTCAGGTAACCCCCTTGGCTGTGGCAGTCAGGGGTGGTCCGGATGAAGTCACAGCGGTCAGAGACGTTCAGGCCACACACCTCACGACACTGCAGGAAGGGAGGGAGGGGGGCGTCAGGGGTCGACACCCTGAGGGCAGCTGGACCAGGACCATCTAAGTAGCTGAAGATGCCCTCCTTCAGCCCAACCCCTAAGCCCCTCACACCCTCCAAGTGCCAACCCCAAGCTTTACTCTTCTTTTTTTTTTTTTTTTAAAGATTTTATTTATTTGACAGAGAGAGACACAGTGAGAGAGGGAACACAAGCAGGGGGAGTGGGAGAGGGAGAAGCAGGCTTCCCACCGAGCAGGGAGCCCGACGCGGGGCTCGATCCCAGGCCCCTGAGATCATGACCTGAGCCCAAGGCAGACGCTCAACGACTGAGCCACCCAGGTGCCCTTTACTCTTCTTGAATAGACTTGTTTACACGAGTAATTCATGAATTTGCTTCTCTTCCCTACCTTCCACAATCCCACCTTTCTCCGAAGTGCCCCCCACGATCAGTTTCCAGAGTCCCCTTACGGGCATAATGACCTTGTATGTCCATCCTATTATACAGCTACTTTTGTTTTACGGAAACAGATCCATCTTAAATCTCTTGTTTCTATAATTTGCTTTTACCACTTCACGTATATGCCACCTATTAATATACTGGTACACAGAATGATGAAGGTGATCAAAGTGAAAGCGCGCTGAGTAATTTCCATATGCCGGGCACAGGGCTAGGAGCTTAAAACGTATCTCAATTAATCTGTCCCACAGTCTTGCAAGGAAGACCCTATTATCATGCCCCATATACAGATAAGGAGACTAAAGCAGTGTCCTGGGGTCCACTCAGTGGTAGACAGGGTTGGAATTGAGGTTCTAGAACCTTGTCTTTAGCCATCACACTCCCTGTGGACTCCCTGTAGAGTCTGTAACATGAGTGTAGTATTTCATGCTCTGAATGATATGGGGGGAGGGTGGCAGGTGGTGGTAATATTTCCCCACTGGCGGGCAAATGGCTGTGTCTGATTTTTCAGTATAGCCAGCAATAAACATCCTTGCACATGACTCTCCGAGTACATATGAGAATATTTTGAAAGAGAGAATTCTAGAAGTAAAAGTGCTGAGTCAGAGTGCATCCTAGTCTGGGTCCCTCCAGAAGCAACGCGGAGACACGGATTTATGAGTGAATAAGTACGTATTTGGGAAGTGTATAGAATGTAACCACCACAACGGGGAAGCAGGAGAAGGAAGGAAAAGAAACCAGCGCGGCTGGGCTGGGACTGCCCACCTTGGGCTAGTAATCCCAGGAGCAAGGGAGCCGCGGTATTTACACACCAACTCCAATCGGCCATCAGGTGAGGATGCTGGGGGTGGGGGTGCGGGGGTTGTAGGCAAGTGCTTCCTGCCCACTGTGCTTATGGGGGAAAAGATGCCGGCCACTAGAAGTCAACAGAAGCCCACCAAAGTGGTAGTGTGCAAAGGATATGGTCAGCGCCCTGACAGCGCCCCTTACAGAGGGACAAATATCTTAGACATTCTATGGGTTTTGCCAAAATATGCTCCCCCAAGCTTTACTTATACACATGGGCACCAGCACCGGCAAATGGGATTCCCCACCTGCACCTGCCACCAAGCCTTTTCCAGGCTGATGTGGTAGGAATCTTCTTGCTGTTCAATTCCCAGTCCCTGATTACTTCTCAGTGCCCTTCTCAAGGCCATTTGTATTCCTTCTTTGAACTGCCAGTTTTTTTCAGTTGCAATGTTTGCTGCTTCTTACTGACTTGTGGAAGCGCTCTATGTAGTGGGTATTTGCCCTTTGTCACGTCATGCATTTGCTCAGTCATTGTCCTCTGCTTGGAATGTCCCTCCTCCTTCTCAAACTTTCTGTTAAAAGCTTTGTAAATACCCACTCCCACCCATTAGGATAGCTACTGCACAAAGCAAATAAAGCCAGAAACTAGCAAGTACGGGGCTGGGATGGGGGGGGATTCGGAGCCCTCGTGCACTGTTGGTGGGAATGTGAAATGGTGCAGAGCCTTGCAAAACAGCGTGGTAGTTCCCGAAAAATCAAAAAGAGAGTTAGTCACCAGGACAGGGATGTAACGCACTGCACGGTGACCAGGGAGCGCTGCTGTCTGGCAAGTAGGAAAGCCGTTAGAACATCACGAGGGAAAAAAAACATTTTTCCTTTCTTTTTAAAAATGTATCCAATAGGAGAGATGTGAACTAGGCTTATTGTCAGCATTTCACAATAGATGTACGTTAAGACGTTATGCCGTACACCTTACACTTAGCGCAGCGCTGGACATCAACTCTGTCTCAATAAAAGGGGAAAAACATAGAATCACCCTATGATCCGGTAAATCCGCTTCTGGGTTTATACCAAAAAGAACGGAAAGCCAGGTCGCAGAGAGAAGACGTGCACACCCGTGTTCACGGTGGCACTATTCACGACAGTCAGAAGGGCTAGAAGCAACTCAAGTGTCCCTGACGGATGCATGGATGAACCAGAGGTGGCAGATCCAGACCGCAGACCAACGTTCAGCCTTCGGAGGGAAGGGAGTTCTGACACACACTACACCATGGGAGAACCTTCTGGGGCGCCATAACAGAGAGCATCATGCTCGGTAGTCAGCGAGTCACCAAAAGACAAACACCCACTAACCCTACTTACAGGAGGTACCTGGACTAGTCAAATCCACAGAGGAGACAGAAAGCAGAAAGCAGCGGCTCAGGGAGGAGGAGATGGGGAGTTCTTCTTTATTGGGGACGGGGTCTCAGTTTTGCCAGGTGGGAAAGTTCTGGAGGTGGATGGTGGTGACAGCTATGACCGCACGAACATGCTAAGGCACCGAACGGCACACTGAGAAATGGTTCACAGTGGGAGAATTCTAGGTTATGTTGGTGCATTTTAGGTTATGTATATTTCACCCTAATTTCAAAGAAACAACTTTGTCAGATTGCGGCTCCACGATCCTTCAGCCCTCTCTGAACTCCCACCAACACCAGGCGGCAGGTGAGATTTCTGGATTCTGAGCCCCCTGGCCATTGTCCCAACCCTGCTCACTGGCTCTCTGCAGATGCAACGTGGAGCCCGCTGTACTTAAGGCACCTGCCGTCCCTTCCACCCAATACCCCACTCCTTCTTTGTCCCTGTGAATCCACCACATTCATAGTTCCCCAGATGCTTCCTCCAGGAAGGGTTCCCTAACAGCCTCCAGCCTACGGTGGATCCCCCAGGTATAGACTCTCATCATCCAGGTCCTCTCCTTCCAAGCACTTACGTGTTTTGAAATCCCCAGTTATTTGTAGGATCACAGATTTGTTTCGTGTCTACCTCTCCCACCAAAGTCTTGCACGGTGCCTGGCACACAGTAGGTCCTCATAACTGTTTTGCCACACACTGTGCTGGACACCATCCTCACTCAGTCTTCATGACAGACCCAGGAGGTTGGTACGATTCTTTCCACTTAACAGATTAGAAAACTGAGGCATAGAGAGGCAAAGTGACTTCCCCAAGGGCACACAGCCCACCCTTGCTAGGTGGTTTCCGACTCAGCTCTGCCTGAAAGTTACCAGCTGAAGCTCCTGGGGAAACAGCCCAACTGGGCAGGGGTAGTCCCTTGTCCTGCCTGCCCTCCCTCCCTCCTCACCGTCCTCAGGGTCAGCCAGGGAGGATGCAGGGAGACGCTCCCACCCCAGCTTGTCTCCATTCCCTGGCAGCAGAGTGAGCCAGCAAATCAGGTCCCCCAAATCTGCCTCCAGCCCCCGAATCAGCCCCCATCCCGAGGGGGTCATGCCCTCCCCCAAAGCCCACCAGCACCTGCCCCCAGCTCTCTGCCCTGGGGTGGCAGAGTCATAGTGGCCCTGCTCTGAGTCTGGGGTGGATGACTCTTCACCTCCTCCCCACTCCTTTCTCGTCCTCTTTCCTGAGTCACTTGGCCCTCTCCTGGCTCTGGCCAGCTTCTCCTCCCTAAACCTTAGCACCCCTATCTATAGCGCCGAGACGTTTATGCCCATCTCGGGAGGTTTAGGGGAGAATCTGTTGAGCTTGACACAGGGCTGGCCTGAGTGCTCAGTAACTCAGAGATTCTCTGGCACAAGCCACAGATTACCGAGATTTTCCTACCCCCAGGGAGCATGCCCCTCCTTGGAGGGGCAGCAGTGAATTTTATAACCACAGTAACCATAAACCACTTTCCCTTCTGTAAAATGGGTGTAATTACCCATTCAGCCTCAGAAGATGGGCATGAAGGTACTCTGCAGCCCCACAAAGTTGGCGTGGGCACTAAACACTCTCAGCCCTTCAGTTCAAGAGGGAGGAGTTTGTTATTCCATTCTCCTGGGAATGGGGAAGGGCGAGAACTCCAGCCTCCTGCAGGTGGGACTCCAGAGGGTCACTGTGAGCAGTCCCCTGCCTTCAGTCTTTAACTTGGGATGCACTGTCACCTCTCCTCTGCTTACAGACATCAGGATGGCATGCTTCAAGTTCCCGCAGCCTGTCTTAATGGCCTACGGGAAGAAGACTTCTTGCCTCTCACCAAAGTGTCCCCATTTCTCCTCCCTCCAAACATCCACATCAACAGCACCACTATCCCCCCGGAAATCCCCTTTCTTCCACCACTATGCCCTTCCTTCTAATCCATCAGTACGTCCCGCTCATTGTGCCCCCAACATTTATCTCAAACCCCTCCATTCCTTTCCTATCCTCCACAACCACCACCACTCACCTGGATAGCTACAAAAGCCCCCCACTGATCTCCCTGCTGCCGCCCTCACTCTTCTCAATCCATTCTCCCCAGGGAAGCCAGAGAGCTCCTTTGAAGACATAAATCAGACTTTGACATCCCTCTGCCTGAAACTCTCCATGGGCTCCCAACTACTGTAAACAAATATCATCTCCTAGCCTCAGCCTATAAGGCCTTTTGTAATCTGGCCACCACTACCTCTCCATCCTCATCTCTTAATATTCTCCCCCTCACTCACCCTGGTCCAGCCATTCTGGCCCCCTCACTGCTCCGGGAACATACTAAGCTTGTTGTTGCCTCAGGGCCTTTGTGCTTGCTGTTCTCTGCCTGGAATGTTCTTTTCCCAGATTTTTCCAGATGCCTTTATAAGTGACTTACTTTTTCCATTCAGGGCTTGGCTCAGAGGTCACTTCCTCACAGAAGCCCACTCTGAAGTATTCGGAAATACACCCTCCCCATCACCTGAAGAGGTTATTTGCAAAACACTTAACATCTTACCGCCTGAAATTTACATGTTTGCTCCATGATCTGTCCTCCCAGAAGACTGTTAGCTCCCCGAGGGCAGGAATTTTTGTCTATATTGTTCCCTGGTATACCCCAGGGTTCAGCTCAGTGCCTGGCACATAGTAGATGCTCAGTAAATATCTGTGGATTAGATGAATGCCAGCTTCCTACCTGGATGCTCCCGTCTTCCATGGGGGTCTGGTTCACACCTAAGGCTGAAAACTGGGGGCCAGTGTGGGCCCCTGTAAATGGGCCCCTGGCCCCGGACACCGTCTCCACCATCAGCAGCTCCACACGGAACCAACTCAGCACTGGGTGCAGGTACAGCTGACCCCGCGGAGCCTGGCCCTCACTCTCTGCTCCCCCTTCGGCACTGTTTCACTTCCAAACAGCTGGTCACTCCAGTGGCCTGCAGAGAGTGAGGTGAGAAGGAGGGACAGTGTCACCAAAGAGCCTAGGCCCCAGCAGGAAGGGACTGAAAACTTTTTCAGTTGAGGAACTGCCCTCCCTGCTAACCCCACCAAAGGAAAACAAATGTAGAAACCCATTCTGGATGGAAGCTCTTTGGTGGGCCCCAGGGTCCCCGCTCATTCAGCATGCAGGTTAGTTAATGCCCTTCTTCCTAGGTACCCCCGATAGTGTCTCCATGGAGATGCAGGCCTCTCCCACCCACACCCAGCCCCTAGCCCGAGACTGGAATTATCAGGGCTGGAAGGAGGAATCCCAGGACTCCAGAGGAGATTTCAGCTGGGGGGGGGGGGGCAGCTGGGGAAAATCAATACAGAAGGGGGCAGTGGGGGGGACTTGGCAAGCCCTCAGAACAACAAAAACATACTTCTGGGAGTGGACGTGGCCTTTGGGCCACCAATTTGAGACAACTAAGCAATGCTGTTCTATGTCTTCCAGTGAGCTAAGCACTTACCACAGATGACCTCATTTAATTCCCGCAACTGGCCAAGGGGAGGTACTTTTAATATTTCCATTTTACAGATGAGCAAACCCGGGCACAGAGCCAGGTCTGTGTCCTCACTCAGCCACTGTGCCTCACCTCTCTTCTCCAGTCCTCAGGACAACCATGGAGATGTCACTGTCCCTGCCTGTCTTACAGAGGCGGGAGCTGGGCTCAGAGCAGTTCCCTAACCAGCCCGAAGTCACAAGGCAAGGTCACAAAGCCAACCACAGCTTCTCCGATGGGGAAATCAAGGCCCAGAGGGAAGTGAATTGCTCAAAATCACACAGCATGTTAGCAGCAGAGCTGAGCTGGATTCTAGCATCTGCCTTTTACCTCAACACCAGGGCAAACCCAGCTTCAATCCTTCCAAAGAAATCAAACTGGGAAAAAAACCCAAGTCTGGCACACGAATTTCCTTCTTTTGGCTCTGCGCCCGTTGTAGATGAGCATGTTTTGTTTTTGCCATCAACAGAAACAAAGTCCAGAAAACGTTACTTTTTTTTTGTAATTCTTTGCATAGATATTTCTCAATGACCTGACAGGGCAGGAGTGGGGAGGAGGCTCCAGAGGAGAGAAGGGGAAAGGGGTGCAGAAAAGGCCTGTCCCAGCTCCCTTTTCTCACCTGTTAACTTTCCCCTCTCCTGTTGTTTCCTGGAACTTGGCACGGATTTGGAACCAGGCACTCCGGCTTTCCAATTCAGTCACAGCCACTTAGGAGCTGTGCGGCCTCGGGGAGGTCACTTCACCTCTCCGAGCTTCTGATTCCGCATCTGCAAAATGGAGACAAATGCTGGCCCACTGGGGCATACAATAAGAGCTCAATAAATGCCTGCATCTCTGGTGTGCCTCCTCTCTATTGGCTGCCTGTTTCTTGTAGTCATTCACAAGGGAGCCTTTATTGAGCACCTTCTGGGCGCCTGTCTGGAGCCCTACGCGCAGAAGACTCGCAGTCCTGATAGGAAGCGGCGGGCATAGGAAGTTGGGGCTGCAACCCCATCTGCGGCTGCACTTTCTAGGTACGACACCCCGGGGAACGGGAAACGTCAACGCGCTGTTTCCCAATCCTTGACGGATGTTGAGAAGTTGAAGTCCGGGTGCCCGCCCTCAGGCGGCGCCGGGGCGGACGAGGAGGCTCCCCTTACCTCCAGCCGGGCCTCGGACCCGCCAACTCCGAATCTCGACCCCGCCGGGCCTAGCGGCCTTCCCGGTCCCCTGCCGCCAGCCCGTACTGCCCGAACTTCCCCCCAGCCCGCCACCGCCGATCCGGGGGCCCAGCGGGTGGCAGAGTCCAGGGCACTTCGCAGGCTCTGCCCGGGCGGGTCCCGGTCAGGCCCAGCCCTCGCTGGCCCCGCCCAGTGACACGCCCCTGAGGTTGGGCCCGCCCCCACCCTTAAAGGCACAGGCTCCCGCAAGGTCCCGGGACTGTCCCCTTTCTTTTTCAGTCCGGTGCCTGTCGGTCGGCTTGTGCCGCTAAAGCGGAAGCTGAGATAAAACCTGACGGGTAAAGACAGCAGGAGGCCGGAGAGGGGGCAGTTAGGGGATGAAACTAGGGGTTTTATTTCCAGATGCTTCTGGGAATCAGCGGTGATAAGGGGCGCTTGAGAAGGTCCCAGGAGGGGCAGGTCCCGCCTCACCCACAGATATTCCGGCCGACCTGCCTGAAATGCCTCTGTTTGCGAGATCTCCTGATTAGGGTCAGCACTCCCCCTCGTAGCATCGCTTTTATTATTTTTTTATAAGTAAGATTTTATTTATTTATTTATTTGAGAGAGAGAGAGAGAGAGAGAGAGAGAGAGAGAGAGAGAGAGAGAGAAACAGCATGAGAGGGGAGAGGGCCAGAGGGAGAAGCAGGGTCCCCGCTGAGCCGGGAGCCTGATGTGGGACTCGATCCCAGGACTCCGGGATCATGACCTGAGCCGAAGGCAGTCGCTTAACCAACTGAGCCACCCAGGCGCCCAGGATCGCTTTTTTGTAAAAGAAAAATATGGCAAATAGACAAGACAGGGGAGTCGGTGCTGCATTCATACCCCTCCTCAATTCCCAGCCTCTGGAGAGGTTCGGGTCCCCGCCGTCCTTCCAGTCAGTACCAGTACCAGGGGCGGTGGTGGCAGGGGCGGTGGGCGGGAACTGGGGCAGACGTCCCCTCCGGGGCAGCCCCGCAGCCCGCCCCCGCTCCTGCAAATGCACCTCCGACGCCTCCGCCCAGCCTCCCCATCACCTGCAGGCGGCGGCCCCACTCCCCGCGGACGTTCCGGGCCCCTCACCGTCCAGCCCTCGCGCCCCTTTCTGACTTCGTCTGGTATACCCGCCGCCACCCTCTCCCGCCCTGGCCCGGGAAGGGCTCCCCATTCCCCGAACACCCTGCTACTTACACATGGCCCACAGCTCTGCTCCTTCTGAGGTCCCTGCCCAGGATGCCACACTTCCCTTTTCCAGCCCACAAACCCTTGCTCATGCGCCTGGCCCAGCTCAAAGGCCTGTCCTCCACCCTCCCCCGCCAACCTCCCCGGCCTTCTCCCCAAACTCCATCGCCCCCACCCTCCCGGGTTCCTTACCTTCAAAGAGAGCATTCCTCTGGCTCCCCACTCTGAGTCGGATGACACTGGTCCAGAGCATGTTATATTTGGAATCTCAGGGCGTCTGGTTTCTGTGCAAACTTTGGTAAACACACTCTTTGAGCCTCACTTTCTTTCACTGAAAAATGGGGATGATAATAGTACTTACCACATGGGGTCCTTGCAAGATGAAATCCAACACTGTGTGTAAAGCCCTGGGCCCCATGCCTGGAGGCTAAGTACTCCCTCCATAGAAGAATTATTCCATGAATCCTGCAATATAGGGACTGACATGCCTGATCCCCCATCAGCTGGGAGCCCATGAGAGCAGGGGGAAGGCCAAGCTCACCTGCATGCAAGCACAGGCAGCCAGCACAGGGCTCCCGCAGCTCCTGTCTGTGTGCGGCAATGACTGAGCCCGCTCTGGGGTCAGCTGCTCCCCAGCCCACCTGCTGTTTTGGGAAGTAGCTCCAAAACTGCTGAGTTTGGAGCCAAAGTCCATCCCTGAGGGGCCCTGACTGGTACTTGGTGGCCCAGCCAGCATTAAGAACTCAATGTCACCATTCTAGGTTAGCTGGTCGAGCAGATCACTATCTCCTTGCGTCCCAGGGCAGCTGGGGTGGCGGGGGGGAGGGAGAATGTGTGTTGGGAGATCCCAGGAAAGAGCCAAGGGAGGAAAAGAAGCATGGGGGACAGCGAGGGGAGACAAACGGGGCCTGAAACACAGCCCCCCAGGTTTGCTCTCGCTCTGGTGGACATTGTTCTGGGTTAGGGCCAATTTCCCAGTCTGGGAAAGGCCATTTTGACATCACAGACTCATCATAGGAGGACCTCAGAAGTCACCCAATCCAGGTTCAGATCCTAACTCTGCCACTTACTGGCTAACTTGACCTTGGAAAAGTCATTCAATCTTTCTGAGCCTCAGTGTCCTCATCTGGGGAATGCGGTTAAGAAGAGCACCTGCAGGGCACTCATAGGACTGTAGTCAGGATGCACTCACAGGACCGTAGTCAGGATGTACATACATGTAAACCCCATAGCCCACTGCCCGGTTCTTGCAAAAGCTGGATACACGGAAGCTGCTGGTATTATTATCACCATCATTATTATTGCCGAGGGTAGAACGACCTGACACACGGTCTGACACACAGTAGATGGAAATGTTGGTTGTGAATGAAGGATTTCGTGCTTGCATCAGGTATCTATAGCTGTCATCCGCAAAACAAGCACATTTTATTATATAGCGGGGTTTCTGCCCGTCAAGAATTCAGGAAGGGCTCAGCTGGGTGGTCCTGGAGCGGGTCTCTTATGCGCTTGCCGTTCAGCGGTGACTGGGCTGGGGTGGCCGGGGGCTGCCTGGACATTCCTCTTTCTACATGGGGTCTCGGGGCCTCTGCATGGGGTTTCTCTGCATGAGCTGGTCTCTGGGCTTCCGCAGAGCATGGCGGCCTCAGGCAGCCGGACTCCCCAGATGGCATAGCCAGGGACGGAGGCAGCTCTGACTATGTGTGTGAAGGTTCCAGGGGACCGGGCAGTGGCCGCATTGCCTTTTATGACTTAGTTGTGGAAGTGACGCTGTGTCACACCATAGGCATAGGTCCACCCAGATTCAAGGAGAGGAAACAGACCCCACCTCTCAGGGGGAGATACATCAAAGTCATGTCATAGGAAGAGTGTGTGATATGCGAGCTCTTGATGTGACTATATCTGGAAAGTACGATCTGCTGCCCTGCCTTACTCCACAGAGGTAACTAATGGTGCGTATTTAGGTGGCAGGCATAGCAGCAGAGGGGAGTTACATTTTGGAGGTAGGAGGAGAAAGGACCCTCAAATCCCATTGGGTGGACAGCTGTGTACAGCATCACACGTGGGCTGGTCTTGTCCTCAGCATCTTATGAACAAACCCCAAATGAATAAAAATCAATAAGGACTGTTTATTGAAGACTTACATTTGTAGGGAGTGTTCACATGTTTGTCCCATCTAACAGCCCCATGGGGTGAGGGGTACAGTGATCCCCATTTCGCAGAGCAGGGAAACTGAGGTTCAGGAGATAAAGTGACCCGGCTCCAGGGCCCCCACTGGGAAGCGGCAGAAATGGGATTGGCACCTAAATCTGTGTGATTTCAAGTGAGTCCCCTTTACCACCCTGGGCCAAGCGTCCTGCATCACTCAAAGGGAAGGCCAGCTCTGCCCCACACCCAGCACGCCTGTTCAGCTTGCCCAGGGTATGGCGGCAGTCCCAGGAATAATGCAAGTACCTCGGGAACGTAAGCAGAAGTGCTAAGGCTTGGAGGGGTATGTCAAAGAGGAACCGGGGAACCAGAAATTTCAGTCTTAACCAAAAAGGCCCAGAGACTTGGAAAGTTCCTTCAGGATGCCCAAGTCTTACCTGCAACCAGTCCAAGTTCCCTCTGGATCCTAGCAGCCCTGGGAGTGAGCAAATAGTCACATCGCACCTACTTAAACCCCCCCAGGGACGCGGCGCTCACTACCTATTACAGCAGCTCAATTACCAGAGAAGCACCTTCATTGGCATTGCCAGGGGGAGTCTCCATTGGAATAATCCTTCTAGAAAGTGAGTTGGCAATTGATAGCTGTCCATCTTAAGAGCCGCAAAAACACAGGTGCCTTTGCTCTGGAGCGTTTCTGAGTGAAGAAGAGAAGATGTGAGCCATGCTGTCCGCACAAGTGTTCAGGACAGCGATCTCTAAAGTTGTGCGACAGTTAGAAGTCCCCTAATGGTCTGGCAACAGTGGATCGGGTAGACATCTCTGGGATCTCCTGGGAAATGTTGCCATGAGCTCATTTCACAGTCTGTTTTTCTTTCTCTTCTTCCTATGCCTCCTCCTCCGTCAGAGAGAGAAAATCTGCTTTTCTAGAACGTCCTCACCTGAGCTCTAGCACTGCCTCCTGGAAGCAATTTAGGTGACAGGCGGTGTGCAGAACTGAGAACTCTGAACTGAGAGAAGAAGGGCTGAGGCCAGAGAACAGTGCACCCTGGCTCCGTGCTTTATCTGCCTGGTGCTTCCCTAGCATCATGTTCTAGAAGGCCTTTCTGTTCCTGGGGAACATCTGGTTCACCTCCACCAAGATATTCCATATATACTTGGCTTCCTCTTCCAATGGAGGCTTATAATTTATTTGCTTGCTTGCTTTCTTTTTAAAAATGTTTAAAATTTATTTTCATTTTTTAGAGAGACGTTGAGTGGGGGAGGGGCAGAGGGAGAGAGAGAGAGAGAGAGAATCTGAAGCAGACTCCATGCTCAGTGCAGAGCTGGACACGGGGCTCGATCTCATGACCCCCGAAATCAAGAGTCAGGTGCTTAACCGACTGAGCCACCCAGGCGCCCTTTTAAGGTGTGTTATTGTGGACTATATTTCATATGCAAAATAGGGCAAAAATAGTTATTTATTTACAGTTAAACTAATAAAATAAACACATAAATACCCTCCATTCAGGTTAAAAAACAGAACTTTATCAGTACCTTAGGAGTCTCTGAAATCACCATCAACTTGATGATTGTGTAAATCATTCTTCCATCGTATGTATAAAACTTTCTTTTGTTTCATATATATATATGAAATATATAGAGAATGTATATGTCTTATTTCTAAAGTATTTTATTTGACACACATAACAACATAGGGTATTGTTATATATTGTTACATATTATGTATACATAAATATGTTATGTTATAGTGCATGTTATATATACATTACATGTACATATATACATTTATCACTATATAAGTATTCCTAAGCAATGACTTCTTTTGTTCTGCCTGTCTTTGAACTCTATGGAAATTGAACAGTATTTTTTTATATTCCTCGGCAACTTCTTTCCTATACCATCCTGTTCATGGCCTTCATCCCTGTTGTGCCATGCACCTTCAATTCATGCATTTTCAGCTCCATGTCATCGTCATTGCATGACTGGGCCAGGGTTTATGGGACATTTTTCTGTTGACGGCTGTATGTGGGCTGTTCTCGGGGTTGCTGCTACCAATGACATCTTTTTACACGTCTCCTGGTACGTGTGCAAACAAATTTTCCTAGGGTGTGGTGTCAGCCAGGATTCAACCAGAAGAATAACCAGAAGGAGATCGAGATTCAGAGATGTATTGCAAGGAGAGGATTTACAAGACTGTGGGGCCTGGTTGGGCGAATCCAAAACCCAGAGGGCAGGCTGGGGGAAAAGTCTTGGGCATGAGCCATCACAAGTAGAATTTCTTCTTTGGGGAAGTGTCAGCTCTGCTCTTAAAGCCTTTCAACAGATTGGTTCAGGACTACCTAGATGGACCAGGATAGTCTCATTTGCTTGAAATCAGCTCATTATGGACTTTAATCACATCTACAAAATTCCTTCATGGCAACCACTAGCTCAATGCTTGATGGAACAACCAGGGACTATAGCCCAGCCAAGTTGACATATAACCATGACCTTCATGGTCATGAACCAGGAAGTGGGATTGCTCGGGCCAGAGCAAGGAGCAAGGTGGGAAAGGGGTCACGGTGTGCGTTTTTACACATGATATCATTCGTTTGCTTCTTTTGTTATTGGAAGGGCAGAAAGAATGGCTGTTGAAGTCTGAAATCCAATTCAATAAATGATGAAATTCATTCTGCCCTCTTACCCCTTTCTAAGGACCCACCACCTCTCTATGCTGCCCCTGCCCTGCCCCAGACAACCAGTTAAGAGCAGGTGTATGCAAATATATGCATACAGGTATCCCAACTTTGATTTCATTAAATTTTTATAAAAAACTGACTTGTGGGGCACCTGGGTGGTTCAGGCGTTAAGCGTCTGCCTTCGGCTCAGGTCATGATCCCAGGGTCCTGGGATCGAGCCCCGCATCAGGCTCCCTGCTCAGCGGGAAGCCTGCTTCTCCCTCTCCCTCTGCTTGTGTTCCCTCTCTTGCTGTGTCCCTCTCTGTCAACTAAATAAATAAATAATCTAAAAAAAAAATAAAAACAGACTCGCAATATTGATGTTATTTTGTAACTTGCATTTAAAAAAAATCAACATTTTATGGGTGTCCCTTATGCCAGGACATTTAAGTCTCAAGTCATATTTTATAATAGTTGCTTAATATTCTGTTGGACAAAGAAAGGCACTGTAACTTTGCCAACACTCCTGCATTGGGGGGCACTTGCTAGGCTTCTGGGTTTTTGCCCCCTATCAACAATGCTTCATAAAAATCCTTGTAGACATTTCCTCTGATGCAGCTGCTTTTATTTCTGTCGGAGAGAATCCCAAAAGCAGAAGGCAGAACAACGGGCATGCGTATTTTAAATGTCAAGAGACTCCAGCAGATACTTCCCTAAGAAGCAGTCCACACCCCCATCAGCAATGTCAGATCAGGGAATATCCATTCCCTGCATGCTCACCAGCACGGATTTTTGACAATTTGTTAACTCTTGCCAACCCATTGGGAAAAAAAAAATTACCTTCTCATCACTGCTTTAATTAGTATTTTTTCCCTGTGCGCAAGGCCGGCAAATTTTCAGAGGCTACTCGCTACTTGCATTTTCTTTTCATGAACTACTGGCTCGCGTCTTTTGCATATTTTTCTATGGGGCTCTTGCCAGGGTTGCCAGTACAAAATGGCCCTGCTCAATCCGTTTTGGTAAGACTCTGTGCATGAGATCACTGCTCATTTTGGGACCCCCGATATGGCCTGGATAAGAAGTACATCTTGGATTAGCCAGACTCAGGTACCCTACTTACTTGAGTTTGTCCCTGGGGGAAGTTGCCTCTCCTCTGGGATGCTGGGTCTCCACCTTTGGGGTCCAGTCTGCAGGAACATGGAATTGCTCCGTGGTCACATGCAGCACACCCAAGGTGACTGGCAGTGGCCATAGAGGGTCACATGATCCACGGGGAGGATCAAAGGCCATGTACTGGGACAACGCTGTCACGGCAGGGGGCCTGCCTAACACTGACGGGGTCATCACTGAGCCTGACTGGTGTCCTCTCTGCCTGGAGAACCCTGTTTTCTTGGCATGGATGACTGCCTTGGATGGTGGGGACCTCAAAACTGGTTGTCATGAGGGTAGGATCTGGATAGGGGCCAGGGTGTGGGGGACAGGCCGGGATCCTGAGACATGAGGTCTGGGGAGCACAAGGGGGTGGCCTTAGGAGGCAGGATGGGACAGGGTCCCATTACTTCCAGGCTTCCGTGGTGCCCAGGACGACACACAAACCTCTGGACAAGTCTATACGGTTGGTGTAAATGACTCTTATCCCCTTTTTACTTGGGCTCAGAGAGGTGAGGTCACTTTCTCAAGATCAAACAGCCAGCAAATGACAGAGCTGGGATTTGAACCCCAGTCTGTCTGAATCCCCAGCTCCATGCTCCTAACCAGGACCGCACACTGTGTGGCCATTGCAAGGGCTATTGCCCTTGCTTCCAGTTGGTCAGTCCACAGTGGGCACCTGGACCAAATGCCAGGGGGAAGCGCCCCACAGAATTCTCAGTGGAGCAGCTTTAGACAAGTACAGTATACTTAGAAGGCACCAGCGCTGAGGAGTAACAGTGACGAGTGCCACTAACTTCCAGCTCTTATTTAACCCTGGTAGCCCTACGAGGTAGGTCCGCTTCTTGGCTCTTTTTTAGAGATGGCCAAACCGAGGCACAGAATGGTGACGTCTCTTTGGCCAAGGACCCCCCCCACCCCCCAGGAATGAGGGTTAGAGTGGGGACACAGGGTCCTATCTGTCTCTAGCCAGGGCCCCTGCACCACCGTTTGGAGGGAGGCAGGAAACCGTATCCAACTGAAAAGGTGGGGAATCCGTGGAGGGGGCCCTCTGGTGGTGGGCACGGTGGGCAGCATCCACTGTGCCCTGGAGCTGAATTTAAATCTCTGTTCTGACATTTCCTAGTGGCGTGACCTGGGCAAGTCATTTTACCTGCCGGAGTCTCAGTTTCTCCATCTGTAAAATAGGAATAGGAATAGTGGGGACTTCTCGGGTAGCTGTGAGGATTCGGTAACAGAAAGTGTTCACAGGTTATGATTAACACATGGTAATGATGACAGATAGGAGTGCCAACGGAGTGATTCCTTCCTTTCCAGGGATGGGAAGATAGCTGGAGTGCCCCCTCAGGTCCAACTCACCAAGGGTAGGCAGAGTAGGGAAAGGGCACCCTGGAAGTTTTAGAAAGTTATTTTGGGGCAAATCAAGGACAATCCTGTGATCTTGTGCCACCTTCTCCTTCACTGGCCTCCTTTCTGTTTTTCCAAGGCCAGGAAGTCTCAGCCTGCTTCCCACATCAGGACTGTGACCACTTACTAACTCCTGGCTAATCTCCCCCAAACCTCTGCCTTCCTCACGGCCTTCACTCCCCAGCTCAGACACCATCCGTGGTTCCCCATGGTTCCCGACGCTCAATGTCCACTGCCTACCTTCAACCTGCCCTTTCAAACTGCCTTCCTGTCCAATCAAAACAAAGGGACCCCGTCAAAATATTAAATCAGATCATGTCTCACTCTGCCCCAATTTCCCCTTCGGAGAAAAGCTTTGCAAATCTTTTATCGGATAAGGGACTCGTATTTAGCATCCACACAAAACTCCTACAACTCAGTAATAAAAAGGCAAATAATGCATTAAAAACTAGGGAAGGGATCTGACTGACAGTTCTCCGAATAGACATACAAAGGGCTTAGAAGCATATCATTCTTCATTAGGAAAATGCAAATCAACACTCTGAGATACTACCCCCCACCCAGCCCAAGGATGGCTATGGCTTAAAAAGATAATAACAAGTGTTGGAGAGGATGTGGAGGAAGTGGAACCCTCGTGCAGCAGTGAGAAGGTACAATTGTGCCGCTGCTCTGGAAAGCGGTTTGGCGGTTCCTCAAAATGCTAAATATAGAATCACCATGTGAGTCAGTATATTAGTCAACTCGGGCTGCCATATCAAAGTACTAGGAGGCTTATCCAACACACATTTATTACTCACGGTTCGGAAGGCTGGGAAGTCCAAGGTCAAGATGCCAGTGTTCTTAGTTCGGCCTCATGGGTTTTATTTAATTCAGTCACTATTATTATGCTCAAAGTGTCCCGGTTTTAACCAGGGTGGAGCCTCTGCAAGCGGGCTCCTGCCCTTTGGACATAGCTCCATCCTTCTTTGAGTAGCTCTATGGTTTTGGGCACAAGATGTTCCAGGCTCATCGTGTGCTTTCCCTGGCCCAACCTGGAATTTAGCTTTTTCTCCCTGGAGTCCTGACTCCTTTGGTGGATCTGGGCACGAGGTGTGCTCCTTATCACTGGGGTGTCATTGCCCCTGGGGCTTCTTAATTGGACGGAGCAAGGGAATGCGTATGTAGATTTCTCTGCCTAAATCTGAAAAACCACGAGTCCACGCTGATATTTCCAATTCAGCCCACTGCCACAACAACCTTCCGAGGCTTCTAGCTTTCTAATACCTGTATTTCTCTTAGTGATAAACCTGGATCCCAAATCAGCGTTACATTTATTCATTTGCTCAATCCCACACTACACAGAGAATAGTTTCAGAATACCACTTTGCAAAAACAAACTTACGACGTAGAGTTTAAGATTCGCGCAGTGTGGTTCTGTGATTTATTTGAAATGAGTCAGGTTTCTTTGTCTCTGCTTGCATTCCTTTTTATGGATTTTTCCCATACTGTTGATTTGAAAACTTTTTTAACTACGCAAAATACCAACACATTTCCAAAAGTCAAAACTATACAAAAAAAGAACACTATGTTAATGATACTGGAGTTACAAAAAAAAAAAAAAAGGAAACTACAAAAAGATATCGTCATAGACATGTCATCCTCTCTCCTAACCCTCCCATCCCCTTCTTATCTACCTCCTTGGGGATCTAATTTCATTCGTTTTGGGTTTACCTCACCTGTGTTTCCTTTGCAAAAATTAGAAGATTCAAGTACGTTTTATCTCCCCTTCTTTCTTACACAAAAGATAGCATACTATATATACTTTTTCACACTTTGCTTTTGTCAACGAACACTATGTCTTAGTAATCACTCCGATCCAGTTTATAGAAAACTTCCCTTTTCTTTTCCTTTTTTCCTTTTTTTTCCTTTTTTTTTTTTTTTTTACAGCTGTGTAGTACTCCATTGTGGGGATGATCCAGTTACTCAATGAATCTCCTACGTATAGGCATCAGGGTGTTTCCAATATTTTAAAATTACAAACAGTGCTGCGGTGAACAACCTTATGTATAAATATTTAGGTGGAATTGCTGGGTCAGAAGGTAAATGCATGTGAAGTTTTTCGAGGAACTACCTACTTCCCCTCCATTTAGCACACCTACCAGCCATTTATGTATGTCCATTTCTCGAGGGTCATCGAGAGAGCATGTTGTCAAGCTTCTTAATTTTTTCTAATCTGGTGGGTGAGAAGTCATTTTTTTTTAAGTTTTTTTTGAAAGGTAGTACAGTTTCTGTGCAGTCTTTATCCAGCTTCTCCCAAAGATAACATCCCCCATAACCAAAATCAGGAAATTGACATTAACACCTCACTTTTAACTAAATTACAGACCTTATTCCAATCTCACAGTTCTCACGTGCACTCAAAACTTCTGGCATATATTTCTATGAAATTTTATTCTCAGTGTAGCTATAATTTGCATTTCTCTTACGGCCAATGAAGTGAGCATTTTCCATAAGTTTAAGGATCATTTTTAGATCTTTTTTTCATGAATTATCTGTTCATATTTTTTTGTCCATTTTTCTATCCGGTTTTCACATTTACCCCCCTCAAATTTAAAGAGTTCTTCATATACTAATGATATTAGCCTTTTAACTATGATATATGTTGTTGTTGTTTTTTAAAGATTTTATTTTATTTATTTGACAGAGAGAGAGAACACGAGAGAGGGACCACAAGCAGGGGGCGTGGGAGAGGGAGAAGCAGGCTTCCCGCTGAGCAGGGAGCCCGATGCGGGTCTTGATCCCAGGACCCTGGGATCATGACCTGAGCCGAAGGCAGACGCTTAACGACTGAGCCACCCAGCCGCCCCTATGATATACATTGTAAATATTTTCTCCTGGTTTGTTAGTTATCTTTTGACTTTGCTTATGGTGTTTTCCACATGCAAAAGTTACAGAAGATCTTATATAGTTAACGGTATTAATCTTTTACTACATCTGAATTTTAAGTCATAGTTAGAAGGCCTTTTTCCACACACAAGTAATGGAGGAATTCACCCATACGTTCTTCTATAATTGCAGTTTTATTTTTTACATTTAGATGCTCAGCATTCAGGAGTTTCTATTTGTGTATGGTGTGAGGAGTGGATCCTGGAGCAATTAAGTATAAATATAGCAAAATATTGGCAATTGATGGCAGGCACATGGGTATTTACCACGGTTGCAAACTTTCTCAAGGTCTGACAATTTAGAAAAAATAAACAGCTGTGGGTAAAGTGTGTTAAGCGGAGTTTGTGTAGGTGGACGGAGGCGGGGGGCGCCTTTAAGATGGGCCCCGCCCACCCCGGAAGGGCTCGCCCCAGCCCCGCCCACCGCCGCGAGTCGCCTTCTCCCCGGTTCGCGCCGGCCCCGCCCTCCGCAGCCGAGTAAAGTCACGTGAGCGGGGCTGCGGCGCTCCGCTCCGCTCGGTCATGGTGGCCCCGATGTACGGTTCCCCGGGCGGCCGCCTGGCCCGGGCGCTGACGCGGGCGCTGGCGCTGGCCCTGGTGCTGGCCCTGCTGGTCGGGCTGTTCCTGAGCGGCCTGACGGGCGCGATCCCGATCTCGGGACGCCAGTGGGGGCCCAACGGGCCGGTCCCTCCCGAGTCCCGCAGCCGCTCCGTGCTCCTGGACGCCGAGACCGGCCAGCTCCGCCTGGTGGATGGCCGCCACCCGGATGCCGTGGCCTGGGCCAACCTCACTAACGCCATCCGCGAGACCGGGTAAGGGTTGGCCCGACCCCGCGCGGGACCGGCCGGGGGAGGGGCTCGCACGGGTTCCGGGCCTCATCGCCCCTGGCTCCCTGGGGGTCAGTTTCCCCCCCTCTTAGGCTGCAGCAGGTCACTGGTTGGGTGGGGGCTAGTGCAGCATCCCTCAGCTCATGGGGACCAGTCCCTCGCCTTCAGTAAAGGGTGACAGTACCTCTGTTACACTTAGAGACCAGATCCCTACCACCCGCCCAGGCCCCAGTGCCTCCATCTGGATTAGGTCTGCGGAGCACCGCGTCCCCCCAGCCCCACCGCCCTTGGGCCAGAAGGCTGGTGATAGCTCTTCAAGAGAGAAACTCTCACTTCCTTGAGCGTGGCTTACCCCATGGGTGCCATGCTCCTGCCTCTGTTCCTGAACCAGGGCAGCCCGACTGAGCCTGGATTCTAGGCCAGTGGGAAAACCCAGGATCCCTAAATTCATGTAGACCCAGATAGTATTTTTGCTTGGGCTCTGCTCCTTTCTCTCCTCCTTCCTGGTCCAGGGGAAAGTTGCTTGGCCAGATAGTTGGTAAGGAGCCAAGTGCTCCATCCTTGGTAGTCATGATCAGCTGCTGTTCTGACTCCCCTGCCTGTCTGGGCTCCCATTTCCTTATCTGTGGCTCAGATTTTGAGGATATGCTCTGGCTGGGAGGTTGGGTGGTACCCTTCTCAGGCCCTGTACCAGGGCTTCTGCCCCTGCATTCATTCATTCATTCACTCACCTGATGTACTTGGCCTTGGGGACATAGAGCTGAGCAAGGTGGGTCTCCATTTAGAGGGGGAGACAGCACCAGAAGGGTAACCTGAGTCAGTGGGAGTGGGGAAAATCTGCCTTAAAGCCTTGTCAGCAGGGCTCAGGCCCTGGATTAAGGCTATGCTGGGGATCTTTTAGTGAACCCTAAGGCCCCCTCCCCGTTCCACCCTCCCACTGCTCCCATCCGTTTTGCTGGCATGCGTTAATTCCTGCAGGTGTTGGGGAGATAGAGGACACTGAGAACACCCCCATTTTGATGCTTTGTGGTACTTGGGAGGGTATCAGATAGACAGACAGAGGGAAGATTGTGAGGAGGGGATTTGCTGCAGACACAGGAGCTGGGTGGGGCTAATCTGGGAAGGCTCCCAGGGAGAGGAGGCCACAGGGTGGGCTAGTTATTGTCCATGGAGGGAACTAGAGCTCTGTGGCTCTGGAATCTGATGACCCATTCTCTGCCGACTCACACATGTTTTTGGCCCTGCTTAGCAAAGCCAAGAGGGCATGACAAATCTCTGCCTCCATGCTAGCTAGGAAGGAGGCACAGAGGTGAGGCCCAGCATGGGAAGGGGGCCTTGTTCGCAGGAGGCCCCCACTGGGCTGTGTTGCTCTGAATTATGGAAAACAGAAATGGAGAGAGGGCTTCCTTGATTGTGCTGGATGGAAAGCTCTTTGTGGCCCAGCTCCTTCGCTGTGTGACCTTGGGCAAATCGCTTCGCCTCTCTGAACCCGTTTCCTCCACTAAAGGTGAGGCTTGAAGGGAAATTCATGGGATCACAGAAAGCACCTCTGTTTGTTTACTGAAGGAAGAAATGAGTGAAAGAGAAAAGAGCAGGTGTCCTCTGCCCCCCCATTTTACAGTGAGGGAAACAGGCCTGAGGCAAGAGCCCAGGTCTCATCCACACTTCTTGCTCTCATGTCCCCTTTCCAGCGTCGTTTCTGTCCAGTTGGCCTATTTAGCACTGGGGGCTGGGCTATAGGGAGAACTGTATCAGAAGCCCCTATTTTGGGGCGCCCGGGTGGCTCAGTGGGTTAAGTGTCTGCCTTCGGCTCAGGTCATGATCCCAGGGTCCTGGGATCGAGTCCCTCATCACGCTTCCTGCTCAGCGGGAAGCCTGCTTCTCCCTCTGTCCCTCCCCTCTGCTCGTGCTCTCTCTCTCTCTCACTCTCTCCCAAATAAATAAATAGAACATTTTTAAAAAGCCCCCATATTGGAAACAGGGAAACTGAGGCCCTTAAGATCGACCTCTTAGAACTCAGGGATAAGATGAAAGAAAGACATCTGAGGTTTCCTGGCCCCTGATCAGCAGAACCTCTGAACTGTGGGTGCCTGTCTCATTTTTCAAAGGATGGAGGCCAGGGATTTGACTCTTCCGTTTACCTGAGTTGGGGTCGCTCCTCCTTCTGTCCCCCAGAACTCGCCACGGGGGATCTTGGGGTTGTCAGGATAAATTCCATGCCCTCTTTCCCCCCCGTGGTCTGTGCTCTTTCAGTTGTGCTATATCTGACCTGGGACTGATACTCCCCATGAAGCCTGAAACATTTAGGATTTGGTGCTTGGGCATCAGAGGTGCCCCAGGAGGCCGAGCCTGCGCCAGTTTGATTCCAGCCTTGGTGTTGGGGAGGCTGCACCCCTCCAGCCCTACCTTTTCCTCCATCCCTGACTCCCCAGCCCCCAGCTGCCCAACAGAAATCACGAGTCACTGCGGAGTTGGGAAAGGAAGTGAGTACCAATAAGAGGGAATTACCCTATTAAGAAGCAGGGAACCCACTCAAATCCACCAACTAATGAGCAGAAACCCAGCCCAGTAAAATGGGTAAATACCATCCAGCTGTTCTTGGAAGTCAGAACAGGTGAACATATTCCATCAAGAGTGAGGAAGGAATGGTAGGCACAGATAAGGTAGGAGAAGTGTCCATGGTGCACTGTACCCAGAAGCAGGGCATGGTGACTGGGGTAGGGTTGTGACCCCGCTGCTCGTCACACAGCAGTGGTCTGGTTTTTCTCAAACGTGGCCTCCTCTTTAGACCCTGGAGCCATCAGGCATTAGGCACCCGTGACATAAAATCACAGTGTGGCCCATAGACTCTCCAGATTAAAAAAAGAAAAAGAAAAAGAAGATTGGAGAAACAGATCAGTACTGCCAACTTTTTATTTTTGTCAAGTGAGTGCATTAAACACAACAGAACAACATTTATTGACCTCCGTCAATTTTATCTCATAAAAGATCTGCTATTTTAGAACCAAGTAAGCAGGAAGGACGTGTTCTTTAATAGAGAGCAATCTAATGGGTACATTTAACTTTAGAAACGCTTGTCAGTGGTTTTCTTTTGACCAGGGATGGGGATAGAGTTTTGCAAAGTTGTCATTAGGCGCAGGTGAGGGCATCTAGAGGTCCTTTGCCCAAGTTCAAGCCTCCCCCATTTTACAGATGGGGAAGTCGAGGCTGGAAGGGCCAGGAAATGTAGTATGGAGCAGAGTTTACTATCAGAGAGATCTAGGCTCGTATCTTCGCCTGCCTCATCTCTGTGGCAAGGGGGGTGAGAACCCTTTAGGATGGGGGGAAGGGGGGCGAAGGGGTGAGGAATCATCTGATTAGGCTTAGGGCCCGAGGCAACAGAGGGATCCTCAGAGATCAGCCTCAGGGGCTCCGGCACTGAAGTCTGGTGGCTTGGAACAAAACCCCTTAAATGGGAACATCCCCCGCCCAAAGTGTTCTGGAAAGATAGGTGGAACCCATCTCTCTGGGTTTTTCTGAGGACTCAGGCAAAGTGAATAAAACCCATCTAAATGGAATCACCCCAGTTGCCCTTTGGAACAAGGCAGCGCACAAGGAGATGGGGGAGGGTGGTGATTGTTAGACAATTAACTTTTTGTGGTAAAAAAAAAAATCCCAGCAGTTTAGGAAAAGTTAGGATGTGTGAGGTAAGTCCCCACATATATAACCACTGTTAGCTCTTTCTTCCACAACTTTCTATGCAAAAATAGGCCTAAGTGTGCATGCGTATGTGTAAGCGTGGGTATGCGTGCGTGCGTGCATAAGTAAAGTGCTTGCACACACAGGGTTATCCTGAGTCTACCATTTATCCTTCTCTGATCTTTTTTTATGTTGTGTCTGACATCTTGTCAGCACATGGCAGCCCTTTCTCATCATAGCAGTTGCCCTGTTATGTCATTACCTGCTTACGTGCCCCCCCCACAGCCACCCGTCACCCCCACATTAGCCTTGGGAAGGCCAAGCCTGAATGTCCTTCACTTTTGTGCACCCTCGATGTCTGGCACCCGGTAGGCTCTCAAAAGGCTTGCTTGATGAAAGTATCAGGTTGAGCGTGTTTTGATCGTCTCTTCCTCTCCAGAGTTCTCTCTAGGCCACAGCTCTTCTTGCCCTGGAGCTCTTGGATGGTGTGTTGGCCACCTCCCCATGAGACCATCCTGGTGGAGCCTGCTCTGCCTTGTTTCGGAGCCTCTTCCTGGTCTCATGAGCGTCTTCCTGTGCCCCTCATTTTCTTTGTGGAAATTGCCTTAACAAATGTTTGTCCCCGAGTTACAGAAGCCACCTGGGTGAATAGTTTTGTGTCCTAGGAGCAAGAATGAAATCCAGAACCATAAAGGAAAAGATGGATAGATTTGGCTGCCCCCCAAAACCCAAAAACCTCTATATGGCAAAAGCAAAAAATCAATTAAATCAATTAAAATACAAACATATTTTCAATATTAGTGACAAGCAAAGGGCTAATGTGTACATAGAGAACTTCACAAATCAATAAGATAAACACAAGGGAGATAAGTGAGTAAAGCCCTTGAACCAAAGAACTATAGGTGACCAATAAAAATTTAAAAACAAGTGTAGGGGCGCCTGGGTGGCTCAGTCTGGTAAGTGTCCGACTCTTGATCTCAGCTCAGTAATCTCAGCGTCATGAGTTCAAGCCCTGCGCTGGGTGTGGAACCTACTTTAAAAATAAATAAATACATTAGTTAATTAAATTAAAAAATTAAAATAAGGATAATTGAACTAATTAAAGGATTATCATCAAAACAACATGATTGCGTTTTTCAACCACTGCCTTGGCAAAGATGAGAAAGATTGCTAGGAATCCTTTCAGGCAAGGAGTGGACAGACAGGAGTGGGTACATTTTGGCGAGGTGGTCTACAGCCAAGCGTGGTTGCAGGCTGGTGGCGCTGGCCTCACCTGGCCGCTACTTAGAAATACAGGGTCTCGGGCCCCTCCCCAGACTCCTGATCAGAATCTACTTCCGAACCAGGTCTTTGAGTGACACGGATGCACGTCAGAGTTTGGGAAGTGCTGCTTCCCAGAAGGAATGGGAGCCAGTCTGCTTGGACTTGAATCCCAGCTCGGCCCTTTACCAGCTCTGTAACCTTCGGCAGGTGTATCAGCTAGTGTTAGGCAGCAGTGCTGTGTAACAAATTAGCTGCCAAACCCACTGGCTTCAAAAATAACCCAGGGTTATTTTCGATGGATCCAAGGGGCAGCCAGGGCAGCTCTGCTTCATCCTGTGGGTCTGCAGAGCTGGTCTGCTCCATGTTTCTGTCACGTTCCTGAGAGCAGCGGGCTGGCTGGGGCATGTTCTCCTGGCAGAGGCAGAGGAGGGCAAGCGGAAACAAAGGCGGCCTTGCAAAGGCTGATCTTATACCTGGCACATGGTCACTTCCATCCATTGGCCAAAGCGAGTCATATGACCGAGCCCAGATCAGTGGGGCGGGGAGGGACTTGGCCATGGGTAGGAGGGACCGCAAAGCCGCACGGCAGAGGGCACAGAGAGGGTGGAGGGGTAGTAGTGCAGGCTTCCATGGCAGTTACGGAACTTTGTGCCTTAATTTCCCTCCTCTTCTGCACTACGGGGAGTAACAGTGCCTGCCTGGTAGGAGCGTGGGGTTGTCACAAGGATTGAATGAGTTAGTAGACAAGAAGTGACTAGAACGTCATCTAGCACAGAGGAAGCCCTCGTTTGACGCTGGCTGGTGAGGGCTGGATTAGTACAGCTTTGGGGGGGGGGCGTTTGTCAGGGCTGATTAAAATTAAAAATGCCTGTGCCCCCACGCTGACCGGGCCCGCCCTCCTCCCCGACTAGGTGGGCCTTTCTGGAGCTGCAGACGAACGGCCGCTACAACGACAGCCTGCAGGCCTACGCCGCGGGCGTGGCGGAGGCCGCTGTGTCTGAGGAGGTAAGGGCCAGATGGGGGGACCTGGGGCTCCCACCTCCCACCCCACCCAGCGTGCACCCCAGGAAGCTCGGAAGGGTTCTGAGGTGAGGTGCATGCAGATTGGGCTCCCTGCTCCCGCCCCCAGCCCTCCACGTAATTGGGCAGCCAGAGCTCACGTGCAGTCTTTAAAAAACTCAGGCTAGGTAGTATTTGATGCGTCTGAAGGATGTATGACATTTTCTGAGTCACAGAGCACAGCAATAAAACAAACATCCAGACTAAAACGTACAGTGTTACTGATCGCTCTGAGGCCCCCTTCCCAACCCCTGCCCCCAGAGGCACCATCACCCTAAATGTGACTTTCTTTCTTTCTTTCTTTCATTCATATTGAGATATCATTCACATGCCATAAAACTCACTATTTTGAAATGTACAATTCAGTGGTTTTTAGTATATTCATAGGGTTGTGCAACGATCACCACTACCCCATTCCAGAACATTCTCATCACCCCAGAAAGCAACCCCATACCCAGAGCTCCCCTTTCTCCCTCACCCCAGCCCCTGGCAACCATTAACCTACCTTCTGTCTCCATGGGTTTGCTGATTCTTGCCATTTCATGTGAGTGGGTGGTCTTCTGTGTCTGGCTTCTTTTCCTCAGCATCGTGTTTTCAAGATTCGTCCCCGTTCTAGACTGTGTCAGTCCTTCACTCCTTTTTGTAGCCAAATAATACTGTCTTGGATGGACAGACCACTGGATGGATGGACCACATTTTATTTATCCACGCATCCGTGGATGGACACTTGAATTACTTCCACCCTCTTACTTTTGTTAAACTAGTTTTACCACACGTGCAGAATCCTCAGACAACCTACTGTTTTGCTCTACTTGATCTGGGGCTTTAGAAAAGTGCTAGCATCAATTTCAGAAGGCGGCCCATCTCAGAAGTGGGTGAGACTTCGTGGTGACAGCCAGTCTCCTGCAGTGTGGGAGGAAGTGTGACACCCACTTGGGAAAGTCATTTGGCAATGGTAGCGTCGAGTCCACGCGTGCCCTGGGGCCGCCGAACACCATATGATAGACCTTTGGGAAGGAATCAGCAACACGATGCATCCTGGATGCTGGCTGCTGAGGGGGAAGAGCATGTGACAGATGACTGCACACAGGGGACACCCCCTTATAAAACTCATACTCCTCATTCTGACACCCAGCAGCCGTTTTGGACGTCCGCTTGGGATCTGGATGTCTGGGGAGCTGCTCAGACGCTGGGCCAGGCCGGTGCTGCCTGGGGTGCAGTAAATGAGGCAGGGTTCTGTCTTTCAAGGGTCCCGCTAGCCTGTCAGGAACACTGAGGCAAGGCCCCAGGGGCTGTCCTGAGTGGAATCCTGGACACATGTGCCAGGAGCTTGGCCCGTGTTCTCTCCCTCAGCCCGCACACCAGCCTCCCCACCCCACCGAGGGAAGCGTGACTGCCTTACTGGGGCTCAGAGAGGTGAAATTACTCACCCAGGGTCACACAGCCATTCATCAGGGGGGCCAGCATTCAAACCCAGCTGTTTGACCAGAGTCTCTGTTTCTGAGTGTTTTGCTCTGCCGCGCACCCCCCCTCCCCGCTGCCCCTGCACCCAGGCCAGAGCCTGATACAGGACAGGCACTTGGGAAATGCTTCTGGAACTGGTGGAAAGGTGTATGGAGGAAGTGGCATCTTTTTGAGGCCTTGGGGTACAGAGGAGAAATCGAATGTGTTTCAGGGAGATGGCCGTGGAGCGGGGGGGCGGTCCTTAAGCGATCAGTCTTGGGGTACCAGGTGCTGCCACAATCCCCTCACTGGCCTGTGTGTCTTGGGAATATTTCCAGTGTGGCGAGGGGTGTGGCTGGACGTTAACCCGGCAGCCTTTGGGAAATGACAAATCCACACCTTTCCAGGGTTCAAATCCTGACTCTTTGATTCCGTACCTGGAGGACCTTGGGTAAGTTAGTCACCTGCCGGTGCCTCGGTGTCCTCCGCTATGAAGCAGGGGTGGTGAGGATAGCACTCTCCTTGCAGAGTTGCCTTGAGCTTTGCGTGGGTCCGTTCATACCGAGTGCCATCCATGTGAGTTCCGGGCGATGGACCAGGTCCCCGTAGTGCCACAAGATAGGGGACGCCCCTGCCCCTGCTGGGAAGACAGGATTCCAGGCCAGGCCTGGCTGATCTTGGCCGAGCCCACCCATGCTTCCGCGGTCAGCTGGCAGGTCAGCGGGGGCAGCTGGGTGGCTTCGAACGGTCTCCGTCATGCATCTGGGGGTTGGCGGTCTGTCAGTCTGGGTGACGGGGCCGACGGGGCCGATGTGGTGTTGAACGTGGCCTGTCTTGTTCATGTGACATCAGGCCGGGAGGTGTGGAAGGCCTCTCGACGGCTGGTTGAACCGGCCCGGCATTCACTTGTGCACGTGCGTGTCAGTTGTGAGTTCTCTGCCGTGTCCCTGGGGCTTCGGACAGGACACAGTAGGGGCGCGAAAGTCGTAGTTTGTTGACCGACTGAATACTTCCATAGCTTGGGGGTCTCCGGTAACAGAGGATGCTCAGTCTAGAGCAGACTTTGAATGCTAAAGGCTCTCAAAGGAGGGAGACATCCAGAAGCTTTGGGCCCTGGTGGGACAAGAGTGGGTTGGGTGGGAGGGGCCTCGGGGGGATGAGAGCCCGCGGGAGCAAAGGTGCAGAGGGGCCTTACCAGGGCACCGTGGTTCTCGGAGGCCTGAACGGGGTGAGGAGTCTGAGCCCGAGTGGGGAGCCAGCGGGGTCCTCGGCGAGGAGAGCAGCATGGCTACCCCGCCCCCACCCTCGCCCACCTCGCCTACCCCGCAGCTCATCTACATGCACTGGATGAACACGGTGGTGAATTACTGTGGCCCCTTCGAGTACGAAGTCGGTTACTGCGAGAAGCTCAAGAGCTTCCTGGAGACCAACCTGGAGTGGATGCAGGAGGAGATGGAGCTGAAGCAGGGCTCGGCTTACTGGCATCAGGTGGGTGTGGCCCCCATGCTCCGTGGGAGGGACGGCGGGCTGGGTCTGCTCTGGGGACCTGCCACCGCTGTGGCTTCTGCTGCCAGCTGTCTGTCTCCCAGCCCTCTTTGCCAGCCCTTTCCCCCTCCCTCCCTCCCTCTCCCCCCTCCCCCCCCTCCTTCATCCATCCACCCATCAGTCCTCCCTCCCTCCCTGGCCATCCACGCACCCATCCATCCATCCACCCTCCGTATGTCTGTCCATCCATCCAGTCTTCTCTCCCTTCTTCCCTCTCCGCCAACTGTCCATCCATTCGTCTACCTCCCCACCCACCCATCCATTCATCCTTCTGTCCATCCAGCCATCCAGTCCTCCCTCCCACCATGCTGTCTTCCCTTTCCCTCCATCCTTTCCTCTCTCCTCCCACCCAGCCATCCGTGTGTCTAGTTTGTCAGCACACGCACCACCCACAGGCTTATCTGTCTTCCTCTCTCTTCCTCTCACCCGTCTGCCAGCCCCTGCCCATCTTCGGCCAGTTCCCAGTTCTCCCACCAACCACCTCCCCAACTGTTGACATACCCCCATTTTGTTGCCTGTCCGTCTCCCTGCCTGCCATCCACCTGTCTGTCCACTCCCCCCCTACACTTTTTCCCATTTACTTGCCCAGCTGTCTGTCTGATCGTCCACCTTGTCTGCTTCAATCCCCACTTTCTCCCAGCCATCGGTCATCGAAGCACCTCCCTGTGTCAGTCTGTCCATCTGTAGCTCCACCGCGGCTGCTCTCTCTCCCCACCCAGGGCCGCCCCGTTCCCTGGGGATGACGCACCCTGTCCATCCCCAGCTTCGTCTCCTGCTGACCTCCTCGCTCTGTGGTCCAGCCTCCCTGACCTCCTGGTTTCTCGAACAAGATGTGTTACCTCTTGCCTCAGGGCTTAGGACCTGCTGCCCCTTCTGCCCAGAACACCTTCTTCTTCCCCCCACCCCTCACCTCTGTCCCGTACCCACACTTCCCTGTGGTGCTCTAGTGCGGGACTCAGTCCGTCTTCAGGGAGACTCGAGCCCCATGAGGCCAAGGCAGGGACCACATCTGCTTTGTCCACCACAGTATCCCTGGCGCCTAGCACAAGGGCCGGCACACAGTGGGTGCTTTATGTGTCAAGCTTGGTTGAATATCTAGAGATGAAAGAATGGATCTGTCTTGTCCTGTCTGCCCATCCAGTCTGTGACCCCCGACTGGACATCTGTCCTTCCGTCCACCCTGCCATCCACCTGGACGATTGCTTCTCTGCCCTTCCCTTCCTTCTACATAACTTAGCAGCCACGCATCCATCTCTCAGTGCTGCCTGACTGTCCGTCCATGTCCGTCCATGCTAACGAAGTACCTGGTATATACCCAGCGCTGACCAAGGATGCACGGGGGACACAGTGATGATCTCCCTGGTTAGAGAGCAGGGACAGTGACCATGGGGAGAAGTCAGCTAATGAGACTGTGTCCTCAGGCAGCAGTGCAGCCAGGAGCTGAGCTCAGGATAGGGAGCCGTTGACGGTGGGTCAGGGCTGGCTGGGAGGCTTTCTGGAGGAGGTGGCTTTCAGTTGGACTCTTAAGTGGGAGTGATTTAGGTTGGCAGGGGGCAGAAACATCATTAACTAAGTGATGGCAAGAGAGTGCTTGGCACGGAGGGCTGGGTGCTAGGAAAGGGGGTGGTCAGGGCTGTCAGGATCCTGGAGGATGCACCCTGGGCCCCTCCCATTGCAGGAGAAGGCGTGAGCGCCAGGGGGAGAGGCCTCACCCCATCTGTGCCCCCCCCCCTCAGGTGCGGCTCACCCTCCTGCAGCTGAAAGGCCTCGAGGACAGCTATGAAGGCACTATGACCTTTCCAACTGGGAGGTTTACCGTCAAACCCTTGGGTTTCCTGTAAGTGCCACTCCTGGAGCGGACAGGGTAGGGGAGAGGGACATGCACCTCATGGTCAGACAGACCTGGGTTCCCATACGGGTTCTGCCACCTCCTGGCCCAGACTCAGACCGCTCACCTAGCCTTCCAGAGCCTCAGCTTCCTCCTCTGTGAAAGGGGTATGGAAACGTACTCCTGGCAGGCAGGCGTGGTAACCCTCCGCCCCCCCCCCCCCCCCTTCTCAGCCTGTTGCAGCTCACCGGGGACCTGGGAGACTTGGAGCCTGCCCTGAATAAGACCAAGACCAAGCACGTTATGGGCTCTGGCTCTTGCTCTGCCCTCATCAAGCTGTTGCCTGGCCAGACGGACCTCTTGATCGCCCACAACACCTGGAGCTCCTACCAGAACATGCTGCGCGTCATCAAGAAGTACTGGTTCCAGTTCCGGGAAGACCCCCAAGGTGGGTGGACGTGGGTGTATCTGTGTGTGAGCATGCGTGTGGGCACACAGTGCAGGGGGGCGGGACGCCGGGAGCTTGTGGGCCTTGGCCCTGTGCACACTGTCCAGCTGCTCTAGGAGTCCATCTTATTGTTAACATTTTTGTTTCCTTTTAGTTCCTTTTCACAAGGTGTATCAGTTACCTTTTGCTGTATAACAAATCACTCCAGATTTAAAACAACAGAAGCTTAAAACACGACCATTTATTTTTGCTCAGTGTGTCTGTGGGTCAGCCAGATGGTTTTGTTATGCCGGGCCAGGCCTGGCTGATCTTGGCTGGGTCACTGATGTTTCTGCGGTCAGCCGGGGTGAGCTGGCTGACCGAGGATGGCCTCATCTGCGTGTCTGGGGGTGGCTCTCAGCTGGGTGTTGGCGTCGCTGGGCTAGCTCAGGCTTATTCTTGTGACATCTGGGCAGGGCAGTGTGGAAGGCCTCTTGAAGGCTGATCGAAACGGGCACAGCATTCTTTTGTTCAAAGCAAGTCCGGTGACCAGCTCTGATTTGAGAGGTGGGGAAACAGAGCCCAGCATTTGATGTGAGGAATTGCAGGGTGCCACTGCAGATGGTAGGGATGCAAGCATGGGAAGAATTACAGCAGACACTCAGTGCAAACACTCAGCTACACAAGGAATAATGCATGAATACATGAATATGCTCTTCCTGTCAAACGTGAAAACTTTGCAACTAAGGCCCAAGTGCCCCAGCGTGGCTCCCCCATCCAATCCCTGGCCCCAGTGTCCACCCCGGAGGGGTGGACACTGCCAGATGTTTGCAGTGCCTCCTTCTTGGCAAAACTCAAAAATCGAAATGTTGCCAGGAGGTGGCGAGGGGGGTGGGGAAATGTATACCCTCATCCTCTGCTAATGGGAGTGAGTACCGGTTGGCGCTGCTGCTTTGAGGAAGAACCCCACCGGTACCCAGTAAAATTCAAAATCTGTCACTCCCATGGTCCAGCAATTCTTGGCTCAGATTTGTCCCTAGAGAAACATTTCGACTTCTGCACAGGGATGGTGCACAAGGATGTCAACTACAGTAATGGTTGGGAAACAACCTAATGCCCGTTAACTTAAGTAAATTTCTGCATTGACATGTATACAGAGAAGCGTGCACATCACATGTGTACAGCCAGAAGTTTGCATATTGCACACATCTATGTGTAGCACCCAGACTGAGAAACAGAACATTCCCAGCCCCCCGAAGCTGCTGTCCTGGCCCTTTCAGGCATGTATCCCCACCCCAGCATAATCTCCATCTGCCTGCTTACAGCGTGCATGAGGTATGCCCGATTTTGCATGTCACGTGCATAGACACATACAGCACGTGTGCTTGCTTGTGTGTGACTTCTCTCGCTTAGCACAGTGCCTGTGAGGTTCATCCACGTTGTTGTTTGTAGTCACAGATCTATCGTTTTCATTGTTATGGATCCATGAACATTGTAGTATCTTTTGAAAAAAACCTACGGAAGGGGGTGCCTGGCTGGCTCAGTCCATAGAGCATGCAACTCTTGATCTCGGGGTTGTGAGTTTGAGCCCCATGTTGGGAGTAGAGATTATTTAAACAAAGAAACAAAAGCCTATGTAAGTTAACACATATGGTATAGGAAATTGGAAAATACACTAAGATGTTCATATACAATCGAAATCACTTGAACACCCCATAACCCATAGGAGATAATTTCTGTGAATATTTGGTTCTGTTTGTTTCTAGACTAAGATGTACCTTATTTTCCCACTTGTTTTAACTGATTTTTATTATGCTAGTAATACGTGAATACATTCACGTACTTTCTTCATCAGCAATGCAGATGAAGAAATACACTCTTGTGATACCCTTCTCCCAAATTCCAGACCCTTCCCAAGAGGATACTGCTGCCATTTTCGTTTGGATCCATCTAGATTTTTTGCACGAGATGCACTTATATTGTCTATATTCGAACCTTTTTTTTTTTACTTAATAGACTTTATTTTTTAGAAAAGCTTTAGGTTTACAGATAAATCGAGTAGATAACACAGAGAGTTCCCGTATACCTCCCCGCTCCTTTCTCCTGTTATAAACATGCTGCATTGGTGTGGTACACTTGTTACAATTGATCTGCCGATATCAGTACGTTACTATCAATGGAAATCCATAGTTGACATTCAAGTTCACTCTGAATAGTATGGTTGCACGTATTTTGGTAAACGCACAGTGATGGATATCCACCTTTACAGTACTCTACAGCAGTTTCGCTGCCCTAAACAGTTTGCTTTTTGTTTTTTGTTTTTTTAAACATAAATAAGACCATAGCATATGGATTGTTTGCATCTTGCTCCCTTTGCTCAACAGCTAGCCTTGGAGAATTTTGGGTATTGCCACGTTCAGTCCGCCTTTTAACAGCTGATGTGAAACTTTTAACTAGTTCTCAGTTGAGGATTTGGGCCACGTCTAGGTCTTTGGTGTTTCATTCGGTGCTGCGGCAAGACAAGTGGGCCCCCAAGTGGAAATGCTAGGTTAAAAGATGGACATAAGTGGGGGCGCCTGGGGGCTCAGTCGGTTAAGTGTCTGACTCTTGGTTTTGGCTCATTGTGATCTCAGGGTCATGAAATGGAGCCCCTCGTCAGGCTCTGTGCTGAGCACAGCGTCTGCTCACCCTCTCCCTCTGCTTCTCCCCCGACTTGCTCGCTCTCTCTCTCAAACAAATAAATAAATAAGTAAATAAAATCTTAAAAAAAAAACAAAACAAAAGCTGGATGTCATTAGCGGTGCCCGGGTGGCTCAGGTGGTTAAGTGTCCAACCCTTGATTTCAGCCCAGGTCTTGATCTTGGGGTTGTGAGTTGAAGCCCAGCGTTGGGCTCCTCGCTGGGTGTGGAGCCTACTTTAAAAAAAAAATTAAAAAGATGGGCATAATTAAACATTTTAGACTCTGGATACACACAGCCAAATTGCCTCCAAAAGTGGCTGGTCCAGTTTACACTTGTCCACGAGTCTGTGAGCGTATCAGCTTGCCTTGCCATCCCTGGGTGTTATGTTCATTTCAGTTTTTTGCCATTCCGATAGGTGATACATGACATCCTGGGCTGCGCTCCCCACCCCTTCTTTACTGATGGCTAGCTTAAACACACCTTTAGGATGTATATATTGAGGGGTCTGGACAAACCTGCGCCATTGTGTGACCACCACTCAGTAAAGATGGAGAACGTTTCTGTCCCCCCAGGCAGTCCCCTGTGCCCCTTTGTAGTTATTCTTCAGGCAACCACTCTTCTTAGTTTCCTTCCCGTTAGGTTAGTTGTGCCCGTTCTAGAAGAAAATATAAAACTGCACTAATTTTTAAAAATTTCTGGTAGTAAAAAAAAAAATTCTGGTTGTTTATTTATGTTTTGGTTTATTTATTTTATTGAGGTGGAATTCATATAGGGTAAAGTGAACCATTTTGAAGCGAACAATTCAGTGGCATTTAGAATACGCACACTGTTGTGTATCCACCACCTGCATCTAGTTCCCAGATACCTTCATCACCCCAGGAGGAAACTCCAGGAAGCAGTCACTCCCCAGTCCCCTTTCCCACCAGCCGCTCATGGCCTGGTTTACTAAAATATCAGAATGGACGGAGGCTCCCCCTGAGGCTTGCTGCTCCCTACCTCGAGGCTCTGGCTCTTGGGTTGGGGTGCTGGGGTCCCCAGGTGGGCTGATCTGACCTGCACCCCCGCCCCCTGCGGGGCTCACTCTCCCCCCGCAGAAAACTCTCCCCTGGCTCCTGGCAACAAGCTGGTCTTCTCATCCTACCCTGGCACACTCTTCTCCTCTGACGACTTCTACATCATGGGCAGTGGGCTGGTGAGTGTCCCTCCCGAGTGTGGCCTTTCTTCCCCTGGGCTGTGGGTCACCCGGCAGCTCTGGGCAGGTGGGTGGGCGCAACCCCCACCACCATCCCGTGCTGGGGCCTCTTCTGCTGTGGTACTTGGACCACGGGGAGGGGCGGGTGGCTTCTTACAATCGGATTCCCAGTCCCCGCTGGGGCCTGCCAAATCCTGCGGCCTCCCCGGACTCTCCATTCCACGAGCCAGCTCCTCAGCAATCAGCTCCTCAGCAGTCGCTGCTCTTGGGGCCCTTTTGCAATATCCTTGACCTTGACCTTAGTGACCCCCGTTTTGTTTGGCTGTCTTTAGCATAAGCCGTCCCTCCCTCCATCATGACCTTGCTGTTTCTCATCCTGCCTCCCCTCCTGCCTTCCTCAAACTCCCTCTAACCCGGCCAGGTTTTCTGAATAAGTTGTTTACAATGTGTTGTTTTTATTGGATTTCCTGGCTGAGGCCCAGGCTCGTTTAGAAATCTGTTCCTGGCACCCCTCGCTGGGGCATTGAGCCCTGAGATTGCAACATGCAGAGAAGAAAACATCGCTCTAAAAAACACGCTCCAAGCAGAAGATGCTAGTTTCCCTGCAGGAGCAGCGACAAGGGACTCTTTCCTGCTCTGCTACCTTCTGAGAGAAGTGAGGGGCTTAGTCCCCTGAAATGGGGAAAGAGGCGGGTGAGGGCCAGGTTGTAGGTGAGGGGACCCCCTTGCTGCAGTCCGGCGGGGGCAAGGAGGGGACAGTCTGGGGAAGGACAGCTGAGGAGGTCTCATCC
Organism: Callorhinus ursinus; assembly: GCF_003265705.2. Lineage (NCBI taxonomy): Eukaryota > Metazoa > Chordata > Mammalia > Carnivora > Otariidae > Callorhinus > Callorhinus ursinus. The sequence goes on along the minus strand of NW_027397103.1, from coordinate 7,988,590 downwards.
AGTTACCTGGGAGGGATCCCGGCAGGAAATGCACCTTCCATTGGGGTCTCTAACTGTTGTTATGCCACAGAGCCCTTTGGCAGTCTGGGGGGCTGTGAACCCCATCTCCGAGTAACGTTTTCAAATGTATAAACCAAAATGGTATGGGATCATAAAGGAATTCAGTGATATTAAAGTGTGTTTAGCGAAATATTACATAAATAACCTTTTAATATTATATATGCGCTGCTTTGTGAACTTACTAAATAACAAGCTCTGGGAGTGGGTGTGCTAACTACCATAACTTCGAAGGAACAGGGAGCATAAATGATGTTTTGAGATGGGTGCAACCCTGTCATATGGTGGGAACACATCTGATCTCTGTTGGTGACAGGTCTCAGGTACCACTCATGTCACAGTGGCGGGTCACTCGTGCTCACAACGTCAGGAGGTGCTGAGTTCCAGTTTGGTGGCAGTGGGAAGGAAGAGGTGGTGTTTTCCCCTCCAAGTCTGCAGACTCCCTGAGTACTACCCCAGGTTCAGAACTACCCCCGGCCCGAGAGGGCAAACTGCCTCCCAGGGCTTTCTGGGCCACACTGATCTGAAGCCTGGCAGTGACTCTGGATGCCAAGAGCAGCTGGTTGAGGGACAAGGAAGGTACAGGCTGGAAGGACTGGAAGGAGGTGTTCCCACCCGGGCGGTGCTCTCTAGAGGCTTGCCTTCCAGATTCTTCTTTTAAACATCACATTTATGGCTCTTGCTATCTTTTAGCTGGTTTCTGGACTTCGTAAAAGGAGGAGGCATGCTAATAATCCTGGTGTAGAGGAACAAGCATTGATTTAAGAGCTGGAAGTTTGCTGATGGAACAGTGGCCCATCCCCTGACCAGCCATGACCTTTGGCATGTCTCTTAGCTTCTTCAGGCCTCAGTTTACCTTTCAGTAAAAAGGGGCATTAGTAGCCATGCTGTGTTTTTCCCAGGAGGGCTGGAAGAAGTCAGTGAGACTGTGGCAGTCTACCAGGCTAACAGCCTCGAGCCACCCGACTTTCCCCGCAAAACTGCAAGGAAGGGAAAGAAATAGGATGCTGTCTCTCCGGGGAAAGAGTTGACGGACTTGGTTGGGGGATCGGGTCCATATGAGCAGCACCTTGGGCTCTCCCAGGGGCTGTTCCCCGGGGCAAAGCTAGATGCATGATCGTGAATCCCCCTCAGCGCTCAGCCAGGGAACCAGTGAGGAATGTGCACCCAAAGCAGCACATGAGGTTTTAAAAAATCTGTAGTGTACGGACCATGATTGATGCAGCACTGCCACTTGGTGGCAGCATGCCCTGGTCCTAAGTCAGGGGCCTTCCCACAGGTGACACTGGAGACCACCATTGGCAACAGGAACCCGGCCCTCTGGAAATATGTGCATCCCAAGGACTGTGTGCTGGAGTGGTTGCGTAATGTGGTGGCCAACCGCTTGGCCTTGGACGGGGACGCCTGGGCAGACACCTTCAAGAGGTTCAACAGTGGCACGTGAGTGGGCTCCTGGCACTGTGGCCTCCTCACCCAAGAGATGGGCCAACCTCCCCCCTCAACAGTCAGAGCCCAGGGGACCTGATGTGGCATCAGGGCCACATGCCGCACACCCTCTGCAGAGCCCTCTCACAGTTACTGCTGGAGTTGGAAGGTGTCTTAAAGTCTTCTCCCTTGTTTTATACTTAGGGAAACTGGGTCTTTGCCTCTCTCCTGAAGGCTCTTCCATCCAGGGAAGGGCCCCCAGAGGGAGGCCAGGAAGAGAACTTGGGATTTGAGGGCTCTGGAGATGGGGAGGGCCATCTGAGCAAGTGGGCACAGGTGGGTGAGGGCCCTGGGAGCCAGAGACACTGGAGCCAGATAGTGCAGGGTCTTAGAATGTCAGGCTAAAGAATTAAGATCTTTATTCCAATAAGCACTAGGGAGCTATAGACTTCTCTGGAGCAGACAGAGGATACCTGGTCAAGCTGCAGTGTTAGGGTGACAGTCAGATGGCAGGACACCCCCCATGCCACCCCTTCCCCTTGATTCCTGGCAGTGTGGGGCACTGGGGCATGGGGGAGGCTGGGGCCGTGGCCCTGGCCCCAAGGTATGTTCAGTCCTTCCTTGGGCATGGCAGGTACAACAACCAGTGGATGATCGTGGACTACAAGGCATTCATCCCTGGCGGGCCCAGTCCCAGGAACAGGGTGCTCACCATCCTGGAGCAGATCCCGTGAGTACCCTGGGAAGGAAAGCAGGGGGTTCCAGGCAGAGGGAACTGCCTAGGAAAAAGTCTGGAGGCATGCTGGAATGTGTGTGGCAAGGCGAACATCTGAGGAAGGCCAGGTGGGAGGGGGAGGCAGCCCCTGAATGGGGTGGAAGGGTCCAGGACCCAATCTACCTCTGGGCACTGGGGAGCCATCAGGGGTTCTTGAGCAGGGCAGTGCCCACAGGTGCCCTTTTTCTCACCAGTCTTGCCCCATTTCTCTTCTTGGTCCCAGGGGCATGGTGGTGGTGGCCGATAAGACCTTAGAACTCTACCAGAAGACCTACTGGGCCAGCTACAACATACCGTATGTCCCCATCCCTGCCCCATACCTGCCTCACCCCTACTCAGTTCTCTGTTCTGGTCAGGGGTCCTTCCCTGCATGAGCTTTTCAACCCGCAGAGCAAAGAAGCCACCCTGGCCTTTCTTTGGCCGGGAAAGCCCTGCCAGTTTGGGGGCACAGTGGTGGGGCTTAGGTCTGCGGCCCACAGTGTATGGGGGTGGGGGTGGCCAGGCTCAGGTGCCGACCCCTGCCGAGGCTCGCCCACTGCGTCTCCTGTAACCGGGCTGCACAGCCATCACCTCTGGACACTCACTGTGCCCTGCCAAATGAGAGATTTGGTCCTTACAACCACCGCACGGTAGCCACGGCCGCTGTTCCCATTTCACAGATGAGGAAACTGAGGCGTCCAGCGAATGCCTAACTTTCCCTAGGCGAGTTCCCCAGCTGTTCAGCGATGAAGTCAGCATCTGAACCCATGTCTCTTGGCCCGCAGAGCCTAAGCTTGGTCACCCAGGCAAGCCACCCCCCGGCATAAACAGAAGACAGGACTTGCTGTCCTGTTGTGGTTGTCAGTGATAATATTCTGGTGTGACGGCCCCTCTGCCTCCCCGGCCGCAGCCAGCGTGGGCAGGGGTGGTGAGTGACCATTCTTATCCCCCGCAGGTACTTTGAGAGTGTGTTCAATGCCAGTGGGCTGCAGGCCCTGGTGGCCCAGTACGGGGACTGGTTCTCCTATGATGGGAGCCCCCGGGCCCAAATCTTCCGGCGGAATCAGTCGCTGGTGCATGACCTGGACTCCATGCTCCGGCTCATGAGGTGCGTGGGGGAGAGTGAGCCCCGAGTCCTGTAGAGCTTTGCGTGCACGTCTCTGGCCCCCGTGTCAACCTCGCCATGAGCCCGGGGGTCATAGGGTGGTGGCCAGCCGTAACTACATGTTACAGGTGAGGGTGCTGACCTGCCACTGAGTGGCCCCCTGCCCAGTGCTGGGCACTGTGCTCGGTACCGGAGGAACGGCACGAAGCGGAGAGCCCCCTGGCTGTGGCTGGAGATGCGAAATCCGTCAAGCACTCACACTGATGTGGGTGCCGGGGCGAGGACGGAATGAGCCCCTAGAACTGCTATGAAGGGGCACAGTGGGCTATCTAGCCTGGATTGGGGTTGGGGGCCCGGAGGGGCCCTGGAGGAGGGCTGCCTGAGCAGATGTGAGGGTGGGCATGGAATGACGAGGTGAAGGGTGAAGGAAGTCCCCCGCTGGGGGTGGGGGGGTGCGGGGGAGCTTGGCACGGGAACGCAGGTGGCTTGTTTCAGGGCTGCCGCCACCAGGAGCTCAGCCTCCCCTTCCCAGCACTCCTGATGCCCCCTCCTTTCCCACGCCCAGGTACAATGACTTCCTGCACGACCCCCTGTCGCTTTGCAAAGCCTGCAACCCCCAGGCCAACGCAGAGAACGCCATCTCGGCCCGCTCTGACCTGAACCCAGCCAACGGCTCCTACCCTTTCCAGGCCCTGCACCAGCGCTCCCACGGGGGCATAGATGTTAAGGTGCTGCCCTGCCCGGGGCCTGGGGTCAGGGGGCTTGGATGCCATCATCACTGGGGGTGGGTGGGGGGGTAGGATGAAGGCTGGGGTCAGGGCAGATGGCGGGGTGGGGGGCAGGGTTGGCATGGGGCTGCAGGTGGGGTCAAAGTTAGGGCTGGGATCAGGGCCCTCTGGATTGGGGCAGCTCCAAGCCCAGCCTGGGGCTGGTGCTCAGTGACCTCTGCCCTGGCCCCCAGGTGACCAGCATGGCACTGGCCAGGGCCTTTCGCATCATTGCCGTCAGTGGCCCTACGTGGGACCAGCTGCCTCCGTTCCAGTGGAGCTCCTCGCCCTTCAGTGGCCTGCTGCACATGGGCCAGCCTGACCTCTGGAAGTTCTCACCCATCGAGGTCTGGTGGGACTGAGTCTCGTTCTCTGCCCTGCTGACCCCCAGTGGGGCCACCCTCGGCCACCACCCTGACCTCCTGCCCACCCCCTCTGTGGGCTTCGTCCTCTGCTGTGCCTGGATCAGGGACCTGGGTCTGCCAGGTTCACTCTCATCTGGGTCGTCTCTTAGGTGGGACGCGGGGCCCGACGGGACCCAGAACTGACTCGTTCGCTCCCCTTAAGTGAGGGAATGCCTCCCCTGTCCCCTGCCTCTCTGCATCTCTCCCTCTCTACTCTCTCTCTACTCTGTCTGCTTCTCTCTTCTGTGCTGGGGTCCTGTCCTCACATGCTGCCCCCTCTTGAGGGCTTGGGAGGGGTCCTCGGATGGGGTTTCGGGCCGCTGGTAGAGCAGAGGGGACCATTCCAGTTCCTGCCTCTCAGTGTCATTCCTGCCGGTGGCTCTGGGACTTGTGGGGTTTCGGCCCCAGGACCTGGGCATTGCCTCTGGTTGACATCGGTCTTTCCATCTCCCAGCCCCAGCCACTCTGCTTCCCTCAGGAAGCAGCCCCCTTGTTTCCCCTTCTGGACAGCTTTCCTGAGGACAGAAACTTGAAAACAAACAAAAACCAAAGTTTCTGGTGACTTGTGGCTGGAGGGGTCTTCAGGGGCAGACAAGAGTGTCACCCTCTATGCTGCAGCCTCATGCCCCCTGCCCCCAACTTGCTCCTGCCCCTAGCCTCAAGACAGTGCCCACAGCTCCCCTGCTGTAAGAACCAAATTGCAGGCTGTGCTGCCATTAAAGGAGAGGCTGTGGCCCCTGTGCTGTGTCTTTTGGATAGTGGGGAAGGCTGGGCTGGTGCCCTTTCTCCTCTTTGGTTTGGGTTCTACACCATCCACCCATGCATTCTCCTGTCCATTCTTCTGTCTACTCATCTGTCATGTATTCATCTGCTAACCCACCTACCCATTGTCCATCTGCACGGTCTTCCACCCATCCATCCATCTACTCATCTGTCCATCCATCCACCCACCCACCCCCCAACCACCCATCCATTTACCCATCCATCCATCCGTCCATCCATCCATCCATCCATCCATCCATTTTCTGTCTACCCATCTATTCATCTGTCATCCATCCATCAATCCATCTGTCTATTCATTTATCTATATCCATCTCTCCATCCATTCATCCATCTGTCCATCCATCCATCCAGATGTTCTTGAGCACCTACTTTGTTCTGGGTACTATCCCAGGGCCTGGTTAACCAACAAGACTTTCCCAGGTTCCACTGTGGGATACAGGTCAACACAAAACAGAGTCTGTCACCATCTGATCTTAGCCAGCTGGTCGACCCCAGCCCTCCACGCCTCAGCTCTTACAGTGGACAGAGGGGTCTGCCTTGCCTTTTGAGGGGGTTTTGTGCTGATTCAAGTGGGACAGTTGAGGCTGGAAGTGATCTTCTGGACAGGTTTTCTTCAACTGAGTACCACTCTGTCCCCCAGAAAGAATTCTGGAGCCAAAGGGCTGATGGTTTGCTGTCCTTGCCAGCCTGCCTTTGATGTCCCATTCCCTATAAAATACATGTCTGTCCCTGCTGGCTGGAAATCAGTGGATGAGCCTGTGTCCAGGGTGGGTTTGGGGTGGGTTTTACACTCTCCCCTGTATCTCACACCGCCTGCTGTTTGTCGGGGTGGTTAGGGGCTCTGTAGGCCCGTGTGGATCAGCGTCATGTCTTGAGGGGCTAGAGGGGTCTCAAACTTCACTCTGAACTTGGAGATTCAGTGAATTGCCTGGGGCTGCTATGGGTGGTGTGGTGGTGTCCCCTCCCAGACCTCGAGGAGCCCTGGCAGGCCGTCTTCTGTTTCCATATGCTGGCGTCAACACATGCTCTCCTTGGAAAACAGGGTTTCTTGTCTGAGAGGATTTGCATGGCATTCACTTTAAGTCTTTTCCTTCTGAGTCCCTGACATGGGTGTCCAGGGTCAGTTTACACACCCCCAGTGATGGGAGGCTCACTACTCTGCTCCCAGTGGTTCTGAGATCAAGTCCTTCTGATACCAGGAAGGACTTCCTGTCAGAATGAGGCCAGCCTCCTCTGCCTCTTGGGCTGGGAGTTGGTTCTGCCTCCAGTGGAGGCAGCCCTTGCCCCAGCTCTTGCTCAGCTCCCTCCCTTCCTGCTTTCTGTCTCCCGGCATGCAAGTCCAGCTGGGAGCAGGGTCCTGGCCCCCATGTCCATGGGGTGCCAAGGTTCCAGGGGGCAGGGGGCAGGGCTACAAGCAGGCAGGTGAGAGGAGGGGAGGGAGGGAGGCAGAAGGAGAAACTCAAAAGGATCTTCATTTCATAAATACATTTTTTTCTTTTTCAATGAAAAAGCTGCAATTAGAAAAATGACTGGGGGTGGGCAGGGCCAGGCTGGGCTTCCTGGGGGAGAGGACAGGTGGTTCTCAGTCCTGGACCACGGCCCTGTGCGTCTTTTAGGGAGGAGGCCCGTCCTGCTGCAATCCCTGTCCCTCCTGCCCACCCTCGCTGGGGACCTGGTATGGGACACACAGGTGGCCGTCACCAGCCACGGTGGCTAGGGACAGTCACAGAGCTGCTGCACAGAGGCCCGAGAGGTTCAGTTCACGGCCTTGCTGGCTGCCGGCCCGGCTCCCCCTTGGAGCTGCGGCCCCTTGGCACAGTGGGCTCGTGGGACCGAGAAGGGAACTGACTGGTCTGGGCCGCAGGCTCCCAGGCAGACACAAGGATAATATTTACAGCGAGGTGCTGGATAAAACTCCAGCTCCACCAGGGGTGCCCCCGGAAGGGAAGGCAGGCGGGCGGGGAAGGGCCCTCACTTGGGCAGCCCATTCTTCATGCCCAGCTGTTCCTTGAGGGCCCGCAGCTGGCCCAGACTGATGTTGCTGCCGCCACAGACAATGACCACGAGGGAGGACAGCGGAGCCCGGAGCTTGCCCTCTCCTTGCAGCTTCTGAACCACGCGGCTGTACACGGCGGCCAGGGCTGCCCCACAGGCAGGCTCCACCAGGATCTTCTCGTCATCTGCGGAGGAGGGCGGATGAGGGTGGGGCCCGGGTGCAGGGGCACTGTTGGGCCATTGGGAAAGCCTGAGGGCTGTGAGCCACTCGGCTCTTGGCCCTGGCCACAGACTCAGGTCCCAGGCTAAACGTCCCCTCACTACCCCAGCTTGACCTCCCAAGTCCTGATCCATGGCGGGGTTTCATTATGAGTGCGCGCACTGATAAAATGATTGTAACTTCCCGAGCTCTGTGTTGAGAAGGCTTGAATCATCACCCGAGCAAGACTGCCATGGTTGATGAGCCAAACCGAGTGCTAGTACAGGGGCTTAAGTGGTAGAGTTTACCGTGTGTGTGTGTGTGTGTGTGTGTGTGCGCGCGCGCGCGCGTGCACATCATCCCCTGTGCTAGGCTGAACCCAGGAGTGCAGCCTACTTACAGACCCATTTCTGAAGCCAACCCTGCGACCCATACTTTCCGTTTCCCCCCTGGGCTACTAGGAAGCTCAGAGTCCGCATTTTAAATACTTTGTTATTATTCCCTGCTGTCATGGTTGTCAGGCTTACTTCTTCACTTGTGGCTTTGACCTTTCTCTTTTCACCGCTGCCTTGTATTACCTTTCATTAGTGGGAAGTTCTAGGAAGGGATGGGAAATAGGACTGTGAAGAAAATTCGCAGTGAATGGGATCTCTTAGGACACCGCGTGGACAGCCAGTTAAGTCCTGAACCAGCAGGTCAGGTCTTGAAAGGACTCGGCACATACCCACAAACTTCTCAATGGCGGCCACAGCCTCCTGGTCCGAGATGACTTCAGAGAAGATGGGGTGCTCCTGAAACAGCTTCAGGGCCTGAGCCCCCACGGTCTTCACGCACAGGGCCTTGGCCACACTGGGAGAGCGGGCATGGAAGAGGATGGGAATGGGGGAACGGAGGAAGGAGCCAGAGATTGGGATGAGGAGGGGTAGAAAGAGAAAGATGGAGTTGAGAGGGAAGACGGAAGCAGGGTCTGTGGGCAGGTGCAAAGCACCGAAAGGCCCCAGGGGATCCCCGACAGAGTGAGGTCTTCGAATAAGGCACAGAGGCTTCACGGGGGGGTAAAGAGCTTATTGTGCTCAACACCGACTGAGCAACAAACACCTGAGAGGCCCCTTGCGATTCCCGGAAAGGACACTGCCTGCCCGGGGCCTTGCCCTGTCCTTCAGGGCTCAGTGTTAAGGCCACCTCCTCCAAGGAGTCCTCCAGGGAGAGCACTCGGTCCTCCCCCGTGACACGGGCATAGTGACTATTTCTTGAGGAAGTATTAGGTGTCAAGGATTTTGCAAGCATTATTTAATTCTCACAACTGTTTTTGCTGTTTGTTGGTTCAATTTTATGGGAGAGGAAACCAAGGCAGAGACCGTGTGGGTCACTTGCCTGAAGTTACCTGCCTAGGGAGTGGTGGTGCAGGCACCTCAAGCAGGATCCTTGTAATTCCGGGACCGGCACTCGCAATCAGTGCGTTCACTCCCCCTGCCTTCCGTGGAGTCTTCACTGGTTCTATTCCCAGCTCGCCCAGGAGCACCTGGGGCCTGAATCACCTTTGCCCTAAGCCCAGCATGTGGCTCACAGCAATTATTTCCTCAATCCCAACAGTGCAGGATCAGAGCCCAACATGGTGGCTCCTGAGAGCCAGGCTCAGGAATCCAGAATCCTGGACTCCGTCTTCCCTATCTGTGGTAAGGACTTGTCTACCCAATATCTGTTCTAGCTGCGCAAGTGGAGACCTGGTAGGAAGGCATTTCCCAGCCTCCCTTGCAGTAGCTGTGGCCATGTGACTAAGTTCTGGCCAATGAGAGCTAAGTGGAAGTACTGCATCTGTCTTTAAAGGGAAGGGGCATCACTTCTGCCCTCCCTTTCTCCTCCTGCCAGTTGGAGTGTGGGTGTGATAGTTGGCACTTAAGCAGCTGTTTTGGGCCATAGGGCTACATGATGAGAATGGAGAACAAACTCAAGGAACCTGCACTCTGGCTTCATGGAGCCCTGGACTGACTTATAGACCTATTTTTCATTTTATGTAAGAGAGGAAGTGAGGATCAGTCTGGTTTAAGTCATTGTTATTTGTGGCTCCTGTATAATGCGTCAAACCTAATCCTGATTACCATCTGTCAAAGGTTCGGGGCTGGGATATGAATGCTTTGGGAGCAGGGGCCGTGTTTATTCACCACTCTGCCCCAGGATCAGCAGTGCTTGCACATATTAGGGGCCCAGTAAATGGTTGGCAAATTAATGAGGTGTATAAAACCCCTGTCACAGGGCACTCACTAAATGCTTAGCATTGGACTCTTCATGTGAGGCAGCATGACGTTCATGGTACTGAGTCATGTAGACTCGGGTTCAGTCCCAGCAGTACCACTCACTGGCTGTGTGACTCTGGGCAAGTGACCAGAGCCTCGGTTTCCTCATCTGTAAAATGGGACTGACATGGGGGTTCTGCCTCGCAGCCAGCCCCGAGCTGGGCTCCCCGACGGAGGCAGCCCTGCTGCTCACCTGGTAACCTGGGGCAGGGAGACGAGCTTGCCGGCAGTGGTGGCAGCATGGAAGCTGTGGGCTCCAGCGGTCTCCATGGCGATGATGGGCACGTCCCCCCAGCCCACCTCCTGCAGCCCCTGGACCACTCCGCACAGCAGGCCCCCGCCACCCACCGACAGCGCAATGGCCCCTGGCTTTGCGCTCAGCGTCTCCTTCAGCTCCTTCACGATGGAAGTGTGGCCTTCCCTGGAGGGGGGAGCGGGGGGGGGGAGGTCAGGGCTGGGCTCCCTGGAGACCCCATGCAGGGGTCCTGCCACTCATCCTCATCCCCGGCAGCCGATGGGCTTTGGGCTAGTCGCCTCCTCCCTGACTCCACCCCCATGTCTAGCCGCCAGCACCAGCGTGTCGACCCAAGGGCTTCCTCTGGCCACTGGAGCTGCCTGCAAATGTGTCAGGGAGGACAGCCCCGGAGAGCGGCCCGCGGCCAACGTCTGTGGGGACCCAGAATGGTGGCATTTGGTGTATCAGCTCCCCAGCACGCTCTCCCACAGCTGGATCACTCTGGTTTGAGTTCCACGCTGGCTCCCAGCACCCCCCCCCCACCATGAAGTAAGCTCCAGCTGCCCACCTCCATGGCAGTCGCCTAACCACAAGAGCCCTTTATCAGCTTCCTTCTGGCCCCGGCTCCCTCCTGCCTTCTCTGATGCATCATCACCCAGGTAAACTGCTTTCCCCGAAATCTTTGTCTCCAGTCGGCTTTCTGGGGGCCTGGCTGCAGGTACCTGTGCATCTGAGCTCACACATTCACTCCTGGCCGTGGGGAACGGGCACTGGCACACGTGTGTGTGCACCTGCTGTCGTGTCTGATGGCGTGCACACACGTGCAGCTGCTGCGCCCAGGGGTGTGAAGACACGCACTGTGGTAGGTGCCCACCCAGGGGTGTAGCGGGTGGACGCCACCCGCACCAGGGGCCTCTGGGCTCCACATACCAGATGAGGGGGTCGTCAAAGGGAGGAATGTAGACCCAGCCTGGGTTGTTCTTTGCCAGGGCCTTGGCCAGCTCGAAGGCTTCATCCAACATCTGCAAGACCACGGAGGAGGTCGGAGAGGTGAGGGGCCGGGAGACCCTGCCCTGCCACCAGGCGCCCTCCGCGGTCCCTGCCCTGGCTTGGTACTCACCTCGCCCACCACCTTGACTATGGCACCCTCATTCTTGAGCCGCTCAATGGTGAGGGCAGGGGTGGTGCTGGGCACAACGATGGTGGCAGGGATGCCCAGCTTCCTGGCGGCATAGGCGGCTGCCATGCCCGCGTTGCCCGCTGCCAGGGATGGGGGTTGGAGAGTGTGTCAGTGCAGGAGGGCCTGGGAGCCCGGCCGGGACCACTCCCCCCAACCCTGGGGTTCTGAACACCTCCCCGAGTGACTGCTCCCCTCCCCTGGAATTCCAAATCCGGACTGCTGCAGATGTTTGTCCTGGCTCGTTGCTAGGGAAACCAGGGTCCAGAGAGGTGGAGCTCCTAGCCCAGGGACACACAGCAGGGCACAGGAAGGGGCATGCAGGCTACTTACCTGAAGAGCAGACGAAATGTTCACAGCCTTGCTCAGCCCACTGTGGAGACAAGGGGGGAGGTGAGGCCCACCTCCCAATCTTCCACTGGGCTCTCCCCTCCCACGTGGAGTGCTTCCCAGTGATTCCGATGTACCCCTGGCCCCTCCTTCCTTCACACAGACTTTGTGCCGCCCTAGCCTCTCGGACGACATCGCCTCTGCCCAAAGAGACTGGCTCAGGGAAGGGCGGGGAGCAGGCAAATGATGGCTCTGGGATCAGTCCATGAGGAGACCCTCTTGGGTGGGCACCCCTTCGCTAGGCATTGTGGGAGTCAGTACACAACACTGGCCTTGCCCGGTTGAGGATAAAGGACCTGCCACCCTTGCTCAGATGATACGGAGCCCATCCCGTACCATCTTGCAGAGGTGTCCAATGCCCCGGATCTTGAAGGAGCCTGACGGTTGGGCACTGTCCATCTTGAGGTAGACGCTGGTGCCTGCCACTTTGGACAGGGACATGCTGTCACGGATGGGGGTTTTGACGTGCAGGGGCTCTCCAGACGTCATTGCTGGGAGGAAGGAAGGACACCCAGATGGTCAGGAGAGCCGGCTGTGGTGCCAGCCGTGGCCACATAGCCCTCAGCATGCCTGCGAGTGACCCCTGCCCTCGCTTCCCACGAACCCAGATGGGGAGCATCCTGGAGACCTGAATTCAAATCTCAACTGAGCCACCTACTCACCAGGTGACATCACGCAAGCAATCCCCCCTCAGCCTCAGCTGCCTCATCTGTAAAATGGGGACAAGGACCCCCCCCACCCCCGCACACACACACAACATGCTGGGAAGTTGTGAGCATCAGAAAAAGCATTCAGACCTTGCACCTTTCAAGGGGTGTGAGATGGGGATGGATTTGCAGGTGCTGAGTCAGAGTGAGCTTCCAGATGGTTCAGTGCTAAAGAAGGGGCAGGACAGCAGGTATAGTCTATTTGTGCAAAAACACGGGGACGCACACACACACACATAATCCATAAGCTTCTGTGTGCACAGAACATCTCAGGAAACAAGAAACTCATGAGGGAGAGGGACTTCTGGGGATAGCTGGCACTCATCATCCCTTTTGTGCTGTTTGAATGTTTTATTGTGTATAGGAATTATCTATTTAAATGCACGAATATTTTTCATACTAACCTTTGGAAAGCCCCATACCCAGTTAGAATAGACTTTTTATAATAATTATTATATTATGTAATGACCACTTCTAGAGTGATTACCATGTGCCATGCACTGTTTTAAGCTTTACAGACATTAATGCATTTAATCCTTTTAACAATCCTAGGAGGTGCATTATTAGTCCATTCTCCTGATGAGGAACAAGGCTCAGATTGTGTTTCCCAGAATGGCCATCCCACACGCATCTTTTATGACGTGACACTGATGCTTTTCTCAGTGAGAGGTGGGGTCTGTGCTTCCTGCCCTTGGACCCTGGAGGAGGGGGTGGTCTGTTGGCTGCAGGGGGAAGGGACACTCGGTGGCTTCCAAGCAGCGCAGCACTGGTGAATGTTTAACAGTGGACTCTGCAAAGAAACATCAAGCCCTGATTTGCCGTGTGTGCACTTCTGTGCTGTACATAACCTTCACAAAAGCCATTTTCAAGCTACCAACATGATGTCACTGAGTGTGGAGCTGGGAAGAGATGGCACAGTCTGTTCTCCAGAGCCCGTGTGAGCCGGCTCACTCCAGTCTGTGTGAGCCGGCTCACTCCAGTCCGTGTGAGCTGGCTCACCCCAGCCCCCAGCTCCCCCTTCCAGGGAAGGGGACACAGCCTCCACAGGGCTGTCTCTCTTGGGCAGCTCCATCTCAAACCCCAGCTGCCTCGATGGGAGTAAGCCCAGGCCACATGCAGAGGCCACATGTAGATGCCCTACCTGACAGCGGATGGCCAGCGTCACCTGCCAGACATGGGGGGTGACCTCGAGACGTTACCAGCTATCATCACACTGCAGCCATCTGAGAGACCCCATTGAGAATTGCCTGCTGAGCCCAATTAAGCCCCAGAGCCCCGACAGACAACAATACAATGATTGCTGTTAGGTCACCACGCCTTGGGGCAGTTTGTCACACAGGAATAGGGACCTGAATATTAATGTGACTTGCCCAAGGCCACACAGCCAGGGAGAGGCAGGATTTGAATTCAGACAGTCTAGCATGGGAGCTAGGCTCTCTCCAGGACCATGGGTGTGGCTCAGGCCTCCCCGTCTGGACCGACTCTGAGTGATCAAGAAGCTGATGTGTTCCAGAGTCTGGCCACATACGTGCAGCCCTTTTTCCTCCTCTTCTGGATTCTCCCCCGTTTGGGCTGAGCCAGAATTTGATCAGTAGGTGGTTGGGTGAGTAGCCTATCTGGTTCCCCACCCCCACCCCGGATCTTCCCCCATCCTAGAAGGCCAAGCAAAGCTGGCTCTCTCTCCCCACATCCCACCCCATTTCCAATGACACCACCTGGGACAGCCCTAACCCTCGGCCACCACCCCTCCCAGATTGGGCTAGATATGCCTGGGTCAGAAGAAAAGTGAGGGATGGGGTTCCTGACCACCCCACCAGCCTTAGCACCCCCAAATAGGGATAGCTCATGTCTGTCTGAACGAACTAACATTCAGGGTCTGGGAGGGGGTGCTCTCCCCTAGATCTCTTGAACCAAAGCCAAGGACTAGAGGCACTCCATTACAGGAGCGTCCCCATATCTGTTTGAATTAATGTTAATTAGCCTTCTGGAGGTTATCCCTGAAACAATGGCACCCCGTTCTGGCTGAGTGGACCTTGTGCACGTTGCCAAGCCCTGGCCTCAGGGAGCTCTCCTGGTTGGGTGTGGGAGGCATCCCCCACAAGACCCTTTCGGGTGGATTTGGGAAGCCTCCTCCCCCACCTCTGTCTGGTTGCAGCATGGGATACCTTCAGGTGAGGGGCAGGGACCCCCTATGGCACCACTCCCTCCAGCACAACATCCTGAGGTTGTGCCAAACATGGACGGGGGAGGGCTCTGGAAGCTGCTATCTGCCTTACATGTCCCCTCTTGGTCAGAACTCACTCTCCCCTCACTTGGCTCATAGCAAGAGCTCAATAAAAACGAACTATTATTATATCTGACCGGACATTCTAAGTGCATGATCTCATTTCACCTTTACAACAGCCTTACAAGTAAGGGTCTGTTATTATTCCCATTTTAGAGATGAGAAACCTGAGGCCCAGAGCTAGATGCTGACCCAGCCAGTCTGGCTTCAAAGCATGGGTTTCTATGCGCAACTGACTCTACCTCCTCTCTTCCCCTGGAGCCCCCGTCCTGCCCACCCCTGGCCGCAGGCACTCCAGACTGCGGTGGGGCTGAGGAGGGGGTACTTACCTGGCCAAGGTGGTGGAGCTGGGCGGCTGGGACAGAGGGAGTAAACCGGGAAGGGATAGACTGGAGATGCTATAGGTGGAGAGACGGTAGAGTCCTCGGAGAGATGGAGAGTAGATGGACAGGTAGAATGTCTCCTGAATTGTCCTGAGGGCTACGGGTCTGGGGCTTTGGTCGGGGCTTTATCCCCAGGGCGCCTCCGGGCAGCCAATGGGGACCCAGGGCTGGCCCCGCCCCCTGGCCCGCTGCCCGGGGGCTTCCAGGAGGCGAGGGGGAAGCTGGCTGCACTTCTGCTGGCGGCTTCCTCCCTGCTCTCCCCCATTCACCCCTCCCCTTCCCCATCCTCAACTTCTTCACTGGCTAGTGGGAACAATACCTGCTTCCCAAGGACTGTTCCCAAGGGCTTGCCAGAGGATGGCGTGAGACAGTGCGCTTCCCCTCACTAGCATGTGCTTGGCACATTGTAGGCACCCAGGAAACAAACCACCGGAGGAAGTGGGTACTCTTATTATCCTCATTTTACAGAAAGGGAGGCTGAGACCCAGAGAGCAAGAGAGATGAGCTGGCATTTGAACCCAGTCTGCCTGCTGCAATGTGAATGACCTCTCCTGTCATCCTTTATGACTCTTTTGTCTTGAAGGGGCAGATGGCTTTATGGGTATGACCCAGGCGGCTCAGCGTTCAAATCCTGGCTCTGCCATTTACCAGCTGTGTGGTCCTGGGCAGGTCAGTTTGCCTCCTGGAACCTCTCTTTGCTCATCTGTAAAATGGGGATGAAAATGGAGCGACTCTCCTCGAATGAGATGACATAATAATGTATGTGTATGTAAGGGGCCTGGAACTGAGTGTTCAGTAAGTGTTAGTAGCCATCATCATCTTCATCATCACATGCACCTGAACTCACTCCCACCCGGTGCCCGGCCTCCTGTCTGTCCCTGGCTGTCTGCAGGGGTCTGTATGTCCGCAGGGGTGGTGTGCCCAAACACGTCCGGCCGGATCTTTTCCTGGTCCCCTCAACAAAGATCTCTTGTCCGGCCGGCCAGGATGAGAATAGCAATGAGACAGAGGGCAATGAGGGCACAAACAGCCCGCACAGCCGTCCCTCTCTGTGGGACAAGCTGACCTTCCGCAGGCGCTCCCAAGCCCCCTCCTCAGCGGGAAGTCCACGCGCATGCGCTGGAGGTACAGGGGTCGGGGGCAGAACTGAAGCCACGTGGGCACCTTGAAGTTCCCATGTGGACACAGCTTCCCTGGGTGCATCTGAGTGTATACAGTCGGCACTCACATGGCCCAAGCCCCTGCTTGTGCCTGATCCCCTGCCAAGTGTTGCTACGTGGGGTTTCACTCAACTCTCAAACCACCAGGTGAGCGGGCATTTTGAGTCCCATGTTAAGAGTGAGCAGAAAGGCTCAGGAATTCTGAGCCCTTTGCAGACACAGGGCTGATGAAAGGGTGCAGGTGGGGGCGGGGTGGGGGTGGGGCATCTGGCCCAGCTTGGTCACATTCAGAGGACCCAGATGTAGGCTTTGCGTGCTATGCCCATGTGAGGTTATCCACTTTGCCAGGGGGCTATCTCTTTTTTTAAAATTTTTTATTGTTATGTTAATCACCATACATTACATCATTAGTTTTTGATGTAGTGTTCCATGATTCATCGTTTGTGCATAACACCCAGTGCTCCACGCAGAACGTGCCCTCCTTAATACCCATCACCAGGCTAACCCATCCCCCACCCCCTCCCCTCTAGAACCCTCAGTTTGTTTTTCAGAGTCCATCATCTCTCATGGTTCAGGGGGCTGACTATCTCTTGATGTCGGATTCCTCTCCTCTCCCAAGCAGCAGCGCTATGACTGGGGGAAGGCAGAGAGCGCAAGGGGTAGAACAAGACGATTCTGTCCTTCCTAAGACCTCTGTATATTGTTCCATTTGTTTCAACAAGAATGCATCACTGTTGTGATTTGAAAACCACCACATTCAGAAAATCAATCACATAAGGACAGAAAAGAGGGATGTTGTTGATATCTTGTCTGAGCGTATCCTTTTTTAAAAAATAATAACTCTATTAAGATATAATTCACATACCATAGACTTCACCCATTTATGGAGTATCAGTTTTAGAACACTTCATCAGCCCAAAGAAATCCCATACCTATTCCCAGTTGCTCCCCTTTCCCCCACCCAGCAGCCCCCAGTAATCACCAGTCTGCTTTCTGTCTCTGTGGATTCTTCTGTTCTGGACATTTCATATCAATGGAATCATGACCTTTTGTGTCTGGCTTCTTTTGTGTCTGGCTTCTTTCCCTCAGCACCATGTTTTCAAGATACATCCATATTGTAGTGTGTGCTTTGCTCCTTTTTATGGCTGCATAATATTCCATTGTATAGGTGCGCTGCATTTTTGTTATCTGGTCAGCAGTGGATACACATTTGCTTTCTGGGTATGTCTTCATTTTTAAACATATATAAAATATGAAGGGGTGCCCGGGTGTCTCAGTTGGTTAAGCGTCTGCCTTTGGCTCAGGTCATGATCCTGGGGTCCTGGGATTGAGCCCCACATTGGGCTCCTTGCTCAGCGTGGAGTCTGCTTCTCCCTCTCTCTCTGCCTCTGCCCCCCAAATTGTGCTCTCTCTCTGTCTCAAATAAATAAACAAAATCTTAAAAAAAATATGTACGTGTGTGGATGCATGTGTGGCTCTGTAACCCATCACGTGGAAGGGAACCCAAGACCCTAAGAAGGCAAAGGGCTCACCCAAGATCACCCTGGGGAGTGAATGGAGCCGAAGCAGGACGAGTGGCTGTGTGATGGGGACGTTCTGACCAGGCAGCTGCCGGAGGATCTTGGGGGAAGCCTGGCAGCCGTCACTGGGCAAACGTCAAGGGGATCAGTTTGGGCTGGTGACTCCAGCATCCCAACGTGGGTCAGTTTTCATATAGCAAGTGAATCGCTTTTCTGACAGGCCCAAGTTCTAATCCAACTTTTGTCATCGACTTGCTGTGTGACCTTGGACAAGTTACTGAACCTCTCTGTGCCTCAGTTTCTTTAACTGATAATAGTGTCCACCTCTTAGATTCGATTTGAGGATTTAAACCTAATTGGTGTACAGCTAAAAGGATAGTGCCCAGTGACTTGTGGGCACTTAATAGGTGATGGTCATCTTTATTTTCTGGTGCTCAAGAGGGCATTTGTGTCCCTAGTTCTGGGTGATGGGGCACAAGAGCTTTTCTCTCTCATCTAGTCCTCTTTAAAAGGTCTTCAGAAGTAGGGGAGGAAACTGAAAGTCACCTTCTCCCATGTAGCAGATAGGCAAACTGAGGCCTGGATCTATCCAACACAGAAAGGTGAGGGCAGAGCCCACAGTCCCAGAAGGAGGGGCAGGAGTCTGGCTGGGGGACCTTGGGCAAGTTGCCACCCTCGCCTCTGCCTGCTGGCTCTATTACATCACACCCTCCCCAGAAGTGTCCCCGAGGATGGCCAGATCGGCGTGTCCCTGGCTGCAGGAGGTGGGGTTTCTGGTTGTTTTCACAGCTCCGAGGGGAACGGGCAGCGCTCATCTGTTTGCCCACTGTGGCCGGCACAGCCAGCCCTGGAGTCTGCTGATTGGTTAAGGTCTCTGGCTCCTGGGTCCATCACACCTGGGTTGAAACTGACACCCAGGTGTGACCTCAAAGGAATCACTTAACTTCCCTTAACCTCGGTTTCTGGCCCCCAGAAATGGGGGCGAATCAGCCCAGTGCCAGGTGTGGAATAAGGGCTCAAAGAATGGTAGCTGCTATTATGATTATCTTTGGTCTTGTTATTATAATCCAGAACCTTCCCAAACTTTCTGGTCCCCTTTCCCTGAGTCTTCCCTCCTCACTCATGTTTCCTCCCCGTCAAATCTGGGTTGGTACTTCTTTGGGATTCTGCAGCCTGGCAGCCCCTGGAGTCTTTTCCCAGGGGCTCGTGAGCAGATTTAGGACAAGTCTGTACTGACCCTTTCCCTGCTGGATTCCCCACTCTTGCCTCCATCCACTCAACATCCTATGGGGCACAGGACAGCATTCCCCCGCTCTGCCCCCACCGCCAAAGGATTATCTGGCCCTGAACGTCAGTAGTGTCAAGTTTGAGAGACTCCACCTAAGGGTAATATGGAATGAGAATAATACCTTCCTCATTCTATCTTCTCTACTTCTATTAATATGACCAGGAGAAATTAATTAATTCTATTCGGGTGAAATGTGTTTTATCTAAAAAGCCTGTTGTTCTCTATCCAACTGCTACTCAATTGACCTCCAGAGAAGTTAAAAGATTTTTTTTTTCTTGGTGAAATTAACCCAATTAGATCAGGGCTATCTTGTTTTGGACCTGATGCACTTAACCTCTGTGGCTCCCACTGTAGGACTTGGCATCCAGCCCTCTTCATGTTCGTTCACCTGGCTTCAGTCCATCGTTTGATTTGATTGAGACTTTGTGACCCCTTCTTGGGTCATTCGACAGCGCTGTCTGTAGTGATGCCTCCCTGCTTTGCGTCATCCGAAAATGCGGCAAACATTCTCTTGGTGGGCCCTTATGGCTAAAACTGGCCACAGCCAAGGTCAGAACCCCATGGCCACACTGGGCCACCCCCTTGCACTTATCATCATCCATCAATCAACATGTGAGGTGGAGTTGGCTAGGTCCAGAGGGCCTGTGAGAGATTTTGTCCAAAGGTCATAGAAAAATCAAGATATTTGCAGCAGGATTAAATCTCAGACCACAAACTCCGTGTGCAACAAATGGGGACTTCCTTATTTTCCCCTAACTTGGCTTAATTTTTATTTCAAGCAGATAATTCATTGGAGGCAATGAGGGGTTTCCCTTTCTCACCAGAGACGGCAGGGACATTCAGGGGCCAAGTCCATACGGGGTGGGTGCTGAATGTTTCCATTGTCGGCCCCCCACCCCAGCTTGCCTGGGAGCCCTTCCTCATTCTCAGCCATGGGGGCCTTGTCCTATAGTCTAGGGCCCATGACAACCATTCCAGAGAATGGTTGGAAACTCAAGGTGGCTTCCCCCTGAGTTGTAGCCATTACCATAAACTCTTTCTCTTATTTTGCTATTATTTCCATTCCTGGAGGCAAAAAGCACTCCCCGGTTTGTAGGATGCCTGTCTTCCCCACTCCCAGCAGTGGAGCTCAGGACTAGACTCCTACCAACTGTTAACTTTGCAGGACATTTGTGAGCCAGTGGTTAAAGCTTTGGTTGCTTGAAACTGTCCACTGTGGGAGTATTGACACCGTGAAAATCAGCAAATGTTACAAATCAGGACTCTTTTTTGTTTGCTTGCTTGCTTGCTTGCTTGCTTTCTCTCCCTGTCTTTTTCTCTCTGTCTCTCTGTCTCTCTCTCCTCCCCCTGAGAGGGAAGTAAGGGGGAGGGAGTGATACATTAGTATTCTCAAAAGATTATTCCTCCCTCACACATGCCTCATTGCATGCATTTTCCCAATCAAGCAGACAAATAACTGGCAAAAGGGAAAAAATTAGGACGATGATCCTGGGATAGCTTTCGTTCACTGCCCCTTCTTTATCTAATGGTTGCAACAAATGTCTTTTCCAGCTTTTTCTCTGTCCTCCACTAGCTTCTCAACATCTCTCTCCAAGGGTTGGGCTTGTTTCTCTCTCTGCAGTAAAACACAGGATTTTTGTCAAGCTCTATTTTAATGAGAATAAAACCAGCTTCATTATTTGAGTCCTCTCTGAGGAGAAGCTTTCTGCAAAGAATTCGCTTGTAAGGGGTATTGTTATTTCCCACTATTTTTGCAGGTTTGGGTGTAGGGACTTAAAAGAACCCTCTTTTTATTTTAGAATAGTTTTAGATTTACAGAAAAGGAAATTTAAAACTACATAGACCATACAGGGACTTCCCATATACCTGGCTTCCAAATTCTCCTGTTATTAACAACAGTACATTTGTCACAATTATTGATCCAATATTGATTCGCCAGTATTCACAGTCCATACTCTATGCAGGCTCCCTTAGTTTTTCCCTAATGTTCTTTCTGTGCTCCAGAGTCCTATCTAGGAAAGCACACTATGTTTTATCATTATGTCTTCTTAGGTTCCTCTTGGCTGTGACCGTTCCCCAGACTTCCCTAGTTTTCTATAACCTTGACGGTTTCAAATAGTCCTGGTTGTAGATTTTGTATTTTTTTTTTCCTCACGAGTAGAATGGGTTATAGGATCTGGGGAGGAAGACCATGGAGGTAAAGCGCTCTTCTCAGCACATCACACGAAGTCTGTATCAACTACCAACATGACTTACCACTGTTGATGTTGACCTTCACCTCCTGGTTGAAGTAGCGTTTACCAGGTGTCTTCAGTGTAAAGTTCCTTCTTTTTTTCCAGGTGTGGGATTTTTTTAAAGTTGTGTCCATCTGTACGCTACATGGACCCAGGTATGTTTATTTGGGGTCCTTGCTGTACCTGTTTGGTAATTGTCTTTCTGTCTGCAGGTCGCTCAAACCTGTCTGTCTTGGGATGGGGGCATCACTACACAAAGCTGAAGGATTTATTAATGCTCCCCGCTTCCCTGGTGACAATGACCTCTCTCATGTTGGGTCCACACCATCTCCTAGACAGATTCTTCAGACCTGTGCTGTCCAATCTGGTCACCGCTGGCTGCTTGTGGTATTTAAATTTAATAAAAATTAAGCAAAATTTACAGTTCAGTTCTTCAAATGCACAAATACATTTCAAGTGGTCAATAGCCACAGGTGATGAATGGTTAGCATATTGGACAGCGCAGATGATGGGACATTTCCATCCACAAATTCATTATGGCCCCCTCCCCCTTACCCCTCTCTTCCTCATCCCCACTCCCCTAGTCACCCCGGGACAACCAATGTGATCAGCATGATTCTCCACAAACCTACAGGTATTTACATAGACTGGTATTTTAGGCACTTTTGGTCACGGTTCCTTGTTAGAAAAAAAAGTCCTTACCCACTGTACATATATATTTTTTCCTTTTCTCACTTACAATGCACCGTGAACATCTCTATGGGTCAATAGGTTTAGATCTAATTTATTCTTTGTGATAGCTGCAAAATATTGCATGCTGAGGGTGTATTATGACTTATTCAACCATTTCCCAATTCAAGGACATCCAAGCTTTCAGTTTTCTGTTTGTTTGTTTGTTTGTTATTCTAAATAGGATTCTAATAAACATTCTCATACTCTTATCCCTACCCTCTGGCACTTTTTATTTTAGAGAATAAAATCTCCTAAATTAAGATTTCTTGGTCAAAGGAATGGGTATTTATCCCCTTGTAATCAACATTGACAGATCTATTTTCCAAAAGGCTGTAGCGATTTCTGATCCCACCAGCAATGTGTGAGGGTCCCTATTTTCCCTCATACTCTCCATCCCTGGTTGTTATTGCTTTTATGCCTTTTAAAATTTTTTGCCCACCCAAAAGTTTAATTTTTTTGAAGGGCATTTTATTGTTGCTCTGATTTGTATTTTCCTGTTGCTGCGTCTATAACACTTCATTGTATCTGTTCACGGACATGTTGACTATAAGCCATGAGAGCCAGGAATATCTATTTGTCTTCATCTCTCCTTTCCTAGGGGTCTAGATTTTGGTTGTTTGGTGTAATGTTTGCTGAATGTACAAATGAGTGGCTTAATTCTGAAAGCCGGCTGGGATGTGGACCCGGGGCTTCTGACATAACAACACAACACAGTATCTTAACTGAGGTCTCAGACTCTTTGAGCCTTGCCAAGGTAAGTCATTCGAGCCCAGAGAGGGTCTCAAGTTAGGGGGCCGCTGGCTTACTAACCAGCGAGACTGCTTGCTTCACTGCCTCAGGCCCACTTCTTTCACCTGGTTAGTGCAACTGGGCCTCCGTGGCCTGGAAAGTGTATGACGCAGAGTCTAAATGCGATTCAGGAGGACTCATCCCCTGTGTCTGGGGCTCCATCCCTCCTCCCCACGCTGTTCCCCTCACCCTGGGGACAGCTGGAGGTGAGGATGGTGAAATGAAGCTTAATGAATAACCCAGGGGACTGGCTAGGGTGAGTGTTTGGCGGCCCTAGGTGTCAGGGACAGGGGCTGGCTGACGAACATAGCTCTGGGCTCTGGGACGGGACGGGTCAGTGACCTGGTCCACCTCTCCAGTCTTATCTGCTCTCTGATGCAGCCACCCTGGCATCCCCACCTCATGCTCTTCCAAGCCAGGCCCCTCTGCTTCTGAACGCTGGCTCTGCCACTGCTGTGTGACCCTGGGAAAGTGACTTGGCCTTTCTGAGCTCGGTCTGATTCCACAGTAGAGGCTACATTATGACATACACCTCCCCAGGGTATTGCAAGCATTCTGTGATATGATGATGTCCTGTTCCCAAACTTCAAACATTCATTGCCACTTTTGTAATTTCTGCCATTTGCTGTGTCACCTCTTATAATAATGCTAATACCAATAATAGCATTGAACACAGAGAGCACTTTCTACTGTTCTAAATACTTTACATATATTAACTCGTTTGATCCTCACATCAACTCTGCCAGAGACTCCCTCAAAACCTAATTCCCAAAAGCCTATTGTTGACCAGAAACCTTACCAATAACAGAAAGTTGGTTAACATGCGTTTTGTGAGCTATATGTATTTTATACTGAATTTTTACAATAAAGTAAGTTAGAGAAAAGAAAATATTATTAAGAAAATCGTAAGGAAGGGAAAATACATTTACAGGCTTGTGCTGGAAAAAGTCCACTTATAAATGGACCCGCACAGTTCAAATCCATGTTGTTCAAGGGCTGTCATGTTTCCTGTCCTAGTCTGAGCTGTGTGCTAAGACCCCACTCCTCCAGGAAGCCCTCCCTCGTTTCATCCCAACCCAGCTGCCCTAAGAGACCTTCTGTTCCCTGTCTTCCTGGGGGTGGTAAAACTGTCACTGAATTGGATGGCTTTCTCTGCCCTCTAGTCCAGGGGCCACCTCGAGGTACGGACTGGGTTTTGCCACCTGTCTGTCCCCAGGGTCCAGTCCAGGACAGGACACCTGACAAGGATGAGTACAGGTTTAACGGGAGGATGGCTATGAAGCTGCCAGAGTCCTCATCAAGGATCATGGCCAAGCAGCTCGATGTGACCCCAAGCAGTCAGGAATTAATCATCAAGTCTGGGGAGGTCACACATAGTCCTAGAAGGGCAAAGAATATCTCGGCTGCCAGGTCCTTCCTGGAGCTCGCCTCCCATTTTGTATATAGAGAAACTGAGGCTCAGAGATGGTTGTGACTAGCTCAGTTTCACCCAGTGAGGTGGTGACGATGTAAGTCTGATCATGTTATTCCTCTGCCTACAGCCTTCTATGGTTCCCTAGCCTTCCTGGGTAAGGTCCAGACTCTGGAAGGGCACAGGCATCCCTGTGGACCCTGGTCCTTGCCTACATCTTCAGCACCAAACCTGCTTTCCTCCAAGAAGCTTTCCCAGCTTCCTGGGGGCAGGTAAGGTACCCGCTCCGGCTGTCCACAGCCCTGCCCCACCTCTGCCTGACCACATCTGAGAACACTGATTGCAACTGCTCTCTGGTGGCCCCTTGGGAGTTCATGAGAGCAGGGGACATGCTGTATTGTTGGAGACTGAAGTCCCAGGGCTTGACACATAGTAGGTGTTCAGTAAATATTTGTTGAACGAATGAATGGTCAAAGACGTTCCTTTGAACAATAAATAACTGTTTGGTTTCCTTTGTTGGGTGTAAAATATTAGAGGTGTGGAGGTGCTTCAGAAAAAATGATGCCTTCTCATCTTTGTGAGAAGATGACCCTGACAGTGGTCAGGGGTCGTGGCTTGGCACTCAGGGCAAGCCCTGGGCTCGTTGTAAGAAGATCTGGACATGTCTGTGTCACAGAAGAGGTCGTCCGGGGTGTCTCTCGCTGGCTGGGTGGCCTTGGCCAAGTGAGTCTCCCTCTCTGAGCCTGCATCGTCATCTGTCAAATGGGACCATGGACAGCGCACAGGGAGGCCGTGAAAGTTGATCTGGTCCCCTTTCTTCCTCTCGCGGGGAGCTGGCCCTTTAACGTGGGAGGCGGGGCCGAGGCCACAGGAAGTTGCGGGAAGCCGGGAAGAGGGGTGCCGAGGCGGGCTGGTGGGCAGCGAGCTGGAGCCAAGCTGGGTCGGGGGACTGCTGGGCAGGCGGGTAAGAGGGCCTGGGGCCCAAAGAGTGCTTCTGGGGCTCTGTGTGCGTGTGTGAATGGGAGTGGAGGGTCGTCCGGAAGGTTCCTGGGCAAGGTCCAGGATGAGTGGACAGAAAGTGAGAAGGTATGGGTGCGAGACCCTCCCAGGAACACTGATTTAACTCAGGGTGCTCTGTTGGTGTATCCTGCCTTGGAGAAGGCTGGGTGCCACGGACTCGTGATGGCTGGGGAGCAGCTCCCGCCTGCCAGAGGGGCAGGACTGGGCAATTTGCCAGCCAAGGTTTCCCAGCCCTGGCATCAGGGGTTTGGCTGGGAGTGTCCCCCAGGTGGCCTCTGGAGAAGCCTGAGGGACAAAGAAGGCAGAAACAGTAGATGGTCCTTACTTGGGCCCAGTTCATAGAGGCAGCAGGTGAGGCTGTGTGAGGAAAGGTGACGTGGCCAGGGTCATGCTTCCTGGGACCTGAACCCAAGCTCCAGGCTTCCCACTGTACTGCTCCACAGCAGAGAGGGCCCAGGGCTCCCAGCTCAGCCCCAGTGGTGGCCACATGCTTCGAGAGCCATGTGTCCCTAGGCCGCGGTCCCTCCTTAGCTCTAGACCTTAGTCCAGCTTTGCCGCCCTTGCCTTACGGGCATCTGGGCTTGATAAGGCTGTTGGAAGTTTTGGGGCTTGTTCATTTGACAAGCCTGCTGTTCTCCTGTGGGCTGTTAGTATAACCAAGAGGGCTGGGGGAGCCTGGGGGCTGAGCCAGGGGCATTGGGCTCCCAAGGACAACTGGCAATTAAGTAGGAAATGCTCACACCTTTACCCACCACCACCACCACCACCATCATTACCACCTAGTAGAGACAGTATGGCATGGTGTTAAGAGCACAGATGCCAAAATGCACTGAGTTTGAATCCTGGCCGTGCCATTTCCAGCTGTGTGACCTTGGACAGGTTCCTTAACCTCTCTGGGCCTCAGCTTCATTATCTAGAAAATGGAACTAATAAGCAAACCTATCTCCAGGTTGTTGTAATGATTATACGAGATGGTCTATGAGGTTCTTGGCACCGTGCTTGGCTGGTAGTAGGTCCTACACAACTATTAGCTATTATTATGTGTCAGGCATGGAGTCGATGCCTTCACTATATGGCCTCACTGCACCCACACAGTGATTCTGTGATGCATAAGCTCTTCTCCCAGTTTGTTGTGTGGTTAGTTCATTCTCATTTTTCAGGTCTCAGTTTTAATGGTCATTTCCTGCAAAAGGCCTTTCCTGACTTTTCTATTCACAATAGGTGTCCCTGTTTTTCTCTTTAAGACTCCCTGTATGTATGTTTTCCTTAGGAGTTTTCACCATTTTTGATTATTTTGTTTGTCTATACAGTTATTTGTTGAATGCTGATCTCCCCATCAGCTCCAAGAGGAGATGTCTGTCTTGCTCACCGTGGTATCCGCAGTTCCTAGGTCAGGGCCTACACCTCGCAGGTGCCCTATAGACATGTGAGAGAAAGGGTAAGCATGCCCGCATGGTTAGAAGGCCCCAGAGAGATGATGCCTCTAGATGACTGGCTGATGTCTGACATAGAGTAGGGCAGAAGGGAACATGACACAGAGAAGTTGAGGCACTTGTTTGGGTCACACAGCTAGGAATACTGAGCTGGTTTATAACTTTGGTCCCTGACTGACCCCTAAGCCCAGAGCCGAGGTGAGGCCCAGGCTGAGGTATGCTGACTTTGGGTGACCCATAGGTCCCTCTCCCTCAGTGCCATGCCCAGTGCCCTGATGGAACTGGGTGGAGGTGGCTCAGACTCTGCCCTGCCTGGGGAATCCCAGGGCCATCCCAACAAGGGCCCCTGGGTCAGATGCAGAGACGGGAGACCTCGAGCCCTCTGGTGGGGCAGGGGGCACAGCCCTAATTAAGCGTGAACAAGGAGCTTGGACCCTGGAGTTGGGGGGAGTCTGCAGCGCTCCTCCTACTGGCCGGCAGTGGAACTGCAGGGCTTGGCCCAATGCTTTTCTGCCCCAGAGAAAAAAAGAGGGGTTGCATTTGCTCCTTAAAAAAAAAAAAAACAACCCTCTATTCCCCCCTCTTCTCATTTCCTCCCTTTTTGTTTCTCGTCTTTTCCCACGGGGTCATTCACTAACTGTGCCTTTGCTTAAAACCTCCAGACGGCTTCCCACTGCAAGTAGAATTAGAATAACATCCCAGCTCCTGACCAGGGGCTGGAAGGTTCCCCAAGTCCCTGCACACCTCTCCTTGCTCGCCTCCTGCGCCCAATCCCTTCTTCCCACACCGGCAACACCGCAAGTTCGTTTCTCCCTCAAGGTGCTTCCGCCTGCTGTCCCCTCTGCAGGAATGCTTTTCCCTGGGCTCCCTGCTGTCACTCATCTTGAACATTCCCCTTGGAGAACTTGCAGATGGAAAGAGAATTCAAAGCCCTCTCAGCCAACTTGATACTCACAGATCTGATTTGCATCCTGATTCAAAGTGTTAGAGACCCCAAATCACTGACCGCAAAGCCAACCATTTATCCCATTTAATGAGACAATTGGAAAGGTGAGCAATTACCAGATATTTGATGATATTGAGAGATGATTGTTAATATTTTTAGGTGTGATAATGGTATTGTGGTGACGTTTTTTAAAAAATTAGCATCTTTGAAATATGATGTCCATAAAGTGAAATTAGCCCGGGGCGCCTGGGTGGCTCAGTCCGTTAAGCATCTCATTCTTGATTTCGGCTCAGGTCATGATCTCAGGGTTGTGAGACTGAGGCCCCCGTTGGGCTCCGTGCTGGGCATGGGACTTGCTGAAGATATTTTCTCTCTCTGTCTTTCTCTCCCTCTTCCTCAGTCCCTCCCCCTGCTCGCTCTCTCTCTCTCAAAAAAAAATTAGTCCACTTTGAGTAAGAATTCAGTGAGTTTGCACAAATGTATACAGTTGTGAAACCATGTGGCTATATTGTTTAAAAAGAGTTCTTTGCTTTTAGAGATCCGTGCCGAAGTATTTACAGATAAAGTAGTATAGGAAGAAAATATAATAAGAAGAATAAAGGAGGGAAAAAAACCATAGTCCAGGGAGGGGGGTGGGCGCAGGCATGGATGGAACAAGGCAGGCCAGGAGTGCTTGTGTGAGCTGAGTGATGGGCTACACCAGAGGTTCCTTATCCAGTTCTCGATATTTTGCTATGTTTAAATTCTCCATAATACAAATTTTTCAAAAGATTTTCTCTCTTGAGAGACCGTTTCTGACCGTGCTTGCTGAAACACTGCCTCCCGCCCCCATCGCCCCTGTTTGAAATTGTGTGATTCTGTCTCCCCAACTAGAATGTGAGCTCCGGCAGAGCAGGGGCTGCCTCTGACTTGTGCGCCCCAAACCCTGGAACCACCAGGCACATAGTAGGTGCTCATTGCAAGATTTTTTTTTTTTGCATGCATGCCTGCATGCATGAATGAATGAAGAATGAATGAATTCTCCCATGCTCATTCATTCATCACCAAGTATTGGCCATGTTCTACACCCCCAGCCCTGTGGGCAGCCACAGTTACAGAATGTAAGGGTCCCTAGTCCAAACCTTTTTGTCCGGATGGGGAAACTGAGGCCCGGGGAGGAGCAGATCCTTGCCTGGAGTCTCACAGCTTGGTAGCCAGTTAAGGCTAAGGAGCCCAGCTGAGGCTCTTCTCCATCTTCCCCTCCCGTGTCCTGGGGAAGGGGGCTCTTGCCAGAGCTGCCTGGGCTGTGGCCTTCATGCTCTCCTGCAGGCCTCCCGGTGATTGCTGGAATGGACAGCTCTCTGACAGGCTGCGCTAGGGCCGAGCACTTCCACGCCGCCACTCCTCTGCTGGAGAGCTGGGCGCTTTCCCAGGTGGCAGGCACGACTGTCTTCCTCAAGTGTGAGAATGTGCAGCCGGCCGGTTCCTTCAAGATCCGGGGCATTGGGCATTTCTGCCAGGAGGTGAGGTGTCGGCGGCAGGGGAGAAGTGGGATGGCTCGGGAAGGAGGAGGGGATGGATGCCGGCTGGCTGGGGGTGAGGGCAGGAGGGGAGACGTGGACTTGTAGAGATGGGTGGGCAGGGTGAGGCGTGAGGGGTGTCGGGGTGGGCTGAAGAGGGGCTAACTCCATCCCACACAGGCTCTGTGACATCTGCCTAGGTCAGTCCCTAACCCCATTCCGTCTCTTCCCAGATGGCCAAGAAGGGATGCAGACACCTGGTGTGCTCCTCAGGTGACCCTCGGGGCTGGGTCCTCCGGGCTGTGTGGGGGGAGGAAGAGCTCGCTGGAGCTGCAGTAGCTGTCCAGGGATCAGGCTCCTCTTCAAGGTCCAGCCCCCTCAAGGTCATGGTCAGATGGCCACTTCCTGTCCTCTCCCAGCCCTCTTCCTGTCATTCAGGACTCAGGGTAGAAGTGACAAAAACCCAACTCATACAGGTTTAAGCTACAGGCCCCAAGAACTGAAAATTCTTGGGATAAATGGCTTTCAGGTACAGCTGGATCCAGGAGCTCTCCTTTGTATCTCTTCTTCCCTTGACTTGCCTTTTCTCTGTACTAGCTTTATTTTCACACAGACTTCCTAGCGGCAAGATGACCATCAGGAGTTCTAGGCTTGCCTCCTATCATCCTATCAGCCCTAGTGAAAAGGAAGCACCCCCTTCTTGATGGTTCTCACAGCTTGGTAGCCAGTTAAGGCTAAGGAGCCCAGCTGAGGCTGTTCTCCATCTTCCCCTCCCGTGTCCTGGACCAGTTCAATCCATGAATTGGTCTTTTTCACCTAGCTTGGATCATGTACTCATCCCTGAACCAATCATGGGCTAGGGGTTCTCTGAGTTCTCTGACTGAGTCAATCTAGATCACATATCCACCTCTGGGACCAGAAAGAGGACTCAAAGGTAGAGCATATGAGTGCCAGGAAGGGGTGACCCACAAAGGGAAATGGAGGGGGAGGGAAGGAAGTATGTTAACAGGCTAAGACAGCACTGCCCACTGCACCCCCTTCTGTTGCTTCCACAGGGGGCAACGCAGGGATTGCTGCTGCTTATGCCGCTCGGAAGCTGGGCATCCCTGCCACCATTGTGCTCCCAGAGGGCACCTCCCTGCAGGTGGTGAGGAGGCTGCAGGGGGAGGGGGCTGAGGTTCAGCTGACCGGAAAGGTAAGGACCCCAGGAAGGAGAAGCCAGCTGGGGTGGGCTGTTCCCCTTTACCCCCACCCCTCAGCCCTAGGAGATGGTATCTCCCCGCTGTTTTCTTTCTTTTTTTGATGAACTATGCCTGGAGCTCAGTCTTCTCCTAGGATGGCTGAGCTGAGGGTTGGGAGTGAGGCATGATGTATATGAGGCCTGGGACCTCCTGCCTCTACCTACCTTGAGAAAATTTCCCCTGTGTGAACCCAGGAGAAACAGGAAGCTTATGGACCAGGAGTCTGTCCGTCTCCTTATAATCCTCACTAACACTTGGTATTATTTATTTAAAAATGTTTGCCCTTTGATGAGACAAAAAGCATAAAGAAAGATGAGGGTGGCATCATTTCTTATTCTGAGACCACCCCAGTAATGAAAGGTGTCCACCACCAGGGATATCGCTGGTTCATCTTGTTACCGAAGAAACAGAGATGCAAACATGTAATCCTTCTACCTTCCTGGAGAGAAGAAAAACTCCCTGAAAAAGAGATTTTTTTTTTTAAACCATTAAAATTAAAACTAAAATTAAAACCATGGTATCTGAAAGCTGGTCTCCAAATACTTGGTGTCCAGTTTCCTTCCTTGCTTTCTCCCTTCTTTCTTCTCTTTATTCATCTATTCACCTGTTCTCCCATCCATCACCCTCTCTCTCTCCCTCTCTCCCATTCATCTGTCCATCTATCCATCCATCCACCCTTCATCCATCCATCCATCCACCCATCCACCCATCCATCCATCTATCCATCCATCCATCCGTCAGTCCATCTGTCCGTCCATCCATCCACCCATCCGTCCGTCCAACCCCCCATTCCCTTTCTCCCTCCTTCCCTTCCTTTCTTTCTCCCTTCCTTCCTTCCAACAGATATTCATTGAACTCATACTCTGTGCCTGTACCATGTTAGAGATAGGGAAATAGAGATAGTAAGACCTGGTCTCTGCTCTCACAAAGCTCAGGTGTTGCTGGGGAGACCCACAGATAACCAGATGGTGATAAGAGACGGTGGTAAGTGTGATGGGGAAGCACGGGGCCCTGAGGAAGAACAGAGAAAGCATATTGTTTTAATCAGCTATTGCTGCTAGATCATGCTGCGTAACAAACAGGCCCCCACATATCAGAGGCTTATGAGAAGCCTGATTTCTCTTGTGAGAGGGCCAGGGTGGCTCTGCGTCAGGCTGCAGGCAGGATTAAGGTCTGCACATGTGCCCCACATCCCTCTGGACCGGTGGCCACCTGGGATGTGTTCCTTTCCAGGTGGATGGCAGGAGGAGTGGGGGGAAAGGGCCCCTCAAGGCTGTGGTCGTAACTGTTACACTGTCACTTCTGCCACATGCCATTGGCCAAAGCAAGCCCCACGGCTGGGGCCCCCATCAGCGTAGGTGAGGAAATGTACTCCGGCCTCTGTGGCAGGGAGGGACAGCGGTCACATGACAAGAGGCGTGGACATGTGGTTCTGATGGAGGGAGGGGCTAGGGAACTGGGCGGTGGTCCCGACTACTGCCAGGCTGTGCCTCAGACCTGGGGAGATGATCCAGGAAAGGCTCCCCTAGAAGGACCCTCTGTGTTATCTTGAAAGGAAAATACAAGTCCTCCCACTGGGAAAAGGGTCGTGGGCAGAGGAAAGAGCCTAGAAAGGCCTGGAATGAGAGCGAGCATGGTGCATTCCACTCGCCTGCAGCCCAGCCCCTGGGGGAAGGGGTGACAGGTGAGGCCAGAGAGGGGCACGGCCGCCTCAGCAGGCAGGGCGGCTCATAGGTGAGGCTGGCATAGGGCATTGGGGAGCCACGGCAGGATTTGGAGCAGGGGAGGGACACGCTGGGCCCTCACTCTGGCTGCTCTGGGGCAATGGACAGGAGGCGGGAAGCCTGTGAGGAGGGGCCGCTCCAGGTGAGTGGCCTCAAGGACTGCATGGTTTTAAATCTCATGTTTGTTTCAATAACTCAAGAGAATGAGTCTTGTCTCTTCGGTTAGATGGGAGATTCCTTGTGGACGGAGACTATTTCTTTGTCTTCTCTGTGTCCCCCAGCATGGCATGGGCAAGAGGGGGTGCTGCAGGGGGCCAGAGGATGGGCGAGGCTACCTCTGGCCCCCTTGTCACCCACTGCCCCTCGGAAGAGGGGGCTGTTATTGCCACTTAGCTTCTGCTGAAGTTGGCCAGTGTGGGGAGGGGCCCCTCCGAAATCCTGTCTTAGTTTGGGTTCCCCAGAAGCAGACCCTGAGACAAGGATTCGGGTGCATGTGGTTTATTTGGGAGGTGCTTGCAGAGAACGTGGGGGTAGAAGTGAGGGAGGAGAAGAAAGCTCACAGTGGCTGTCAGTGGCTTGTCACTTCTGTGGCAACTGGGGTTCAGTCCCCACAGGGAGCCTCGGGGCTCCTGTGGAGGAGACACACAGAGAGGGGTCAGAGGGCCACTCTTGGGGCACCTGCCCCTCGGCACTGCAGGCTGCCCTGCCCGCTGCCCCGCAAAGTCCCCCAGCCAGAAAATACCCTGCAAGCGACCTCTGAGCTGGGCCGTGGGGATGCGGGCTTCTGCCACAGATTTGACGTCAAGCCCGTGAGAAAAGTGCACCCAGCCCCGATGTGGTCCGCGCAGCTCTGTCGAGACCCGGGCTACCTCTGGCTGCTCGAACTTAACCGGCAGGTCATCCGTTGGCCGATCGCTCATTTTCATGGACACCATCTGTAGTGGCCAAGCTGCTCTTTGGGGCTCTGATCTGAGGGGGCTTCTCCCCTACTGGCTCGTCAGAAGTGGAAACCACTTAGCTGGCCTTGGAGCTCCCCCTCCCCTAGCATTGCAGGCCGACCGTTGGGATCGTGGAAAGCACATGACATCCATTTATCCAGGCGGAAGCCTCTGCCTTTGTCCCAGGAGGCTGCAGGGCACACCCCGGCTCTGGTCTCACCCTTGGGGCTCTCCCCAGCCCGTCAGACCCTGGGGCCATGCAGGAGACCTCAGGCTCTGCTCCAGCCTCCAGAGCGGTCCACCTCCTGGGGCTCCTGAGGCCCTTGGTTTCTCTTTAGGTCTGGGACGAGGCCAGTCTGAAGGCGCAAGAGTTGGCCACGAGGGCTGGTTGGGTGAACGTCCCTCCATTTGACCACCCCCTGATCTGGTAAGGTTGTTGCCCCTCCCCCGTGGAGCTCAGAGCCCAGACCCTTATTGAGTTGGGGTCCTTCCATTGGACAGAAGGGGAAACTGAGGCCTAGAGAGGAGAAGAGGCTTGGAAGCCAGGCACATTAGAGTTCAGGCCCTGCTTCTGTCACTTGCAAGTTGTGTGACTCTACAAAGTATCTCTCCTCCGCATGCCTCAGTTTCCACATGTGTACAATGGAAATGGCAATAATCAATCCTGCTTACTGAGTGTACTTCAGGATGCATCTAATCCATTTGATCCTCCCCAGAGCCCTAGAGGTGGGTGTCATATGTCCATTCCACAGGCACAGAGGGGTCAAGGAACTTGCCCGAGATCACATAGCTAGTTAAGTGGCCCAGACATTGGGTCCCAGGCCCAGAACTTGACGGATGCCAATTGATATGCTGGTCCCCTCTTAAGCACACATGCTAATGCTGCCTCTTCAAGGTTGCGGAGGGGATTAAATGAGATAATGTCTGAGAACACGGCTGGGAGGTTGATGGAAGGGAAAGAATGAGTGAATGGAGTGGGTGAAAGCTGAGCGAGCTAAGTGTTGCAGGGTCTCTGCTCCCCTTGCTGTGGATGGCGATTGGAGTGGCGATAAGGAGAGTTTGTGCATATGTCAGCCTTTGGGAATGGGGGCCTTTCTCACCCTGCTTTCTCCTTCCCCCCAGGGAAGGCCACGCCAGCCTGGTGCGAGAGCTGAAGGCAGCACTGGGGACCCCACCGGGGGCCCTGGTGCTGGCAGTAGGGGGTGGAGGGCTCCTGGCGGGGGTGTCAGCTGGCCTGGCAGAGGTGGGCTGGCAGCATGTGCCCATCATAGCTGTGGAGACCCAAGGGGCACACTGTTTCAATGCAGCCGTCAAGGCGGGCAGGCTAGTCACGCTGCCGGACATCACCAGGTAGGCATGGGCTGGGGGCATTTGTGCTGGGCTGGAGGGCGGGGGTGTTGCCGTCCTAGGGCCTCTCAGTCCCAACCAGTGGAGGTAGGGCGTACCCAAGAGACTCAACTTCACCCTAGGACTCCAAGCACAATAATGTTAGAAGGCAATGCCAAAAAAGTAGATGGATATGATTCATTTAAGTTTCATTAATTAATAAAACAAGTTTCATTGTTCTGTATCATAAAAGCAGTTTAAGTGTGTTGCAGGTAAGTGAGAATATGTAGGCAAGCAATAAGCAACAGAAAACAAAACGGCACCTTCAGTTTCACCATCCAGAGATGAACAATGGGTTACATTTTCCCGGTCTTTGTTTTTCCCCCATGCATGCATAGTTACATACAAGTGAAATGTGCCTGGCACGTAGTCGGTGCTCAACAGATGTTTGTGAAATGAATGAATGGATCGATCGTATATTTTTAAGTTAGGATCGTATCCTTCCTAAACTCTATTTTTCTAGGTCATATTGTATATCATGAACATAGTTTCATTTTTTCTGCGATATCATTAGAGAAGTTTTTCCTTATTATTTTATGTAACTGATTTTAATTCAACTGAGGAAAAGTTCTTATGAACCAACTAACTAACTACTAGAGAGTGGCCAGCCTCCAGACCTTGCCTCGTCTTATATCCTTTACCATCACCACCACTATCATCTTCACAGATGCTGTTAGTTTCCTAAGGCTGCCATAAAGATGACCACAAACTAGGTGGCTTAAAAGAACAGAAATGCATTCTTTCTTAGCCCTGGAAGCTAAAAGTGTGACATCAAGGTACTAGCAGGGCCACCCTCCCTCTGAAGGCCCTAGGGGAGGAGCATCCTTCCTTGCCTCCTTCAGCTTCTGGTGGTTGTTGGCAATCCTTGGTGTTCCTTGGCTTGTAGCCACCTCATTCTGCCTCTGTCTTCATATGACCTTCTCCTCCGTGTGTCTGTTCTCCTCTTGTAAGGGAACCAGTCACTGAATTTTGGTTCAGCTTAATCCAGTATGACCCTATCTTCTAATTCCATCTGCAAAGACTCTATTTCCAAATTAGGTCACATTCTGAGGTTCTGTATGGAAGGGAATTTTGGGGGGAGACACTGTTCAACCCCCTACAGATGCCAGTACTGCCCATATTTTATTAAGCACCCATTAGGTGCTAGAACTTAGGATATCATGGTGTATGACAGCAAGGTGGCTGAAATCAGGACAGCCTATTAAGTCATCTCTGTTAGGCACCTATTGTGTACAAGATTCTGGCCGGCCAGTTAGAGAAACGGTCCTTGCTTCAAGGAGGATTCTATCTGGACATATGGGTCTCCTTAATGTCTTTCTGGTACCATCTCCACTCCTTTTCTGACGCCACCCACCCTCCAGCGTCTCTGTGCTGCCTTTCCCTGAAAATTATCTGTGCCTCTAACTTCTGAGCCTTTCCTTTCCCTTCCACTTGAAATACCAGTCCCTCTTATGTGGATGAAATCCTCCAAGGCTCAGCTGGGCAGTTGCCTCCCATAGGTAAAGACCCCAGAGACACTCTGTGTCACTCTTCAGCCGTGAAAGAGCTTGTGGATGGGCTGGCTTGGGCCCCTAACTGGAAGGAGGGGCTTGAGGATGGGGACTGGCTATTGAGCTCTGAGTCCCGAGTACCTCTCTCAGAGCCTGGCACAGTGCAGCACTAAGTGAAGTTCACGGACTTGACATTTTTGTAAATGACGTCCATCCCGGTGCTCTGACCGGCCCCACCTGGCAGTCACCTTGCTGAGTTCTGTCCACTCTCCCACTGGACTCCAGCTCCTCTCCAACCCTTGTCCCCACACCAGGGCATCAGCACTCCCCTGGATGGTTGTCACAGCCTTCCTCCATCCCCTGGCTATGCTTGGTGCTCTTTTTGATAACAGCTTTATTGAGATATACTTCATGTGTCATGCAATTCATCCACTTAGAGTGTATAGTTCACTGATTTTAAGTATATTCAGAGTTGTGCCTCCATCACCAAAATCACTTTTAGAGCATTTTCGTCACCCCTCCCCAAACCCCTCCTCCCCTCCAGCCCCTGCTGATTACTGCTCTACTGCCTGTCTCTATGGACTTGCTTGCTGGGGACATTTCATTTGGATGAAGTCATACAATACGTGGCCTTTTGTGTCTGGCTTCTCTCACTCAGCCTCATGTCTTCTGGGTTCATCCATGTTGTCATCCGCACTCCATTCCTTTTTGTGGCCCAAATACCATTCCATCGTGTGGCTGGACCCCATCTTGTTTATCCAACCCTCGGTTGCTGGACGTTTGGGCTGTTTGTGTTTTGGGCTATGATGAGTCGTGCTGCTACAAACACTCGTATGGGCATTTGCATGGGGACGAATGTGTCCATTTCTCTGGGCTGCAGCCCTGCAGGTGGTATCGCTGTTTCCTCTTTGCGCTGAGTCCTTTGCCTACCTTTGGGCAGGGTGTCTGTCCTTCCTCCGCTGCTGACCTACGGGCCTCTTCATCCCCCACTTACACCCCTCAATGCCTTCCCCAGGCTCTCAGGCCCAGATCCACACTCCTCTCGGCCCCACTCCAGCCACTGGCCTATCTTCCGGCCCCTTGGATAGGTCACACTCTTTCCTATCACCAACCTCTGTGCATGCTGTTCCCTCTGCCTGGAACATTCTACCCCCTCCCCTTCCCTCCTTTCGGCTGGGATCTCTCACCCCAGAGAGATTGGCCCTGCAACCCTGCCTCGGGTAGGGTGCCCTCCCAATGGTCTCCCTCTACTTACAACTTAATTCTATGTTTCCCCTCCCAGACTTTGTTCTTATTTATTAATGAATTAATTTATTTATAATTGATGCTTATAGTCAACCTGCAATATCATATTCATTTCAGGTGTGCCGCGTAGTGATCCGGGAATCCTATACATTCCGCTGTGCTCACCACCACGAGTGGAGTCACCACCTGTCACTACACAAAGCGATGACCGTATTATTGACTATTCCCTGTGCTGGACTTTTTGTGCCCGTGGCTTATTAATTTTATAACTGGAAGTTCATACCTCTCCATCCTCTGTACCTGTGTCGCCCCACGCCCTTCCCCCGACCCTCACTGGCAACCACTACTGGCTTGTCTGTAGTTCTGAGTCGGAGTCTCTCTTGCTGTCGTTGTTGACTTTGTTCTTAGTAACAGCAATGCTAACAGCCACCGCCAACCCTTCGGTAGAACTTACTACGTGCCGGGCCCTCTTCTAGACACTCCACCCCCGTGACAATCTCATGAACCTGGGACTGTCGTTACCTCCATTTCTCAGACTGAGGAAGCTGAGGCTCGGGGGGGTGGGTGGTGCAGTGACCTTCACGAGGTCCCACTGCTAGCGCGGGGCCCAGGTTTGAAACCAGGCAGCCTGGCTCCCGAGTCTGTGCTCTGGGCTACTCAGGCCAGTTCTCATGGGCTCTCCAAAGGCTCTCCCGGGCCTGAAACGCTGCCCAGCTCAGGAAGGTACCGGCAGGTGGGTGATTCCAAGCACAGAGATAAACAGCATGGATCCTGGAGCCACACTGCCTGGATTTGAATCCACATTCTGCTACGTACTGACTAGCTGTGTGTCCTCGAGCTAGTTCCTCAACCTCCCTGAGCCTCTCAGGTTCCTCCCTTGTAAAATGGAGCTCATACATTTCTAACTCAAGGGGAGATTACAAGGATTATGACAGAAAACACATGTATCTGTCACCTGGTAGATAGTCAATAAATACTAGTTATCATATAGACATGAGAAGTGGTTATTACTGAATAAGATGCAAACAAATCCATTCCCCTGCTTGGCTTTCACTTTAAATTTACCCCAAAAAATCTCAAATGGGGTATGTGCACGGAAGACCACAATCACGGTTATAGAGTTGGAGGGCATGTTGCGCATTTGTCGGTCATTCGAGGGGCACCCGATCTGGGGGCACCTCCTCTGTGCCCGTGCTGTGCTAGGCTCCTGCGGCGCTGAGCCCCGGCCCGTTGCAGGACGGGAGGGGGCCCTGGGGCTTGGAGGGCTGGATCGGTAAGGGGCAGAGGCCTGAGGATTCACCGGCTCTGCCCCACACCCTGGCACTCCCTGCCCGGCCTGCCCTCTCCTGCAGCGTGGCCAAGAGCCTGGGTGCCAAGACCGTGGCTGCGAGGGCCCTGGCGTGCACGCAGGAACTGGAGATCATCTCTGAGGTGGTGGAGGACGTCCAGGCTGTGAGCGCCGTGCAGCAGTTCCTGGGTGAGTGAGCCTTGCCCTCCCTCCGCAGGCTCGGGGACCTGTGAAGGCCCTGGGTCTCTGGGTGTTCACTCCCTGTCAGTTTCATGTGACTCGGGTCCACTCAGTCATCATGGCGCCTCCTCAGGTAGCCTCCTCCAGTCTCCCACCCTCCTCCCACCGAGGCTGGAGACCTCCCATGCACCAGGCCCTCTGGTCGTAGCTGCCTGGTTCTCACTCATCTCCAGCGCTAGATGTAAACCCCATGAGGGTGAGGCCTGGTGCGTCTTCTTTACTGCTGTGCCCCCAGGACCTTCCTGGCATAGGGCCTGGCAGGGAGTGGCTACTCAGTAAACATCTGGTAAATGAATGGGTGAATGTATGAGTGAGTGGAAAGGTAGATAATGGATGGATGGGTGGATGGATGGATGGACAGACGGACACATTGATTAATGGACACATTGATGGATGGACAGAGAGACAGTCAAGTGATGGATAGGGGATGGATAGATGAATGCATGGATGGATGAATGGACGCATGGATGGATGGATGGTTACACTGATTGATGGATACACTGATGGATGGACAGACAGTCAGATGATGGATAGAGGAATGGATGGATGGATAGATGGATGAAAGGTGGATGGATGGAGGGATGGATGGTCAGATTGATGGATGGAGAGAGGGTCAGACGAATGATGGATTGTGAGCTGGCTGGCTGGCTGGCTTCGTGGATTTGCAGTGCCCAGAGCCTACTGAGCACTAACTGCTTCTTCCTCCCTTTCTCTCTTCTCATCCACCCTGTTCTTCTGCTCTGGGCAGATGACGAGCGCATGTTGGTGGAGCCTGCCTGCGGGGCAGCTCTGGCTGTCATCTACTCAGGCCTCCTGGGGAGACTCCAGGCTGAGGGCCGCCTGCGCCCCTCCCTGGCCTCGGTCGTGGTCATTGTGTGTGGAGGCAACAGCATCGATGGTGGAGGGCTGCAGGCTCTGAAAGCCCGGCTGGGTCAGAGCTGAGGGCTCCTTGTCTGGGATGGACACCCCTGTAGCTGGCTGAGGCTTGCTCCCTGTGCTCATGGCTGGCGGTGGAAGCTGCCCCCTGCTTCTGTACGAGCTGCCTCCTGCAGGAAGCCCTCCTGAAATGCTTCCCTTGGCTGCCCTGCAGCCCTGGCCAATAAACACTCTGCGTTGAATTTGTAAGTCCAGCCGGTCCCCTCTTTCTGGCTTCGTGAGCTCATAGAAGGCACACAGCAACCTCGAGGCTGGCTCCGCAGTGAAGAGACTCTACATCCCATAGCTTAGGCAATAAAGCCAAGGATTCAAACCTTGGGTCTCTAAGACAGTCCAGTCATGCTGAAGTCCTGACAGGGCTTCCCTCACCTGGGGGACCTGCCCAGGAGGAGAGGGGGGCATTCTGTGCAGCTCTGCTCAGGCCCGAGTGGGCAAGGACAATATCACCTGGCTTTATCGAGTGCTTTGTATGTGCCAGAAACTCTGCTAAGACCTTTCTACTCATTGCCTTCTTTAATGTTCACAAAGGCACTCTGAAGCAGAAACCATTATATCATCCCTGTTCTAAAGATGGGGAAACTGAGGCACGGGGCGGTGACCGAACCCACTCAAGGTCCTAGTGGCCGCATGGCCCAGCCAGGCTCAAACTTTGTGATTTTCAGTATAACTCTGTATTTCTTGGACCTCAGCCTTTTCGTGTGCCGGTTGGTGGTGATGGGACCCTGGGGATGGAAGCAGGACCTCCAGGTTGGTCTGGACACACCCGTGGGTCACAAGGAGGGTGGGTGCTGGTCCTGGAATTGGGCATCTCTCCCCGGTGGGAAGCATCTCTTAGGAACCGGAGGGGAAATTAGAATCTTTTGTAGCCACCAGGGGGCAGCAAAGTGTCTCTGATGGGGAAGCGGGGCCCTGGGCAGGGGAGGCCCCCCCCCCGCCCCCGGCCCCTCCAGCCTCCCTTGGCTCTGCCCCTCGGGGGCCCTCACCCCAGCTGGGGGGTGCTGAGGTCCCAGAGATGGCTGGCCCACAAGATCTTGGCATTGGGGAGCCCTAGCCAACCCTCACTGCCCTGCTGGAAACAAGGCTCAGAGAGTGTGGGGTCCACCTGGCAGGTGGTAGGTAGTGAGGCCTCCCACTGGGGCCCCCTTTCCTGCCTCCTGCAGGCTGTGTGTGCGTGGGCAAGTGCCCTCCCTTCTCAGGGCCTCCGGCTACACCTCTGTGCTGGAAGACGCCCACTTGTGGCTTCCCAACTCCTTTCCTTTCCCCAGGCTGATCCCCCTCCCACGCGGCTCCTCCCTCCCTCAAAAGGAGAATTTGAGAGCCACAGTGACCTCCCTCTGCCTCTGTCCCATTCTCTCTTGGACCCTGGACACCGCCCTTGATTGCCAGCATTGCGCCTCCCGAAGCCACCCGGCCCAGCCTTACCTTGGAATCCTACAGTGTGAGCTCCGCAGAACAGAGGGGGCGCAGAGAGCCCCAGCAGTGGACTCAGCCAGAACCGAGCCCGACGCTGTTCCTCCTCACTAGCCTTGGGCAAGCAATGCTCTGCTTCAGAGCCTCGGTGTTCTGATCTGTAAGATGGGTGGTTTGTGGATTCTTGCTATGGACCTGGCATATTTCTTACTATCTCCTGAACACTCCTCCCCAGCCATGAGGGGAGGGGAGGAGCCAGAATGTACTCATGTCTTGAGCAACCTACTGTGTGCGGATGGGCCTTAGCAGTCATTTCATTTAACCCCCCGCAATTACCCACGTGGTCGATACTGCTACGTTCATTTTTGCAAATGGGGAAACTGAGGCACAAAGAAGTTGAGCGGCAGAGCTCACCTCAGTCCCAGGTGCTCTGTCTCCCCGTCAGGCTGCTGCCCTTGGCCGCACTCCTGGGAGACTTGTCAGCTGCTGTTTGCTCTCCTCCTGGTCGCAGCGAGCCGGAGATAAGAAGCCGAGGGGCCTGTTGACCCCATTCAGATAACACCCGCCAATGACCTTACTGTAGCCCTTCCTTGTTGACACCCCAGGAATGCCAAGGGCAGGGTGGAGGCGCAGGGAGAGGGCGAGGACATGAGTGGTCGAAGCCGAGGCCATGGATGCCACGCACGGATGCCGTGGTCTGGTGTCGCAGGCTGCGCACCGGGCACAGGGGCCCTCACTTTCCACCTCTGCCCTCCCACGCCGCTCCGTGGGGGGAATGGGGAGCCTGGAGGACAGTCCCGGGAGCAGGAGCGTCTCTGTGTTTGTCCACGGCTGTGCGGAGAGCTCGGCAGCCTGGGCCGCCAGGTGTGTGTACCTGCCCTGGACACGCCCAGCTCCCCCTCCCCCTGCTGGGGCCCCTGCCCTGGGCTGGAGGACCCCTTGGGCTCCCTGTGGGTTTCCTCTGTCCCCTCGCCAGGCTGACTCCGG
This sequence comes from Callorhinus ursinus, assembly GCF_003265705.2. Classification (NCBI taxonomy): domain Eukaryota; kingdom Metazoa; phylum Chordata; class Mammalia; order Carnivora; family Otariidae; genus Callorhinus; species Callorhinus ursinus. The sequence goes on along the minus strand of NW_027397103.1, from coordinate 7,946,714 downwards.
CACCCTGCCTCCTGAGGCCTCTCTTCCATCTAGTCCTTTATTCCAGCCTCAAGCCTGGGAATCCAGACAAGGAGGGGAGTGGGGAGGGGGCCCAGCGTCATACCACTGCTGCTCCCCCTTCCCCAGCCTTGGCAAGAGCCCGCACAGGGCAGGACACGAGACCCAGTTCCTGCAGAGCAGGGTCTGACCCTCTTGTGGGGGGACGTGCGGGCTGAGGCTGAGGCTTTGTGTCCCAAGTGGTCTGTGTGTGGTTGTGTGTGCACCTGGGTGCCTGTGACCTTGCATGCATGCATCAACCTGTGGGAGAGTGCACACACTCATGTATTTATGACGGAATATTGCCATTAAGTGAGGGCTATTTGAGTTCCCTCCAAGTGTGTAATGCTTCACATTTTTGCATTTGGGACTTACCATCTCATCACTAGCCACATATCAAGCTTCAGTGTCTGCAGTGAGGTAGGCAAGGAGCTAGACGCTTGGGAACGGTGGGGATTGGAGCAAACTGAAAGCTTCTGTTCTGTCGAAAGGAGGCAGCCACTGCTCAAGGCCAGTATAACGGATCTCCCGATTGTTGAGCTCAGATTCAAAGCAATTTAGGAAACACCATATGCTCTCTTTGCCCACATATTTATATAAAGCCTCTGACAAGTCCTGCAAGAAGGTGACTGTTCTGAATCGGGAGGAGGAGCCCGTGACCACAGCCTGACCCAGTTTGAGGCTTGTATCTCCCCTGGCCACAGTGATTGGTTCAAGGGTGGAGCCAGGAGCCAAGCTGTCAAGTTAGACTGTCAGGACTCCCAGAGGGAATTGGGGGGCACCCACGGATTGTTTATTTATGCAGGCCAGTGCCTTCTCCTTTATGCTTCAGCCCACGATTTCTGTCTCTTGGGACAGGAAGAACCCTGACCGATGGGCCACACCGTTCATACAGGTCTCCTGAATTGTACTCACTTGCTTTGAGCTGCCTAGGTTTGAGCCCAACCTGGGGTTGGCCCTCGGCAAAAATGAGGCCAATCTGGGTGGTTGGTTTTTCATTCTCTGCCTGTGTTGGGGTGCACTTTTCATTCTTGTTTGCAGGCACAAGGATTCATGCTGCTTGCCTTTACAGGGAGAGCAAAGCAGAACCCAATGTAATAGTAATGATGTTGCAGAGGGTGGGAGGTAATGTTTTATGAAGCTGGGAGGGTGTTTTGTTTTTTTTATTTTTATTTTTTTAAAAGATTATTTATTTGTGAGAAAGAGAATGAGAGATAGAGAGCACGAGAGGGAAGAGGGTCAGAGGGAGAAGCAGACTCCCTGCTGAGCAGGGAGCCCGATGTGGGACTCGGTCCCGGGACTCCAGGATCATGACCTGAGCCACCCAGGCGCCCTGGGAGGGTGTTTTAAATCAGTGGGTAGGAGCCTCTTTTGGAAGTAGCTGGTGTGAGTGGCGGTTGGGGTTGGTGGAAGCCAGAGACGCCATCAGCCCTAAGAAGACAGTTGCCTAATTTTTCCATGCACCCTTGGGGCCTGGGGCCAGCATCACTCTGACTCAGAGCCTCATGCCCATCTTTCCTGGGAGGCCTTGGTAGGACTGTTAACTGACAGGGAGGAGGTGGATGAGGCTTAGAGAGGGGCAGCTCCTCACTCCGGGACACCTGGGGTGAGGGCCCAAGACTCTTCACGGTGGCCTGGTAGCGCTCTTTGTTCTTATGAGGGTGTAGAGCTCACATATTCCTAATCTCTATGTCCAGCCCCTCCAGAGTTTCTGGGGCAGACTGGCCTCTCGGGGTCCCATGCAGAGGGGTAACGAAGGATCCATCCCAGACGTGCACACCCAGTTACATTATTTTGTGTTGCTGGTTTGTTTCAGAATGAACGAATGCACATGAGTATATCAGGATTAGGTTCAGCTTTGTAATTCAGAAAAGACAAAATAAGTGGCTTAACCAAAATAGACATTTATTTCTCTTTCACTTAAAAGCCTGCAGTTAGGTAGCCTAGGGCTGGTGTAGTGTCTCATTGGTATAAAAGGCCCAAACTCCTTTGCTTTTGGTTGCTCAGCTGTGAATGAATTCCATTTCCATGGTCACCTCATAGTCCCGGATGGATGCTGGGAAGCCAGCCATTATATCCTCATTCCAGGCAGCAGGAAGGAGGAAAGGATGAAGAAAGGCATATTTCTTCTCTTTAAGGACACTCCCTGTAATTAATACACAGTATTTCTGTTCATAGCCCATTGGTCAGAACTTAGTCACATGCCATAGCTAGCTGCAAGGGCATCTGGGAAATGTAGTCTTTATAACAGGCAGCCATATGCCCAGTAAAAACCAGAGGTTCTCCTACAGGGAAAGAAGAATAAATGAATATTGAGGGATGGCAAGAAGTCTTTGGCTTACAGAATAAACGTGTACACATACAGATGAAGTCACTATAATGAAAAGACCCCAAACTACAACACAAGTTCTGAGAAGGTAGGCAGCTCTGTTCCACTAGGTTTTACAGGGACCCAGGTTCCTTCTATCCTATTGTATACCATCCCTGAAAATACCGTCTTCATCCACAAAGTCTAAATTGGTCCATAATAACCAAGGCTGCAGTGGGGGAAGGAGTAAATAGAGGGCAAGAAGTTTCCTGTTTAAGGGCATCACCTGGATGTGCACACTTTGCATCCCCTCACAGCCCACAGGCCAAGACTTAACCACATGGCTCACCTAGCTGCAAAGGAGTATGGGAAATGTAGTCTGTAGCCCAGGAGGTGCTCACCCAACTGAAGCTCTGGGAGAGGAGATTTGGGACCAAAGGGCAATTAGCGGTCTTCACTAGGATAAGGACTGAAGGGGTGGGTAATTGAGCAGCCGTGGATGAGGGGGTGGGAGGGACCCCAACTGGACTGAAGTCTGTCTGTGCTGGAGTTAGATGCTCAGATGCCCAACTCCAGACTCACCTCTCCTTGGCTGGGTGATGCTGGGCAGGACCCTGGAGGCTTTGACCATCTGATCTGACCATGTGGTTTGCTTTGGAGAAGAGGTGATGAGTTTGGAGAAATATTGAGAAAGTGGAATTGACACAACCTGGTGATTGATTTAGTGGTGAGGGGGCTCCCAGGGTTGGTGACCATCTGGGAAAGTGGCTGAGAAGAGAGATCCAAAAAGAGGGAGCATGTGAGAAGAGCCAGTGGATCCATCCATCCATCCATCCATCCATCCATCCATCCATCCATTCATCCATCCAACAATTCATTTAGCAAATATTTATTAAGCACCTACTCTGTGTTGGACATTTTCGTAGGTGCTGGGAATACAGCAAAAGCCCTGGCCTCAGGGAGCTTACATTCTGATGGAGAGAGACAGACAATAACAAATCCCCAATAAAAATATGATGTGTCAGATGCTGATAGATGCTGTGAGGAAGGATGGGGCAGGATAAAGAGAGACAGAATGCCTGGGAAGAAGTGGGAGGCTATTTTATTTTGTTGGAGTATGCCAAAGCAATCCCAGGCATCAGGTAGTTTCACTCAAAAAGTATGTCGCTATGGTCCCTAACAGATCAGGAAAAACATTTTTTTAATGTAAGCATCATACGATTACTTCATCAATCACAATTAACAAATAGCTCCTTAATGTTATCTACTACTCAGGCTGTATTCAGCTTTTCCCAGATGGTCTTGAAAATGTCTTGTTGGTTTGTTGGAATCAGGGTCCAAAGGGTTCGCATTGCATTTGGTTGTGAAATGGGTCTCTTGCTTCTCTTAATCTATTGGTAGGTTGAGGTAGGATGGTCCAAGTAGGCCTCTTAGAAAAGGTGAAATCTGAGTTGAGGTCTGAAAGAAATGAAGGAACAAGCCATGTGGGGCATGTGGGGGAAGAGCAGCGGGGACAGCATGTGCAAAGGTCCTGAGGTAGGGACATGTGAGGAGGCCAGTGTGGTGGCAGGGCAGTGGGTAAGGGAGAGAATGGCAGAAGATGGTAGAAGACAGACAGAGAGGTAAAGTGAGTGTGTGTGTGTAGGGAAGGAAACAGGACATTGGATCATGGAGGGTCTTGTAAGCTGTGGTTAAGACTGTGGTTTTTTACTCTGAGCATGAGGGAGAACCCTGGGACAGTAGAGCATGAGACCACATCCCTGCCTGCATCCCTCAGCCCCGTCCCCAGCTTAGAGTTCCATCTCCTCCAGAGACACCGCTGTCTCTGCAATGGACACTATTGGTGGCCCTCCCCCTGACTCAAACCCTTTTATCAGGTGGGCTCCCCAGCTGCTGGGGGTGTGGCCGCTAACAGCCCACAGCTGCTCCCACCCTTCTCCAGAAAATAGCCAATGGGAACGGCTGTGTCCAGAGATGCATGAGAGGTCGCGCCTTCCTGGGGTAGCCCGTAGCCAGTGACTAATGGAGGGATAGAAAAGGCAGACCCCCTTGCAAGCTCCAGGAGGGGCAGCTCGGTGGTGCCATCCACGGAGCAGGGATCCCAGTGGGTGGTGGGGGGGATCAGGCTGAGGCCGGACTCCCCCGGAACCCTCCCCTCCCTCTGTTCACTCCCAGTGCCCTCCTACTCCAGCCCTCCCTCCAGAAGTCGGGTGCCAAGAATCCCTGGCCTAGGCTCTGCTTGTGGAAAACCCACACTAAATGGACCCTCCCTCCCCTCTCCCTGTCCCATCGGCCTCTCCCTTCCCCAGTGTTTGTGCTTTTTAAACTTCACCAAAAATGTCATGGGCTGGTTTCTCTCATTGCTTCCAAACTCCCTGATAAATTCCACTGGCCGGGCAACCCCAGGAGAGGTTTTCTGGAGCAAGGAACCCCATAAATCACCTTGCTGCCACTCCGGCGTGGGCAATATCTTATGTAAAAAGGTGTTTCCTGGGAGCGCCACAGGCAGGAGAATCCTATTACAAGCTGCCCCATTAATTATCAAGAGTCAAATCGACCCTTTGCTGCAATTTTTTATCTTAAGTCCGAAAACTGATTACCTTCACCAATCCTGCCTCTCTGCCCCCACCCCCCCCAAAAAAGAAAGAAAAAAACCAACCCAAAGAATAAAATAAATGTTTGAAGAACAAATACCAAAGTTTCTCCATTTAGGGAAGAACCAGCAGAGAGAGAAGTAGCTGGGAAAGGGCCTTTTATCTTCCTTGTAAGGTAAAAGGTAGCGAGTGCTTAGCCTGGGCATGGCTTATATACTTTCCTTGACTCGTCAAGCCTAGGAAGTGGGAAATTTAATCCGTCCCACATTATAGATGAGGTAAGCTGAGGCTCATTTGAGGTTATGTGATGTAGCCCTTTCTTCTGTAAGGTGAGCAGAGAGTGGACCAGGCTGAGTATTTAAAGACCTAGGTTCAAACTCCACCTCTGCTTCTTACTAGGTGGGACTCTGAGCATGTGAATTTACCGCTCTGAGCCTCAGTTTCCCCTCCTGCAAAACAAGGAATAAAAGACCCCACTGGTCCCCCTGCCCAGTCTTGAGGCTGCCCCCCCCCATCTGTTTGGAGTCTTGAAGAAGCCTAAGTCAGATCTTTGTCCCCTCCCGTCACCCTGCTTAAATCCTCCCATTTCCCCGCTGCATGTAGGATGAAGGGCCCACCCCTCACCTTGGCCTACAGAACCCTATATCATCTGACCTCTGCTGACCTTTCAGACCCCAGCTCCTGCCTTGTCCCGGCTCCTCCTCTCCTCACTCCCCAAATTGCAGCCACACCAGCCTCCTTCTCTTCCTAGAATTCACCAAGCTCGACCTTGCCTCAGGGCCATTGTCAGTGCTGTTCCCTTTGCCCATCACACTCTTCCCCCAGATCTCAGCTAAGTGGGCACTTCTCCTCATGCAGGCCTTACCTCCGAGGGGCCCTCCTGGATCACAGCCTTGCCTCACAGGGCTGAGTCTAGGTTGAGGCAAGCAAGGCACTCACCTGGGGGGCAAAAAGTAAGGGGTGCCCCAAACTAAGCGGTCAAGATAAATTATATTGTAATAAAACATTTTTTCAATTAAAATTAATGCGAAAGAAATTTGTGATGAATATAATAGTGACATTTTTAAATAAAGATAGGCTCTCACTTGGCCTTGCAATGTCTCACCTCACCGAATCCCAGGCCTGTCAGATCTTGTCTTGATGGAAAAGGTTGCCATTTTTGCTCATTATGGGCTATTTTGCATTAATTTGATTTTTCAAAATATTATATGAAAACACGATTTACCTTGATAACTGAGGTTTTGGGGCGCATCTCTCCTGCCCCACCACCTAAATTTTGCACCCAAGGCGCGTACCCCTCTGGCCAGGCACCTCTCCCAGCACCCAGGCCCTGTTGATCTCATTGCCTTCTCTTCCTACTGCTGTTTGAAATGATGGCTTTTCTCCCTTGGCTCTTGTCTCTCCCAGTGAAACATCAGCTCCATGGGGCCTGGGATGGAACCTGTTGTACTCACATCTGTAGTTCAGAGCCCAGAAGAATGCCCAGTGCATACTAGGCATTCAGCAGATATTTGCTGAAAGAATGAATGAATGAATGAATGAATGGAGAGAAAGTTCAAGAAGTCAGGCAGGTGTCTGTCTGTACAACGTGGCTACGGGGTCTTTGGTCCACCTCCCAGTCCCATTTTTCCGATCAGGAGGCTGAGGCCCAGAGGGGGTGAATAACCTAGTCAGCCCCACACAGGAGAATCCCACGGGGCTGCGCGTTGACCAGAGAGAAGTGTCTGGTGACCTGAAGTGGGCCAGGTAGGGGCCAGCTCTGCTGGAGTGTGCACATTCCTGAAACGTGGTCCTCAAACTCCCGTTACTGGCTCGGGTTGTGCGGATCCATGCATCATCTTTAATGTTACCCAGTTCATACGTTTCTTGAAACCTTAAATGCCTTTTAGAAAGAGAACGTTATCACCACTCTAAATGGAGAAACGGTATCACTTCCCAGAATTAGGTAATAAACATAGCGATAAATAAAAGGAAAAACAAAATGATGCCTTGATGTTGTGGCTGGCTTCTGTTGTGCCAAGTCTCCGAGCCTGCCTGCAATGCGTTTGATAAGCAAGTGGGAGACGGGTGTTTAAGACACACTAGCACCCAACAGAGACTGGCCCTAAGACAGAGGAGTGGAAAAGCACCCCAAAGAGTGACTTCCTGCTGTGTATCAGGCTCATGTGAAAATGCCCAGTTCCTCCAGAGGTCCCTGCCCATCTCTGCAGGAAACCCTGCCTTGATTAAATAATGGTCTGGCAGAACCACACAATGATGCCGATTTTATTTCGGGGAACCCCCAAAAAAGTGCATGAAGCAAACTCCCTCCAGTAAGGTCCGCCAGGGGGAGCTGGAGCCCGAGCCCCCCCATCTGGCTACAACAGAAGCTCCAAAGATTCTTCATGCAGCAGCGATTGATTTTTTTAGTGAGGTTTGGGTGTCCTGTAGGTCCCAAACATAATAAAATTGCATTTCTTTCTTTTTTCTTTCATTTTTTAAAAGATTTTATTTATTTATTTGACAGAGTGACAGAGAGAGAGCACAAGTAGGCAGAGCGGCAGGCAGAGGGAGAGGGAGAAGCAGACTCTCTGCTGACTGGGGAGCTGGATGCGGGGCTCGATCCCAGGACCCCAGGATCATGACCTGAGCCGAAGGCAGCTGCCCAACCGATTGAGCCTCCCAGGCGCCCCTTTTTCCTTTCATTTTTAAAAAATGAGGTGAAACACAATGTAAAATTAATCGCGAGAAAGGGAACAATTCGGAGGCGTTCAGCACATTCATAACGTGGTGCAACCACCTTCTCTATCCAGTTGCAGGACATTTCCATCACCCCAAAAGGAAACTCTGTGCTCAGTAAGCAGCCACTTGCCATCCCCCCCAACCTCTGTCCCCAGTAACCAGGCACTCCCCCCCCCCCCCACCTCTGTGCCCAGTAAGCAGCCACTTCCCCACCCCTCCCCCCCCCCCCCCCCCCAGCCTGTTTTCTGCGTCAATGGATGTGTCTGTTCTGGACATTTCATCTAGATAAGACCAGACAATATGGGGCGCCTGGGTGGCTCAGTCGTTAAGCGTCTGCCTTCGGCTCAGGTCATGATCCCAGGGTCCTGGGATCGAGCCCTGCGTAGGGCTCCCTGCTCCAAGGGAAGCCTGCTTCTCCCTCTCCCACTCCCCCTGCTTGTGTTCCCTCTCTTGCTGTGTCTCTTTAAAGAAAAAAAAAAAAAAAAGACCAGACAATATGTGGTTTTCTTTTTTTAAAGATATTTTTATTTATTTTTGAGAGAGAGAGAGAGAGAGAGACCACAAGCAGGGGTGGGGGGTGGGCAGAGAGAGAGAGAAGCAGGCTCCCCAGTGAGCAGGGAGTTGGAATATGTGGTTTTCTTGTGCCTGGCTTCTTTCCCTTAGCATCATGTTTTTGAGGTTCCCCTGTGTCTTAGCAGGTGTCAGTCCTTCGTTCCTTTTTTAAGATTTTATTTATTTGACAGAGAGAGAGACAGCGAGAGAGGGAACACAAGCAGGGGGAGTGGGAGAGGGAGAAGCAGGCTTCCTGTGGAGGAGGGAGCCTGATGTGGGACTCGATCCCAGGACCCTGGGACAATGACCTGAGCTGAAGGCAGATGCTTAACGACTGAGCCACCCTGGCGCCCGCCAAATTATTCTTGATTAAGCCTTGACCTCCTACTACGTGCCAGACACATTCTTATCATCGCAGGCCCTATAATTTTCCAGCTGGCAACATGGATATCTTTAAGTATGTTCTGGAAAGAAAGAAATTGCGTTATCTGTCCAAATAGGCTGTGAAATTAGTCCTTGTTTTAAAAAATGCTTTAGGCCCTTCTTCATAGAAGAAAACAGGTTCATGGTAACAACAGCATCCACTAAGAGGTCATTGTTATTCTAACTATACCATTATTATGTCAATCAGGGTCTGACAATGAACCCTTGGGGTTAGATCTGATTGTACCCTTTCTATACACCTCGAACCTCAGAGAGGTTGAGTGTCCAAGGTCAAGTCACACAGTCCCTGGTTTCAAGTTGCTGACAGCCTGGGGATGGGGACAGAGACACCGCGTGCGTTGGGATGTTACATGGAGGCAGATGTGGACACTGGCTCGGCTGGTGGCTTCATCTTCCCTTAGCCTGACTGCGGAGTTGGGGACCCTGTTGCTTCTGAGCAAAGAAGACTTAACATGGTGAGGTTTTTCTCCAGCGAGAAAGGGATCACTCAGAATCTGGGTGTGCTCTAAGCCACTACTTCAGAAACCAACCGTGCACTCCGATCCCCTGAGCGCCAGACGCATTCTGGCTCTGAAGTTCCAGGGTGGAGCCCGAGATTCTTCATTTCTACCTGGCTCCCAGGTGCTGCTGCTGAGGACCACACTTGGAGTATCGCCGGGCTGGACGACCTGGACTTGGTTTCCAACTCTGCTCTGAACTCTCTGTGGGAGCTTAGGCCAGTCTCTTACCCTCTCTGAGTCTGTTTATTTCCCTGGTCAATGGGGGCATTGTCCTCCATCTGGAACATTCTCTGAAGGATTAAAAAAAAAAAAAAAGTGGTGTTGGCACCAGAAAGCCACGGGCACCTGCTGCGGTGAGGGATTTCCTCCCAGAGCTCCCAGGAGCCCATCAGCAGGTGCTAGGGGTATGTGGGGGTGGTCCTGAGCTCTGGCACAAAATGCAGAAAGAGGAGGCCAGAGGCAGCAGGGCCCCAGAGAAGTGGCGAGAGAGGTTTCCGTTCATCACAGAAATGGCCCATTTGCAATGATCGGTTGCCCAGGTGTTAATAACGCTAATGGTATAGGAAGGGTAAACTCGGTCACTTGGCTGAACAGAAGAAATATGCAGAGAAGTGTTCAGGTTTCCATAAATCAGCCGTGTGCGGCACTACGAGGGAGACAGGACTTAAAATTCCGGTCAGGAGATGGGTATTCTCATAATCCGAGCTGGAGAGGTAATTTATTCTGTTTATATCTTTTTACTGCACGACAAGGCTTGGGAGAAGGAGCCCTCCACAGCCATTCTGCATTTTAAATATTAGTCCTAAGCACAGTGGGTCAGCTTTCGTGCTCTGTGGGGTGTTCATTTCAGGGCAGGGGCACAGGGCTGGGGCCGGGGGAGAGCATGATGATGAGGGCTGGAACACATGTGGTTTCACTGGCCGGTGTTGCCCGAATGACAGCCTGGGGGCCGCCAGGGCCAGGCGACAGGCCCCTTTTGCCCCAAGCTGGAGGGCAGAGCCAGGAGCTTGCTAGCCTCCTTACTGGCACGGCTTGGAGTATTTTTTTCCCCTCTCGGAAATCTTTTATTTTTAAATGATAATAAATACAGGTGCTGAAGAGATAGAAGGAGAGGAACAGATATATCAACGGAGGTAGAAGGGGATGGTGGGGGGAGGGGGAGAAACAAGGGCAAGGTGGAGAAGCCCGAAGTCCCTGTGTCTTTTGACCTTGGCAGTTTTCATTATGCCCTTTGCCCTCTGGCTGGTTTTGTTGAGGCCCCTCCCTTCCCCCCAACAAAATCCAGTGAGGTGGCTTCTAGTGAGAATTAGCATTCATTAGAGTCTCTCCTAAAGGATCTCTTTTTATGGTACGGAAGCTGGAATGCATGCGTTCATTGGTGTAGTTGCTCCGCAGAGAACGAGGCCTTGCCCGGGCCAGGCTCTGTCCTGGGTCCAGGGGCAACAGGAGCTTCTGGAGGCAGGAGCTCTGGATTCAAAGCCTAGGTCTGTGGTCACTCCCTGGCTGGGTGACCCCAGGCAGCTCACTTCACCTCTTGGGGCTCAGTCTTCTCATCTGCAAAGTGGGGTTAGTGACATTCATGCTGAAAGGCATGTGAGGGTCTAAGGGAACTTCAGATAGACAAGACTTTGTCGGGCAGTGGTCCCGCAATGCCAGCCATGGGCCAGGAGGCCTGGGGAGATAGGTACTTCTAGCAAGCACCACCCTCTGATCACACTTTGAGAAAATGGTTGGGGGTGTCCAGGGACCAGCAATCCTGCCCAGCTCTCCCCTTTCCCTGTCTAGCCTTCCTGAGAAACTGCCTCCCTAACTTAGTGCACCCAATGCCATGACTGTGGGCCCCGTAGGGGCACTGGGACGGGCGGGGTGGGTGGGGCTGGGGTTTCTTCTCTTCGAGTCCCTGGGTCCAGTAGGCTCTTGAAGAGTTGAGAGAAGCTCACAGGAGTGGGGGTTGGTTTGAGCTGATTTTGACAAGCCCCCTCCCGCTTGTCCTCCTCCAAGGAAGTTGGTGGGGGCAAGGAGATGGGGGTGGGGATTGGACCTGGGACCCAGATTTCCAGAACCTTGGCCACAGGTCGAATGACATCCCTCCAACGTGGATGAAATGCCCTTGTGAGCCTGTTTTGCAGTGGGGTAAACCAAGGCTCAGAAAGGTGACACAGTGACCAGTGAGAGAGTCTCCCAGACCCCAGGGCCCTTGCTCTGTTCTGCCCCCACCCTCCTTCCAGGTGACCACTGCTCCCATCCTGCCTCACTCAAGAACACTCAGAGGAAGGGCGCTGGGAGTTAGCCCCAGGTACTGACCTGGACCCCACAGCTGCCCCTCCCTCCTGGAATCTGGTGTCCTGAACAGCGTCAAAGATCTTGATGGGACCACCCCAGGGTTATTCAAGTAACTCCCTGATGCATGGGTAGGCTCCTTCCCCTCCCCATGCTCCCAGATGAAAACTGTGGGCCTGTGAAGGGCAGGCATGTAATCTCTGTGCACATGTGTGTGCACACATGTGCACAAGGATATGAGGCTTGGGTCTGTGTGTGTCCACAGGGGCTGGGCATGTGGGTTCAAAGCAAGTATGTGGGGGCACCTGGGTGGCTTAGTCGGTTAAGCGTCTGCCTTCGGCTCAGGTCATGATCCTCGGGTCTTGGGATCGAGTCCCGCATCGGGCTCCCTGCTCGGCGGGAAGCCTGCTTCTCCCTCTCCCTCTGCCTGCTGCTCCCCCTGCTCGTGCTCTCTATCGTGCACATGTTTTTGTATGGGTGAATGTGCAATTGTGTGAGCATATACGTGTTTGGGGTGTGTGTGTGTGTCTGTGTGTCTGTGTGTCTGTGTGTAGCTGGATCAGGGGAGGGGAGGAGTGGGCTACAGTGAATTCTCACCCCGCGGGTCCACTCAGCTGCCCCCCTTGACACCTCTGGATCAAGTGTTTTTTTACCTGGGTAGGCGGCTGGGGGTCTGAGCACACCCACAGGAGGGAGTCCTCCCACCTCGTGCAAATCCCCTTCCCCGCTCCACCCTGCTTCTGTGACCCTGTCACAGGCCTGTCTGCAGGGGGCGAAGGTGAGTCCACTCCCCTGAACTTCACTTCCCCAGGTCTCTCTCTGGTGAAAGTTCTAAGTGAGCCGTTCTTGAAAAATTCCCATGTGCCCAGCAAATGTTTGGGGCCCTGGCAGAGATGGGGCCCAGAATCTTGCAAGTTCTCTCTTGGGTTCTGTGATTCATCACAATCAGGGCACCACTGTGGAGTAGCAGCACAACCCAATACGTACATGGGCTTGAATCCCTGCTCTGCCACTCCCCAGCTACGTGACCTTGGGCAAGTCCCTTGACCTCCGTGAGCATCCTAATGGGGCAAATAATACCTACCCTGCTACAAGTCCAAAGATTTAGCTAGGAGGATATTTATTCCAGCATGGTTTAAAGTGATAAAACAACAACAACAACAACAAAAAAAACAAATGGAAACAGACCCAAATGTCCAATAACAGAACTGGTTAAAAAGAAAACAAAAACGAAAAAAGGATGGGTCACCCATCACCAGCAGGTTTCAGCCTGTCACCACCGAGGATGACATAACTCTGACTGTGATCAATTTATTAATCGGGGAGATATTGCTGACTGAACCAGAGCAGGTAACCACATGGCGCGTAGAGAATGATCTCTAGTTTCAAAATGAAGAAAAAAAGAAAAGTCTGGAAGGAAGGGCATCAAATACATTACCAAGGTGCTTGAGATTCTGGGTGATTACATTTTCTTCCCTTTGTTTATCTGAAATTTCTAAATTTTCCTCAATGAGCAAGGAGCATTCATCTGAGAAAGACAAACGCGTATAAAGAAAAGAAAGCCAAGCCACCTTGCATTATTCTCACGAGGTCCACATACAAGAGGGACAGATGAGCAGGACTCTTAGGGTATGCCTATTCCTTGGTGGTCCACTTCTCCTCCTCTCCCCCGCCCCCCTCCCCCACCCTGTGCCCAGCTGCCACTAACGTGGGCAAGCCCCCCACCCCCAGCCTGGATGAAAAGGGACCTAAGGCAGGACACACTCACATTTATTTTCATCTCCCTCATCTGCTTTTCTATCCCTACAGTGACCGAGTTGGAAGGGAAGGTAGGAAAACCTCCCTCCCATCCCCATTTTTGCAAGTAAGGAGACAGGCCTTGTCTTCCGGTAGTGGCTCAAGCCTCCCAAATCTCATCTGACACTCTTCCCCTCACACTGATTTACCCAATGGTACCAGCATTCCTTCCACTGGAGTTGCAGACTACATCAGCTTTGCCCTCCTTGGGGTCCTTCTGCCCTAATACAGCCTTGCAGATAACTGGAGTCAGCTTACCAGCCCGCCAGAATTACATGAGGCCTCATTAGGAGGGAAGCTAAGTTCTTCTGACACCCCGGGGGGACAAACACATCACACAACCAGTCATTCGTCAAATATCTTGAAGACCTACTGTGTGCAGGGTAGGCTTGTGTTAGGTGGTGGTCTTTATAGAAAGCACGGGGCCATACTGTGCCCGGCACATAGTGACCGTCAAAAAAAAAAAAAAAAAAAAAAAGGCAGCCGCTTTCATTTCCTGGTGATTCTCAAAAGCACCCCCCTCCAGATGGCTTTATACCCATCCAGTCTGTTTTACGAGGGACACGTGAACTAGAGAGAAGAAGGACTCTGTTCCCTTGGAGGGACTCTGGGAGCAGGCACACACAAAAGAGAACCACACAGCACTGAGGGAAAAAAGAATTTTTTTTTATTAATCTTTCTTTTTTAAAAAAGTTGATTTTTTTGTTTTTTGCGGTTTTTTTTTTTTTAGGTAAACCTCTTTCTGCCTCCCCTCCCTCACTCCGCCCACCCTCCTCTTAAAAATATAAAAATGTCCAACCCCAGATAACTAGAGTACAATAAATAAACAGTAAACACAAAAACATACTTTATTTGTTTCTTCTTTATACAAAATAAGGAAACTAGAAGCGATCGACTTCCAAAAAAGTATAATACTGTACATCCTGACGACCCAGCCTCCAGGCCCCGGGCAGGGAGGGTGGTCTGTGGGCCTGAGCCCAGAAATCTTGGCGCCTTGCCCAAGGGGAGAGCAGGGTGGGCAAGTGTTCTAGTCCGGCCTGGACCCCTGGGCTCACAATAAATGTCAAAGGAAGGAAGGGTTGGGGGCGGGGGTTGCCTGGCCCGGGGCCCGCGAGGTCCGGACCGCCCCCTTCCTAGAAAGCTGACCTTGAGCCTCAAGTATGGCCACCAGGGGGCGCCCGCGCGCAGGCGGCTCCGTCCTCCTCCCGGGGACACCCCCACTCAAGCGCGCTCCTTTCTCGCTCTCTCTCCATCTTCCCGTGCTCTCTCCGGCTGGCGCTCTCTCCATCTTCTCTCTTCCTCATTTTGCTCCCTTCCCTCGCTCTCCCTTCACTCTCTCTCTTTTTCTTATCATCTTGTTTTAAAGACGGGGAAAGCAGAGTGAGAAATAAGGTTACCCAAATGCCACTTGGATTGCAGAGAGGGGGTTAAATCAGCTCCGCCCCTTGGCCTCAACCCTCTGTTGGTCCGAAGAGGTGGTGGTAGGGGTCGGGGGAAGTCTAGAGCGTGCTTGAAATCTCTCGACCCTCCGCGGTATCGACTTTGGTCCCAAGCACCGCTCGCGCCGCCGGGGGACTGCTGGCAAGCGGGCCGGGGAAGAGGGGATACCCCGCGGCGCCGGCGGGGTGGACCCGGGGGCGCCCCCCGCGCGCCCCGCCGAGTAGCCGCGGCCGCTGCGTGCGGACCCGGGAGGGAAGCCCTGAGGGCGGCGTGTCGGTTCGGACGGCTGCGTCCGGGGGCGGCCCGGCCCGGCGGCCTTACCACACGGCCGCCTCGTTGAGCTCGGGGTTGGGGTGCGACAGGGGTCCGCTGTAGCCGCTGGCGCCGCTCATGGGGAAGGGCGGGCTGGGCCCGCCGCTGAACACCTCGCCGGGCAGGGGGTGCAGCGCGCCCGGCAGGCCCGGCTCGGGGCTCGGCGTGTCCGGGTGCGAGATCATGTCGGTGAACCTGGGGTTGTCGGCGGCGTGCGGGCCGGCCAGCGGCGGCTCTAGCGCGCCCAGCGGCGTCGAGCCGGGCCCCGACGCGGCCAGGAAGCTTGAGTCGGCCGGGGACTGCGCCTGCGACGGCGGGCCGTGCGCGAAGAAGTCATAGTTGCCTCCGGGCGCGTAGTAGTCGCCTTGGTAGTCTGCGGGAGGGGACCAGGAAGACACAGGGAGAGGTCAGAGGCGGCCCGGCCGGGAGGGACGCGGGAACGCGGGAGGGGACTCGGGCGGACCCAGCAGGGATCGCGCGACACTGCCTCAGGTTGGCGAGCCCCGCGGGGACCAAGGGACAGGGCGGCTGGCGGAGGTGGCGGAGGGCGCAGACCCAGAGCCAGTGTCAGGGAGGGAGACCATGAGAGGTGCTCAAAGGCCCAGACACCCTCGCGGAGAGACCGACCGACCAGAGGGAAGGACTCAGAGACAGAAACGCAGACAGAAAGATGTTGTGACTTCAAAGTCAGAGGTTCCCCGACAGAGATGGAGAGAGACAGTGGCAGTGGACACGCAGACAGTGAACCATCCTAGACTGTGTCTTAGAATTGGGGCGAGATCCACAGAGAGCCAGAGACATGGAAACAGCCAGAGACAGGGTCAGTGAGAGATTGGCAGAGAACAGAGTGACAGGGAAGCTAAGAGGGGACTCAGCAGGGAGCCCCCAGACTCAGGTCAGAAAAGAGACCCAGACGTGCCAAGCCCAAGGCAGAGAGAGCCCAGGACGACGGTCTAGGACAAGCACAGAGAAAGAGAGATGAGACCAGCCCTGTTGTTAGAGACACACCGGTAAAAACCTGCGAGAGACCAGGGGCGAGATGAAAGGTCAGGAGAGACAGAGGGGCCCAAAGACCCGCCAGATGAGTCAGAGACGCCAGAGATGCCTGGAGTAGAGCTGGGCAGCGATGCTGGGGTGGATAGAGACCAGAGTACCAAATTGTTGGGGGGGGGGGCACCTGGCGGGGAAGAAGCCAGACGTGGACCCCACACCCAAGTAGCAGAGAGTGGCTGGTGAGTTGGGCCGGGGACGTGGCTACTGACAGCACTTGGAGCTCGAAAGGTGGATGAGTGCCCTCTCTTTCCCTGCAGGCGCCCCGCAGACCTGGCCGGCCCTTCACCCCCTCAAGTACAGCCCTGCGACCTTCTGGGTGAATGTGGGGGTCCGACCATTTGCACCAGCCTCCCTAGGCCTGACTTGAGGGAGGGAGGGCATTTGCCTGATCACGCACATCCAACGTTTCACGGGCACTTCAGCGTGCGTTTGCCAGGACACCCAGGTTCTAAAACATTTGGGGACACTGAGTCCTTTTGAGAATCTGGTAATAGCTACGGGCTCTCTCCAGAAAAATGCACAAATCACATTTTTGCCCGCAAAATCAGGGGGCACAAGGACTCCAGTTTACAAGCCCACCCATTCTCAATAAATAGTTTCTGCATCAACTCTCTGACCTCCTCCCAGAGTCCTCTCCCCGGGGACGTCTTCCAGGTCGCCCTCGTGAAAGTTTGGGGTGTAGGACCCCAGGAAAGGAGCACCTTGTCGCCGGCACCGGTGACAATAACCCGCTTTGTGCGGTGGGAAAACCAGCGCACCCCCAAGCCGGGTTTCCTCTGCAATACCCCCCCACCCCACGCTGAGTCTTCGGGTCTCAGTCACTAGGGCGAATTCTGGATGTCCCCTGCCGCCCGCCCCCCTTCTTTCTCCAAACCCTGAAATCATTCCAAACGGGGGTGCCCGGAGGCGCGGCTTGTAAACGGTTTAAGCAACAGCTAAAACGGTCGCCAATTACTTTTTAAAAACCACTCATTCCATTCTCCCCGAAAGTGAAGGGCAAGGTTGGAAGCGGCGAATTTGGGGCCCCTAAGGGACGGGGATGGGGGACGGCCGCGGCCCGCAGCGAGCCGGCAAGCCAGCAAGGGCCGCGGCCCCCGCGCGGAGCGCGCCGCCTCCGCCCATATGGCGGCCGGGCCGGAGGTAATTGGAACAAACGCCGTCTGAAAAGGGCACAAAAGCCGCAGCTGGGGCTTTGTCCGCGCTCCCACGGGGAGCCGCCGGCCCCGCCGCCCAGCCCCTTTCTCGCCCGCTGCCGGCCGCCGCCGCCCGGATCTCCCAGCGCGGACTAGGCGGGGCTGCCTCCCTAGGGCTGGGGGGTCCTGCCCCCCCCATTCCGGAGAAAGAGGGGCCCGCGTGTCCAGGCCCCCACCCCATCCAGCAGACGCGCGGGTAGAGGAGGCGGCGGGATTGGTGGGGGCACACCAGTCCTCGGGGAAACCTTGCTTAATTACCCAGGCGGGGAGAAATTCCGGACTGCACCGCCCCACCACCTCCCCGCGTCGGGCGGAGATGGTGTGCGGACCGAGGCAAAGATAGGTAGGGCGAGTTCGTGGCTGAAGACCGTCAGACACGTCCACCATCCGAGCTGCCCTCGGCGTCTGTAGCCCCCAACCCGGGCCATGCCATCGCAGGGTCTCTCCCCCAGAAGCACAGCTGCGCAATTTGCCCACAGTTTGGGGGGGGGGGGGGGGGGGGCTGGCCGGACCTGAAGATCTAACCTCCTAAGTCGACCATGTACTGAATGAAGCCTGCCTTCCTGGGTCCGCCTGGGTGCGGCGCGGCGCCTACCCTAACCGTCGCTGGCCGGCATTGCCTCCAAACCTATGTTTCTAAGAAAACTCACCTCTCCCCAAACTGGGCCACTAGCCCCCCCCCCCCCCCCGGCCTGTGGCACTGAACAACTCAGCAGAGAGCAGGCTCAGGCACAGGCACTCCGCGGGCTCTCCAAATTCAGAGGCTCAGAAACACAAGGGGGAGGTGTTTTCCTTGAGCCCAAAGGTTGGGCAAGTGCAGGACAGTGAGTGGATTCCCTAGAGCACCTGGGGTCTCAAAAAGCCAGCGTGAGGGAGGTGGGATGGTCGTGGGGGGTTGGAGTGGGTCGCCAAGCAAGTACGAAGGAAACGGAGGGGTGAGGGGACAAGGGAGGAAGGAAAGGAGGGAGTGACAGTAAGGAGAGTTCCCCCAGGCTTCACCCGGAAGGGTGAAGAGAGGCAGAGATGAAGAGGGGCAGAATGCCTCTCTGCCAACTCCAGCTCCTTGCCCCTGTCGCCCTAAAGACGGAGAGTGGGTGACTGGGTGGGCCCAACTCTTGCGCCTCCAACCCCATGAACACCGGTGGGCTTGGGGCTGGAGAATGGGCGAGAGTCCTGCCCAGAGCAACTGCCCGCATCCTGGCTCACAGTGCCAGATGCTGAGCGCATAGTCCCCGCGGGGAACAGGAGGTGCCGACTAGCTAGCAGGTGGCCGGGGACGGATTCTGACCCCTCCGCCCCTACTGCCGGCGCTGCCCTCCAGTGCCTGTGTTCCTGCTGGTGCCAAGTGCGCCACGCCACCGAGGGCAAGGGCAGCAAGAAGGCTGGGTGTCCGGCTGGGGCAGGACGCATGTGGATTTGCGGTGCTCCCCTTGGTATGATGCTTGGGAGTGTGTGACCCTGTGAATCTCTTTGAGCATGTTTGTCAGGGAGTGAATGTGGGGAGTGGGTACACCTGTGTGTGTTGTGTGTGATCACGTGCCTAGATTTGTATCCCTGAGGTCTCTGAACTCCAGTGTGTGGGCAAGGGAGTGGCACCCGTGTGTCCTGCGTGGGTGCGTGTGTTTATCTGCGTGTATCACTGTATGTGTGAGTGAACCCATGTGTCTGATTTTGTGTCTACGAGGTATCTATGGGTGAGCGTGCGCCCGTCTGTTGCTGTGTGTCTGCTGTGTTCATGATTGTGTCTGTCCCGCGTGCGTAAGAGGGAGGGAGGGATCCCTGGCGGCCAGCAGTGCCGGCGTCCGGCCTTGCGTCCTCAGTCCCGAGAACCGCACGGGCCTGGGTGTAGGGCAGCGCGTTCCGGGGGTGGGGGGGTGGGTCCTTACCTCCGTAGTAGGTGTACGGAGTGGACCCCAACATCTCGGACTCGTCCAAGCGGCCGCCCAGCGGACGCATGCGCCGCGGACTCCGGAAGAAGGCGTGTCTCCGGGCGCCCAGTGCGCTCAGCTGTTTCATCCTGCGTTCTTTGGACCTTCGGTTCTGGAACCACACCTGGGACGGGGCGGGAATTGTGAGCTCAGGTCCGGGGTGCCCTCTCCTCCCTGCCCTGGCCGCCCCTTCTGGGTCCTAACAGCCTCCTGCGCACCAAGACTGCCCAGAGGCGGGGGCCGGGCGGATTAGGCCGGGAGAGGTGGAGAGGGGCTTCGGGGAACTAGCCAAGGGTGAAGGATTTCGCGGACCCGTGGGGCGACTCATAAAGACTTGGGCTTCCTGGTCCTCGGCCCGCCCTCGGCCTGACGGCTTTATAAAGGCCTCCCGCCCGGCACTGCTCTAGTCCCGGCCCCTCGGCTCCCCAGCCTCCCCAGCCTCCCCAGCCGGGTTCTGGCGGTTTGTCTGTCTGCCGCCGCACCGGCGCAGGGAGGGGGGGGCGCGGGAAGAACCTTGCCCCTTCCTCTGCTCCGAAAGATGGGAGGAAAGGAGCGGTACCCCAGCGAGGCTTAAAACTCTCTTTGAACGGGGAGGGGGCGGGATTCCGAGGGATGAGTGACCCGCCCAAGATCGCACCGTCAGGAGGACAGCAGGGCTATGCGGAATCTTTTGGTCAGAAGTTTGACCCGCTGGCCCTGACGTCGGGCACACAGTCTGCCCTTCGGCCGACCCGAACTCGGCGCGCTCTTAGCCAAGGAGGCTGGGTGGGAGGCTCCTCTGAGCTCCCCGGCTGCCGGCCTCAGCCGGCCTGGGGAAGCGTGACCCGGGCCCGGCCGCACCTGGATGACGCGCATGTTGAGGCCGGTCTCCTGTGCCAACTGTTCGCGGATGTGGCGCGTGGGCTTGGGCGTGGCGGCAAAGGCGGCCTTGAGCGTCTCCAGCTGCTTGGCTTTGATGGTGGTGCGCGGGCCGCGCCGCTTCGTGCCCGAGTTCTGCTCCTCGTTCTCGTTGTTGGCTGTCTCCTTGTCCGACGACGTCGAGTTGTCCGTCTCCTTGGGATCGTCCTGGAGTGGGTCCTGGAGGTCCGGGGATAAACTGCGGTCCGTACAGGATGACACTGCGGGCGGACGGAACGGGAAGAGGACAGCGGCGTCGGCGGCGGCCCGAGGTCTCTCCAGTCGGGTAGCCGGTTCCGGCCGGCCCGGGCCCCCGCCATCCGCGCCGGGTTCCCTTCCGAGTCTCGCGACAGCCCCTCCCCCAGGCGCCCGGCGCCCGCCCACTCGCTCCAGGCGGGGCCGGGCCTGCGGAGGGACCCTTCTCGAGCCCTCGCGGCTCTTTTCGGCTACTGCTTGGGTAAGGGGGAGGCGCGCCCTCTGGGGGAGCCAGGCCCCCGTGGAGAGGGGGCGGGAGGAGGCCACGGATGCCCTCTGGGCCTCAGGTCTTCCTCCCCCATCTCTCCTTCCTCCAAACTCCAATTACCGTCCTCCCAGTGCCGCCTGAAATTACCAGGAGCTGAAAAGACTCAGAAAGGGGGGAATTGTGTGGCTCCAAATTGGGGGAGGAGGACAACTTGGAAAAGGCCCTTCAATGGAAGGGGGGGCGGGGGAAGAGCTGGTAGTCGTGTCCTGTAGGACAGACTCCAAATGCTATCCCCGTGCCCCAGCCCCCCACCCCCACGCCCCCGCCCTTCCATTTGCCCTAGAAATGCCCGATGGGAGTGGAGAGCTCTGAGCCAGGCACAGAATGCACACAAGCGTCCAAGTAGAGAGTGCCCGGCTGGCTGCAGCCGGAGGGGCTTAGGGCCTGAGGCTGGGGAGGGGAGGAGGCCGCCTACCTGAGTTGAGGCTGCCCTCCTTGAGGCTGGAGGAGCTCAGGTAGTCGTCCTTGCACACGAACTTGTTCTCATCGATGACGTAGAGCTCCTCGCCCGTGGACAGCTGCTTGTTGCACACCATGCAGGTGAAACAGTTGAGGTGGAAGACTTTACTGCGGGCCTTGCGCACCAGGTCGCTGGGCGAGATGCCTTGCGCACAGCCCGCACACTTCGTGCCGAAGCGCCTGCACACACAACATGGCCTGTCACCTTGGAGCAGCCTGGGTCCCATCCCCTTGAGCCCCTAGCCTCTTCCCACCCACCCTAGCCTCTGAGAGGTCCCCATTTCCACATCTGTCAAAGGAGACCCCAATCCCGTACCCTCTGGCTAGTGAGAGAGAGGTGAGACAAATGTCCTGGGCTGTTCTTGGGGCTGGGACTGTCACGCCCTGTTCGGGTTTATTCACCCTCCACAAGGTTTAGAGCAATGGGTGCAGCCTTCAGCCAAGCACAGACCCAGGGCACCCCAAGTTGCTCCCCTCATCCCTCCCAGATCTGCCTGGGCTTCTTGAGGCAAACTTGGCTGTCCAAGTTATTTAACATTTTAAGCCAGGCCAGCCAGGTTTGGGCCACTCCTTGGCTTTGCCTCCTGGATCCTGTCCAGTCTGCTGGGGCCCAGGTAAGGCCAGTTGGCCTGGCTGGCAGATCCTAGCAATGGAGTAGGGAGCGCCTCTCCTGAGCTGGACCTGAGCAGGCAGGAAGGAACCTTTTGCTGATTCCCGGTGCCACCAGCACCAGAGGCCTTCCAGTCCCCACTTTGGGACCCACGGGAGCTAGCTGGCCCTGTGGACAGCAGGGCCTTGGAACGGTGGACTCCGGAGCAGAGATTGAGTCTCCAACCCCCCAAAAATCTCTGGCCCTGGCAGGCACCGGGAGAATGTGACCAGCAGGCAATCCTAAACCTGCAAGGCCAGTACACAAGATCTCTCAAATTCCCCCTTTCCCGAGTTCTTGATCTAAATCCCTTTCTTTCTTCCTTGAGCGCTTGGAGAAGGCCAGCCTCTCCCCAGATGGGTGTGCAGGCCGGCACTGGGAGGGGTGAGGTGCGGGTTGAGGGGGAGAGCGAGGGCCCAGGACCTTGGGGCCCCACATCTACTCATACCCATGTCTCTAAACAAGGCGAATTTGGGTGACGTTGATGTAGTGAGGGCATTAGAAGCCATAAGTCACTTTTGGCCTTATCCGGCAGCGTAATTGGCCATATGCACCTTATCAAAAATCATTAGGCACTTTGCAAGCACCGCCACATTAGGGGCCTCAGGCCTCTGGAGCCAGGGAGTTTACACGTGTAAAGCCGTGGCTGACATTTTCTCCTATTCAAATTCCCTAGTGCCCAGCCGCTGGGGCCGGTGAGCCGCCTTTCTCCACGGTGTTAATCACGCCCCGCTTCCCTCGGTGCCCGGAATTCACAGGCACAAAGCCGGCTCTGGGCGCCTGGTGGAAGCAGGCAGGGCTGAGCTGCCAGAAAACCCACAGCCTTCCAGGCCATCCCTCGGTGTTTCCCAGGTGGGGAAACTGAGGCCCAGAAAAGTGCTCTGCCCTGGCTCACCTGAGGGCCCCTATGGGCAGCAAGGGAAGGTGACACATCGCAGACTGGACCCTGGAGGTCCTGATTCTCAGCTTCGATTTCGTTTGTACATTTCAAGACGGGAGAAAATGTGTAAGGAGTTGGGGGGGGCAAAGAGGAGAAGGCTCCCTCCCCCCATCATCAGAAGAGATCTTCCTGGCTGAACCCCCTCAGAGTTGGGGAAGTTTCTGTTTGTCCAGGAGGGCTCTGGGGCCCTGGCCTGCCGGGAGGTCAACCCCCCCCCCCCCCCCGGGCTCCCGCACCCTGCCCGGTGGGAGAAGCCTCCAGCAGCCCCTAACTTAGGCAAAAATTCTTCCTCTCTCAGAACCGGGCTTGAACTTCCCCCCTGGGGTCGCAGCTGCGGGGAAGGGGCAGAGACGCGTGGGGAGCAAGTTTGTCAGGGCTTCTCCGCCCTGACCCACCGCGGCTCCAAGCCGGTCTGGAGGAGCGAACTAGAGCCGGCAACACAGCGTTCTTCTTACTCCGCCCGGGCTCGGGCGCTTTCCCGGACCAAGGACAGGACGAGAGCAGCGGGCTGCCCCGCTTCCCATTTAAGCTTGTGAGCCCAGGAGGCTGGTTTCGCGGTCTCCCCTTCCCGGGCGCCCCAGCGGAGCGCGCAGGGCGGGCGCGCAGGCGGCAGGGCGGCGCGGCCTCTTACCTGAAGAAGTCATTTTTGCAGTAGAGCTTGCCCTCGCGCGAGAAGCACTTCTCCGAGAGGTTGGTCTTACACTCGCAGCACTGAACGCATTTGATGTGCCACGCGCGGTCCAGCACGTTCAGCAGAAAGCGGTCGAGGATGGGCCGCTCGCAGCCGGCACAGTGCACCATCATAGCGCCCCGGCGGCTCGGGCCGCCCTGCCCTCCCTTTGGGCCCCCGGCCCTCGGGCCCCCGGGCCCCGCGGCTGCGCTCCGCCTCTTATCTCGGCCGCCGCCGGGCGAGTCCGGTGCGGACCAAGACTCAGCCGGTCAAGTCCTTGGGTGATCGCTGTCCTGGCGCTGGGCTGCTCGGGGTGGGGTGGGGAGGGGTGGCTTTCACAGCCTCATGCCCCGGGCCGCGCGCCCCAGTGCTTGTTCCGGGCTCCCCCAGGTGTCTTGGGTGGCCAATGGCCTCGGCGCTGCGGAGCGGCTTTCCCCGGTGGCGGAGGCGCCGGCACTTTCCCCCACTTTCAAGCGGTCCCGATCCTCATCTTTGTCTGGCCGCCGCCTAATTCGCGCATCCTTATTCAGATTTGGTGACGTGGCGCGGCACGTAGGGGGCCCGGCGGCCAATGGGCGCGCGGTGGCCATGGCAACCTCTTAAATTTATAGCATATCTAAATTGGCTACAGCGTTGCCGTCCGGACAGAGCAAAAAAAACAAGGCATCAGTATTGTTGAGTATTAGCTTGTACCTGGTTCGGAGGCTAAGTAAGTATTTACTTTCCAGTTTGGGGCTGGGGGCGGGGGCCGCGCGTTCTGAAAACTGCATCTCCCTTCCTCTGTCTTCTCACCAGTATCTGGGGGCCAGGATTCCAGGGCCTAGTGGGAGAGGGACCCCTGCCCCGTTCGCCATCCCCGGAACTTGGCAGAAGTTGCCCGAGGCCCGGAGCGCGCTCTACGTCCGCCTCTTCTTCCCTAGTCCAGCCCGCTCAAATTAGACTCCCTCATCCCCGCGTCCCTGGGGTCTGCGCCCTGGAGCTGGGACAGCGCGGTTCACGGGGCTCCCAGAGCCGGGCCGGCTTCTTTTGTCGTACACCGAGCTGGGGCCCAGCCTGGCCTTTCTCATGGACACAGAGAGCGAGAGCGCGAGCAAGCGAGCGTGAGCGCTAGCCGCGCCGTTTGGGTATCTTTCCCCGTGCAGGCCCAGGCCCAAGTTGGGGGAGGGTGTCATCTGGCCTGGTCCGGGACCCGGAGTTTCAGGCCTGAGCGCGCGGCCCACGGGGCTCTGGGGGAGAAGTGGGGAGGAGGCGGTCAGGGCAGACGGGTCTTTCTGAAGCCTGATCAGAGGTGGTGTTCACCACATCTCTCCTTTCCTCGACGCACCTTCCAGATCCCGGGGCAGCCAGTCAGGGCGCCGTGGTGAGTGGGTCGCACTGCGGACGCGAGGAACGCTAGAGATTGCGTGGGCGCTGCTTACACACGCGGCGCGCGCGGTCTGTGTGTCCAAGTTCCAAGCTCCGTAGGACGCAGGAACAGCGGCTCATCGCTGGGGAGCTGAGGGTCTGGGGAACGTGTGTGGGAGTGCTCGCAGGTGTGTGTGAAGAGGGAGGTGGGGGTCTGGGGGACGGAGGGAGAAGCCAGGCCTCCTTTCCCAAGGGGCCAACCTGGCGACGGGGCACTCCAAGTTTGGGAGGCTGGGAAGGCTCCGCAGGATTTTCCCATCTCGCTCACGGAAAGTCTCAAGTCTCGGCTGCACGCTGACCGGGTAGGTCGGCCCTGGGTGGGAGCCAGAGAAGTGTGTTTGTGCCAAGCCTTGGCTGTGAATGTGTGTTTGGGTGCCTTTACTGAGTTTGTTAGTGTATATTTGCTGTTTGAGAATTGCATTCTTGCCTCTGTTTTTAGATAGTAATCAATCATGTGAGTACATTTTGGTATGTGTCTTTTTTTGTGTGAATTTGTGTGTTTGTATTTGTGTATAGTCCTGCTGTGTATTTGTCTGTGTACTCTTATTTTTGTTGGTCTGTGTTAGGCGTGTATGCTTACTTTTGGACACTCGAATGTGAGGGTGTTTGCATGCGTGAGTGGTGTGCATCTGTGTACAATTACTGTGTATGTGTGTACCAGCACTGATGTATAAGTGGACTTAAAAAAATCTGAATGGGTGTGTTTGTGTGCGGGTGACCGTGTACATGCTTGAGACCCCGTGTGGATGTGACTGAGCTGGGTTGAGTGTGTTTGTGAGTGCAGAATTTTGTGGATCTGTGTTTGTGTGCCAGTCACAATGTGTGTGTGCCTGCATGGGATAGCAGTGTTTTTGTTTATGTGACTCCTGGAGGTTTTGGGGGGTATGTTGTGTGGGTACTCCTAGTATTACCTTTGTGGATTTGACAGGGGCAGGATTTCTGGACGCCTGTATTGGGGCATTTTTTGGAGGCACAGAGATGCTCACTTCTCTCTCTGTTCCTGTCTAGGCCTAGTGCTGTCCCCCACAGTCTCTAGGGGAGGTGATTTGGCTGGAGACAGGAAATTGACAAATGCTGGTCACCAAGTGGGACACTGACCCACAGCTGGGCTTCTGAAAAGAAGTCCCCAAATCGGGTAGCTTCTGCCTGATGGTGCTGTTACTCCATCCTCTGGCTTGCCCAGGGACAGGTGTGTACACCACATAGTGTGGCGGCGTGGCTGGTTAGAACCTGGCTCGGCCAGGCACAAGCCGACTGCATCTTGCCTGGTCCTCCAGGCCCAGCTGGGAGAGGTCCAAGAGCCCCAAATGAAACCGCAGTTTCTCAGGCACCTGGCTCTGCCCTCCTGGGGCACTAGGAGCCCTGAGCCCCAGTGGGGCAGGGTCCGAGAGAACCAAGAATGCAGGAGGAGAGAGGTACAAGGCTGCAAGTGGAGGCCAGTTGGGTTGCCTACTCGCCCTTTGTTTCACGGGGGTTTCTCTCTCCCGCGTTCTCTGCACGTCTGTTTTCCTTTCTGTCTCCTTTTCTTTCTAATGTTCAGCCTCTGTTCTCTTTCCGTTTCCCTTTCCCTCTCTTTCTCCAACACTTTCCTTCTTGATTTCACGGTTTTTTTTTCCCTCCCCCTGCCTCTCTGCTGGGCATCCAAACCCAGCACCCGGCTCAACACTGCAATGAACAATTCTCATCGTGCACCGTACAGCTACTGGGGTGCTGGAAGACTCACATACAGTCATTAAAAGCCCTCATCTGACAGCCTCCCCTCTGCTCTGGACTAGGTGCCCCCCCTGCCCCCCTCTAACCCCCCCCCCCCCCGCCACCCTGGTCCTCCCTGAGAGAGCCAGGTTGCTGTGTCTTCCCAGCCCTGGCTTTGCCAACTCTGCCCGGCTGCTGGGGGCTGTGTACTGGGTTCCATGTGGGACAAATACACCCACCCCCACCTCCTGGGTGTGATTAAATGCCAAGGCACATCCAGGCCCCAGCAGGTGCGGTACCAAGCCAGGGAGGTAGCAGGAGTTGGGGACAGTTTCAGAGAGCAGCTCTGGTTCTTCCCGAGCCTGGATATTGTATGGGTGCTGAATGCTGGGTTGCAGGAGATGAGGGCTCTGCTTCCAGAAGCTCTGGGCTGGCCTTCTGCCTCCTATAGCTGAATGCACCCATCCTGTTCAGGTCACAGTCCCCCTGAAGTCGCCCTGGGAGCCTCAGCCCAGCCCAGCCCCAGTCCAAAACCTCCATGCCCCAGCCCAGCTGCAGGAAAGCCTGCTTGGCCTTTGCCAGCCCTCCACCTTCCAGGGCGTGCAGCATCCGAAAAACGCCAGCAGACCAACTATTAGACGAATTATCCCGCCCTAACAGCGCTAACAGATGGCGACCAGGCAGCGAAATCCCCTCCTATATGTAACTAATAAACCGCTTGTGTCTTAACAGGGTAATGCATGGAGACGCAATGTCACTTATACAAGATGTTGATGGAATTTACTATATAAAAATCTTCCTCCTAGACTAAAGAGTATCAACATTACAGCTCGACAGACGGCGGCGGGATAAGTAAAACAGACAAAAGACAAACAAGATAATAATCTGTTTCCAATCACTTAAGCCCTGTAGAGTTAGTAATATGCGGTTTGCATATTCCCCCTTGAGTTTGGTAATTAATTACCGGCGAAGAGGCACACACCCGCCCGGGGTGGGAGTTTGGAGGCGCGCTGAGCTGGGGCTTGGGGGGCGTCTTTCCTGTCTTCTCCAGCCCGGCACGCAGGGCAGCGGCCGGAATGGGGACTCTTCGGGGCATGTGGAGTTGACCTACCCTTCAGGCTAAAGAGAATTTTCAGTTGCACCCTCTACTCCTCACTGGAAACTCTCTTGCCCGGTGTGGGGAGTGGTGGCGGTGGTTCTGCAGCTCAGCAGGAACGTGGGGACTTTTCGGGCGGCCAGAGTATCTCCCTTCGCCCCTCTGAAGGCATCCCCTCTCTTTGAATGGGCCGGAGTGGCTTGCTTTCTTGGAGAACGCGCGCTCTGAGGAAACCCGAGGGGTGCGCCCCTCGCCCTCTCCTCCGCGTGGGATCTTGGGCGGCGCAACGGGTCCTCTCCCGACTTCGATCATTACCTCCCCCCCACCCCCCACCCAACCGCTTTCTTCCCCCCCCCCCCCCCCCGCCCCCAAGAGCCAGCGCGGCTTTAACATTAAACAAACGCAGCGAGCGCCTCAGAGCTGCGCTCTCGGCCGGGTCTGCGCGGCGGCGGCGGCGTTACAAATTGTAAATTTAAATTGCTCGCCGGATTCATTACCTCCCCTCTTTGATTTCAGCCAGCCGTGAAAAATTATACTGGTGTACCACTGAGAAACTGTTTTGCCGCAAAGAGCCCGCGCCTAATCACTGGCTTTCTCCCTCCGACAAAAGTGTAATTATTTTGTTTGGGGTGTAAATATAGGCCGCGCCGCGCACACACACTCAGCGTCCCGCCGCGCCGCCGCGCACTGCCCGCCACCGCGCGGAGTCGGCCCCCGAGTAGGAGCGAGCGTGGAGGCTAGGCCCTGCCGCCCGGAGGCCGGAGAAGAGCGGCTGGTTTGGCGCTCCGGCGAGACCCAGAGAGCCGAGCCGGCAGGCCAGGTCCCCAGCCCCTGTCCTCAGGAGTTCGAGTTTGCCCGATGATGCCCAGAACGTGTGCGCCCTGGCTGGCTTGGGTGGACGCCCGCGGGGCGTGATGCGTGGGTCAGGGCTTGGGCTCAGGCCTAGGTATCGCGCAGGGATGCAGAAGGAATATGGGGGTGGATGAGCCTTCCGGGAGCCCCGAGGGGGCGGCCACCTGGGGGCAGCCCTGAGTCCAGGCAGAGAAAGTATCTGGGCCTGGGCGTCCCCAAGAGTGCCGGGGCATAGGCGGAACCCTGGAAGACAGGGGCGATAAGGCCGGTGCGCCCCTTGCGCTCTGCCTTGGACTGCTTGGTTTCCAGAACATCTCCGCGGGGTGCGGGGCCTTCCTGTCAGCTGAATTGCGCAGGGCTTAATTAACGGTCTCGTTAACTGGGCAGGCCCGACCTGGAACGTTTAATCAAAAAGGCAGGGAATCCCTCTCTTTCCTTCTTTCCTTCCTTCCTTCCTCGCTCCCTCCCTCCTGCCTGCCCGCTCACCCACCTTTCCTTCCTTCCTTCCTTCCTTCCTTCCTTCCTTCCTTCCTTCCTTCCTTCCTTCCTTCCTTCCTTCCTTCCGTCCTCTATTTATCTATTCAACAATGGCACTCCTCCCCAAGCTCCCTCCCTCACCCGAGTCCCCTTCCCAGCACCGGGAAGCCGGGCTCTTGAGTCTGAACTCAACCTCAGCCCAATATCTGGACTGGGACTCTAAGGGGCCAGTGGGGTGCAAGCCGGCAGGGGTTGGGTAACACTCTCATGTTGGGTGGCTTTGGGACAGGCGCCGGTGCCAGAAGGCTGTGTCAGCTTCAGGGGGCTGGGAGTCCGGCCATTGATGGAGGTTGGCTGGGCAGCCTTACCAGGCACCAGGGGCAGGCCTGGCATCTCTGAGAGGGAGCAGGAGGGGAGGACAGCGGCTGAACAGCACTTTGGGGCGTGGGAGATCCAGTCCCAAAGTGAGTGCGTGTGCTTGTGAATGCTGGCCAGCTTAGAGACCCAGATGCTTCTGTGACCAAGGCCGCGTGTGGCGGCCCCTCTCTCCTTCCTGCAAGCCCCCCTCCTGGAATGACCCCCCCTCCCCAGTGGCCCTACCCGCCAGGCTGCCCAGCCAGCTCCTGCAGGCTATCTTCCTGAGGTTGCTCACTGCAATCCAGGGCTGAACTCAGACTGCAGTCGCTGGGAAGGGCACAGGCTGGGGCTGATTCCTGGGGGCGAGAGGGGGTCTGAGGAAGACAGAAAGAAAGGTGCAAGCCAGTCCCCCAACTTCTGAGGAGAACACCGAGGCTTTTGTTCAGAGAGGGAAAACCCCCGCACTTGGTGCTGAGCTGCGGGCTGCCCCAAAGACTGCCGCTGAAGCGCATGTCCCAGGCGGCCTGATAAGCTGAAGGTCTGGGCTGAGAACCGCTGGGATCTTCCTCCTCCTTGCCTCCCCTGTTAGGCCTGGAGGCTGGCCCCAGCTGTTTGGCTTCGGAAGGCAGGCAGCACGGAGGGCTCCGGACTGTGGTGGCGGCTTCTCTGGCCCCATTGAGCGTATCTGAAGGTGGAGACCATCCGCGGGCGGAGGAAGCGATTTCTAAGAAGATGCCTGCAACCCTGCTCCACCTCCGGAACACAAACGGGGAGAGCTTTCCAGGGACCCTAACCTTCAAATTAAGGGTCCCCTAGACTTCCTAATTACCTTTGCTCAGACCAGCTAGTCAGCGTTTGAGTCTGTATCTTGCTGCCCTTTTCTTTCCTCTTGGTCTTTTTCACGGTCTCGATAACACTGCCCCCCTTCTCCTCTCCCCATTCTTTCCCACCTCCTCTCCCCGCCCCTCTGTATCCCACCTCCTTTTTGTTAGCCTAATACGGGTTCCTTTATAATTCTCCCGACTTTGGCAGCCGGCGCGCTGTGTGTGTGCGCGCGCGCGCGCGCGTGTATTTCTCGGCTGCTAATGATTGTGTGTTGATAGAGTAAAGCAGTGGCCTCATTAGCCTTTGTTTAGAAGGTGTTAAAAGGGAAATCTGCATCGGAAAGCGGCGGTTTACACCGCAGCCCGGCTGAACAGCGCGCCGGAGAGGGCTGGGTGGGGGCGTCCCCCCCAACCTCCAAGCGCCAACCGCCGCGGACCCCGGGAGGGGGGAGGGGCCCAGGGAAAGCGACCCCCAGCTCCTTCCTCCCAAGGCGAGTATGTTTACCCCGCTGAGCGCCCTTCTGCTCCACGGGGACCTCAGCGGGGATCGCGCTTTCTCTAAAACTCCTTTGAGCTGCCCAACAGTGCGCGGTGGCCTTTCTCCTCCAGGTTTCTTAGGGGAGGAGGAGGGGAAGCACAGAATGCTGTTTGGGGGGGGGGGGCGGTTTGCATTTTTTTTTTTTTTTTTTTTTTCTGAAGGGGATGGTGAGGCATCTTATTTTGGAGGCGGATACCAATCCGTGCACAGTGTCGGGACTGTGCTCCGGGTCCTCTGGCTGGTTGGTTTGTGGTGATATCTCTGTGCTCCAGACCTTGGTGTGGGGGCCCTAAGCTTTAGATCTGCAAGAGCCCTCTTCCTTTCCTCCTAACATATTTGCAGATGTCCAGAGGAAGTCTTCCTTGTACAGGAGGCTCGTTCTTAAACTTTCTTCTTCTATACCCCCACTCTAGGGCTCCACTTGGGGAACAAATTGTGTGAAAACAAATCGTAGCTTGGCTGGCCGACTTCTCTGACGCTTGGTGAAAGCGCAGAACTTTATTGACCCTGGGCTACATTGTCTCTCTGTTTATTTGTGTTGAGTGTAGGATTTGGAGAATGAGCCTCACACCCAGGGCATTTCCCACTTGCTCGGGGAGGCAAGGTTTTAGGCAAAGGAGAACATGAGAAGAGATTCTTTTTATTCTGGATCCTACGAAAGGGCCCAGGGGGGAAAAAAAGTCTTTTGAGCAGCCTCTGTAGGTGAGGCTTGTTGAACTCGGAGCCAGATGCTTTCTCTGGCGAAAGGGAGAAAAATGAGGCTGAATTCCTGTGGTGGGATGTATGGTTTCTGAACATAACATAATCCATTGCTTTTTGCCAGGCTTCGGTTGAATCGGAAGAAACCCTTTCTCATCTTTCTGGCTCCTGTCTCCCAGTGGTGGTTTTTCCTTTCCTGGGTTTGATGCTGTGGGTCTTGGGCCGAGCTCAGCTGGTCTGGGCGTCCTTGTGTGTCCATAGTTCGGGACGCTCGCCGGCGAACCCTTCGACATCGCCGGTTTTTTTTTTTTTTTTTTTTTTGGTCGGAGGCTAGGCGTTGTCTGGGGACAGATGTGGGAAGCTGGGGCCTGGGACAGTGACAGTGAAACGAATTCCAGACCCAATCTGAACTCGCCGCGGCCACACCCCAGCCCCCAACACCATGTAGAGGGGAGCGAGATTCCGGGAGCCAAGTTAAAAAATCGGCCGCCGCGATGTGATGGGATGGGATCAGGGACGAGTTCGGAGGATGCGGGGAGAGGATAGGAAGATCTCTCTCTCTCCGCTATGCGCTCTCTCTCTCTCTCTCTCTCTCTCCCTCCCCCCGAAGCAGGTTTGGAGAAAGCAGCGGGAGCGCCAGCGGTGGCTGCAGGGCTGAGCGCGGGCGCTGGAGTTTGGACCAAGACAAAGACGGGAGCTGTCCGCGGTGCTGACCCTGCCGCGCCGCCAAGGGGGCAAACGGGCTCCTGTAACCTGCCCTTTCCTCCTTTACCCACTCCTTTTGTCTTTCCTTGATTCTGCGATTTTTGCCCTCTCCTACGCTTATTTCCCCCATTTTGTCTTTCCTTAGAACCCGCGCCCTGTACACAGGTATATATATCAAAGAACAAAACAATTGACTAAAAACGGTGTCTTCTCCTTTCTTCCCAAATAAATGATGTGAGAAAGGTTTATTTTAAATGTACTCTAAAACAGTTACAAGTAGCTATCTCTAATCCCAAAGAAATGAAAATTCATGCTTAAAACAATGGAATTGAGCAATAGCGAATGCCATGAATCTGCCCTTTGATTTATTCTGAAGAAGAGGCTAGGGGTTTAGACATTTTAGTTTCAGGAAAATCATATCCTTGGCACCTTAACTTCGTGGGTTCAGAAATATAAGAGCTAGAGAGGATTGGTGGTCAAATATGAAGGTGAACAGAGTGAGGCACTTGCCTACAAGTCGATAGATGGCTTGTGAGGGTCAAAGCATGGACATTAAGTTGACTTAACCCTTTGAGGCCGAGATGGGATCTGAAAGGCTAACAATCTTCAGGATTATTAAGATGGAAATGATTCCTTTTGAAAGTTTGGGTACAGAAGGGTTAATCTGGTGTTTCATTTTCTAAATGTGCACCGTGTTATCTAGACGCCTGGCATGGTGTATAACCAAGCATCGATTCCTCTGCTCAAATTTGTATGCAGCACTTGTCTAAAGAAGTTTGTGCAGGGGAGAAAAAAAATCACATACTCCCTCTGGAGGGGGCGTCTCCCGCCCATTTTAATGCACACAGATCTGTACACAGTCCTTCTGGCATCTCATAGATACACTGCTTCCCAGAGAGTCCAGATACCCTGGGGCCACTTCTTCATGTGGTCTTCTCCGAACCCTCCAAGCCTCCTCACCACAGGGGTGTCAGCTAAGCCCAGTTGTTAGCATTGTCAATACATCTGGAGAGAGGTCCCCGTGAATTCAATGGGATAGATTCAGTCCGGCTCCCCACCTGGGCATTCTAGAGCTAATTTGCCCATAAAGGCAGAGGAACAAGAATTCTCAAATAGGGATAATTTGTAATAGGAAGTTGAATCTTTGGGTTGGGATAATGAGCCCCAGTTCCTCCAAACCCTCTCTGTTAAAACTACCAGAGATCTTTCATTAAGGCCGAAGCAGTCATCCCTTTGGATCATATATCTTTCCACCTCTTGGAATGCAGAACCTCATAGTGCCAGGAGAGAAACCTTGACCTTGAGTAAGTAAAGGAGAATGGAAAAAAAAAAAGCAGTAATTTATTGAGTGACCATTATGTGCATTTGATTCCTAATCTTTGCTGAGGTTCTGAAAAGTGTTAGATATTTATCATGGCTCCATATTATAGATGAGGAAATTGAGGCTCAGAGATATTCATTAAGTTTCTTATGGTTACGCGGTGATTCTAAACTAGCTCTCATTGGTTCAGGAGCCTGTGCTTGCTCTCATACCCCATGCTTTTCTGGGGGCCACACTGATGGTTATACTGGTGGTTATATCAGTGGTCACACTGCCACAGTCCCTTTGGATCCCCCAGCCATCGCGGCCTTTGGTCTGGATTTGGAAGTTGGTTTAAACTCTAAATCTGAAAGCAAGAAAAAAGAATGGAGAAGACAGAGGACCCTCCATTCGTGTGGGTTAGGTGGATTTTCACAAAATGTGAAAAGGGTCCTGGACCATCTGGTAAGAGTCACACCTAATAGTCATCCTTACCTCCCCTATTCTCTCCTGCTTTATATCCAGCCCATCAGCAAGTTCAGTTAGCTCTGCCTCCAAAATATATTCCAACCCATCTACTTCTCATCTTCTTCTCCATTATCACCCTAGCCTAAGCCACCATCATCTCATCTGTTTTATAACAGTAGCCTCCTGACTCGTCTCCCTATTTCTTCTATCCTTGCTCTCCTCTGCAATCCATTCTTTACACGATAACTAAAGTTACATTTTAAAATCATAAATCAGATCTTGTCATTCTTCTGCGTTTAGCCCTCCAACGACTCCCCAGTGCACTTGGAATAAAATCCATACTCCTCACCCTGCTCTGCAGGGCGCTTTGTGATCAGCTCCTGCCCATCTCTGGAACATGCTCCCCCTTTATTGGCCCACCTGCTGTGCCTCACACGGTTCTCATTTTTCTTACCTCCAGACCTTTGCACTTGGCTTGTCCCTCTGCCCTCAGATCCTTATGATATTGGCTCCTTCTTGTCACTTAGGTCTCAGCTCACATGTCAACTCCTCAGAGAATTCTTTCCTGACCACCTTAACTAAGTACCCCATCCTCAGTCACTCCCCCATCTACCTGTCTGTCAACTTTCTTTGTGTCCCTTATCAATATCTAGAATTATCCTATTTATGTGTTTAGGTGCACATTGTCTGTCTTTCTTCATAAAGGATCAGTTCTTTGAGGGCAGAGACCGTGTTCATCTTGTTCACTCTTGAATCCCCCGTGCCTAGCGCAGGACCTGGACTACAGCTGTTCAATACTTATATGTCGACCGAATGAATAATAAATGAATATATAGATGACCTACATGGTACAGAAGTGAATGGAGATGGATGTGCAAACCTGAGGAAGGGCTGAACTTCATTTGCCTATCTTCTGGGCTCTACAAATGGAGCATCTGCCTGGGTGGGTTCCCAGGATAGAAAAGGGAAGAAAGAAGTTTGCCCAAAGACCCCAAGAGGGTACAGTCTTTAGGTGGATTCTGAAGACCAGATACAGGAGCAAATTGGAGTGGAAAATCAGGTTTATGCCTTGGAGAGTGATTTTTATTTGTTCTTGTTGGGTCTGAAACCTTCTCGTGGTTACAAACAAAAGGGTGATAATGGAAAAGCACGGCAAATCACAAGATATCTAAATTACAAAATCTTTTTTGAAAAATCTAGCCAGTACTACTTGTGAAAAAAGTAATACACTGTGGTGTTAACAGTTTCAACTCTGGAGCCCAACTCCGCTGGGCTGGAATCTGGCTTCACTGCTGACCAGCTGTGCGATATGGGGCAAGTCACTTAGCCTCTCTGTTCCTCAGTTTCCTCATCTGTGAAATAGAGATGAAAGTAGTATATCTGTCTCATAGTGGTCATGAGGGATGGCTCTAGTCTGTTTTATTTGATTGGAGGCTGGTATAGGAGAGGAAAAGGGGAACATAGTATGTTCGGGGATGTGAGTGGGGAAGGATGATGATACAAACAGACTGAATGCAAAGGGAAAAAGATGAGACTCATCTTTTAAGATCTCATTTTCTCCTTCAAGAGCTCTTCTCTTATCTGTCAAGGTAGAAGAGGGCCCTGAAGCTAGAGGGCCTGGCTTAGAGTCTTAGCTGCATTGCTGACCAGCTCAGTCATGGCAGGAAGGAATGCTCAGCCTCTTTGAGCCTCAGTCTTCTCATCTGTAAAATGGGCAATAATTGTGCCAGCTTCCGAGGGTTGCCTGGAGCACATGGGAGGATGATGTTTGGGAACCTGGATAACGTCCAGCTTTCCAGTAGTTTAGCTGCTATTATGGAGTCTAGTTTGGGGCCTATTTTCTTTACAAAGAGAAGTGTCTCTTTGAGCTGGTAAAAGTGAGTGAGACCATTTTGTTGGGCCCTGGGATAGACAGAGTAGGTAGGTGAGAGTTACCTTCTTGGAGGATGGTGTAAATGACTATGTGCCTGGAGTCATTAAAGGGTCTTCCAATATCTAATCCCACGGCTGGGGCTGGCCCAGTTTCTGATGGAGCTGGTTCCCAGAGGCTTTATCCCCCCAACTGTGGTCACTTTCACCCTTCAGGGGAACCATCCTTTACACAATAGAAGTGTTGTACAAAGACATGTCTCCATCTCACAATGGTCAATGTCACCAGGGATTTTTTTTTAAAAGATTTTATTTATTTATTTATTTATTTAATTAATTTTTAAAAAAGATTTTATTTATTTATTCATGAGAGAGAGACAGAGGGAGAGAGAGAGAGAGAAGCAGAGAGAGAAGCAGGATCCCAAGGAGCAGGGAGCCTGATGCGGGACTCGATCCCAGGACCCTGGGATCATGACCTGAGCCGAAGGCAGACACCCAACCATCTGAGCCACCCAGGCGCTCAAAGATTTTATTTATTTATTTGACAGAGAGAGACACAGCAAGAGAGGGAACATAAGCAGGGGGAGTGGGAGAGGGCGAAGCAGACTTCCTGCTGAGCCGGAAGCCGGATGCAGAGGTTTGATCCCAGGACCCTGGGATCATGATCTGAGCCGAAGGCAGATGCTCAATGACTGAGCCACCCAGGCGCCCCTCAATGTCACCAGGTATTAAATGCACTACTGGAATGTGACGTTAAGATAATTCTCCTCGTGAATCCTTTTGTTAAGTTAATGATTACTCCCTAATCTGTATGCATTAAAAAAGTCACTGAGTCTTTTCACGTGCCTGATGTTGTGCTATGCATTGCAATGATCTGTGTAAAACACGTCACCTTGTTGTGTGCTCAGAACAGCACTAAGAGGCAGGCCCCATTTTACAGATGGAGAAACTAAGAGAGGGGAAGTCAGACAGCTGGTAAGTGTCAGAGCCCCCCACCCAGATTTGTACCTGGATCTGAAGACTCAGTCTGAATTTTTGGCCACAGTACTAATGTGACTCTTCACTTTTTTGTAAAATTTTAAAGAAAAAATTTCACAATATAATATGGGTTGTCCATGAAAATCTTCTGTGAAGTGGTGCACCATGTTAGTTGTGAACAGAGCAGGTATTTCTCTCAGTGTGGTCCCCCCTGCTGGTGCATCTCATTGACACAGAGTCCAAAAGATCCCCTGATGAAACTGAAGTAGAGTGGAGTCTCCCTTTCTCTGAGTAACTCCAAGGAGGTTTTCCTCCTTCCTCTTCTTGGGTTCTTCTTTCTTTGGCTGGCTCCAGAAACCATCCATTTCTTATCCAGCACTCTGGTGTTGCTTGTCTTTACCAGAGACTGCAGGAGCTGGTAAGCTTGGCAGAGGGGGACTGAGCTGTATTCGTCTGTTTCTTCCTTACCCACTCCTTCTTACAGTTTTCTTATATCAGACGGTTTTGATACAGGTGTTTTGA
This sequence comes from Callorhinus ursinus, assembly GCF_003265705.2. Taxonomy (NCBI): domain Eukaryota; kingdom Metazoa; phylum Chordata; class Mammalia; order Carnivora; family Otariidae; genus Callorhinus; species Callorhinus ursinus. The sequence goes on along the minus strand of NW_027397103.1, from coordinate 7,909,637 downwards.
GTGAGTGAATGAACAACCAGGTGACCCCATAGCGTTTTGTCCCTAAATATCTGTAACAATCCCTGATTATGATTCATCTGCTGATATGTCCACCTAGAGCAGCCTTTATTATAATAGAGCAGGCACTATTAACATTTTGGGCTGGATAATTCTTTGTTGTGGGAGGCTGTCCTGTGCCCAAAAGGATGCTAAGCAGCATCCCCTGCCTCTCTTCCCCACTTGTGACAACCCAAAGCATCTCTAGACGTGGCTACATGTCCTCCCGGGGTACAAAATCACCCCTGCTCAAAAAATACTGACCTAGAGCCAGATCTGCCAGACTACCTCCAGCCCTAGGAAGCCTAAGGATTCCAGAACCTGTCCTGTACTCTTTGAACAAGATATAATAATGAGATCCTACTATGGGATAGAACCTGTGCTGGGTCTGGGGGGTGGTGTTCATAGATCAGACATCTGCAAAGTGCCTCCTTTCATTGGTTCATTGGGTAAGCCTGTAGTGGTCGCCTACTGTGTGCCAAGCTGAAGCTGCAGTTAGCTCCGTGAACAAGGATCACCCTTCACCCAGCCCCCAAACTGCTCATGGCTTGGCAGGGGAGATCCACCATCAACCTGAATTTCCATTCAGTGTCTACTGCATTACTAGGAATATCAAAGGGGGAAGAGCTAAAGACTTGCTGGGCTGTTCATTCATTCCTTCCTTCCCCTAAAGCCATCAAGCCGGGTTCTTTTGCTTTCCTTACTTAACGGCTCACTGTCCCCTTTTGCAAACCAGGAAAAATAATAATGATAAAAGAAACGAATAAGCTCATGGAGTTGTGAGGATTAAATGAGATGATAAATGTAAAGTGCTTTGTACAGTGCCGGGCACAAGGTAAGTGCCCAATTAATGATGGCCGCTATTAATTATTAGCGACGAAATATGGAGTAGTAATAAGAACAGCACAGATTTTTTGAATAACTGAAGTGCATGCATAAAAGTGCCTTGTCTACAAAAAGGAATCAATAAATATTTACATACTAGAATCATACTCTTATTAAGGAAAATAAGAAGGAGTGATCCCTCAGACCAAAGGAAGAGGGTGTAAGTTCTCTTTCCTGGACCAGGTCCCCAGGGCAACTGATGTGTTCTGTTCAGGGTCCAGTCTTTTTATTTTTCTAAAGCCTGCAGGTATTTCTACCCGCCTGTCTTGACTTTTCTCTCCCCTGCTACCCACTATGTTAACCTGAGTGTCTGTTTCTCCGTCCTTTTCTGGGAAGCCCTCTTTACAATAGTCAGGGCTGATTTTGTCACCCAAGGGACATATGGCACTATCTGGGAACATGTTGGCTGACCCCAGCAGGTGCCGTGTGCGATGCACATCAGATAGGTAGGCCAAGGTTGCTGCTAAACATCCTACAATGCATAGGACCATTTCCTCCAACCTCAAAATTATTCAAAATCTCCGTAGAGTAGAGGTGGAGAAGCACCGCCTTACATCCTATGGTTCCTAGGAAGCCCCCATTCCATTGCCTGGGATTAAGGCCCCAACACCCAAGCCCTTGCACTAAAGGTCCCTGCTGTGGGAGGTGTGCATGTGCGTGTGTGTCCACACCCAGCCAGGCCTGGCCCACTCCCTCCTGAGCCAGTCGGTAGCCCCAGCCAACTAGATCCCTAGGGCCGGTAGCCACATGGGCTTCTCCAGAGGGCTCTTCTGGCAGGCAAGTGTTGTGAAAACCTCTGGGGGCCTCTTTGCCTTTTCTAATTCTCCCTGGGAGGCTTCAGGATTTTTGAGACCTCATGAAACCAGACCCGAGAAGGTCTTTTATTTATTTATTTTTTAAGATTTTATTTATTCCAGAAAGAGAGAGAGAGAGAGAGAATGCAAGGGGAGGGGCAGAGGGAGAAGGAGAGAGAATCCCAAGCAGACTCCTCTCTGAGCACGGAGCCCGACATGGGACTCAATCTCACCACCATGAGATCATGATCTGAGCTGAAGCCAAGAGTCCGATGCTTAACCCACTGCGCCACTCAGGCGCCCCAAGAAGGTCTTTGTTTTTAAAGATGCTGTTGGGTCTCTCTCTGGAAGGAGGTGATCCAGCTATTGCACACAGGTGTCCACCGGTCCACATCCCTGTGGAATCTGCAGGTGAGGTCGGGGCACACAGGTGACCAGGTGGTTTGGGACCAGATTCTTGAGAGCTCTGAGGGGTACCGGAGGTTCTGTGGTCTAAAAGATCTCCCAGTCTGCTCTGTTCCAGTGCAAGTCATTTCTACCATTAGTGTTACCTCTCGGGGGGTCTTTTGAAAAGTAAACAGCAGCTTACCCAATGATTGCCTGAGCTGGGAACTGTGCAAAGCACTTCGTGTGCATCTTTGAGGTGGGTGCTACTATTCTACCCGCTGCGTAGATAAGGAGACTGTGATGCAGAGAGGTTGAGCAAGTTTTTCTGGATTTTACAACCTCCAACTTCAAAGCCAAGATGACATCTGGGGCTGTCTGATGCTAACTCAGCAGCACACTCTCCCGACAGGGATGCTTTGGTCTGATGGCCCTCATGTTGCCAAACTCTGCCAAACTGTGCGAGCTTGGGGGAATCACTCTACCTCTCTGGGCATCAGTCTGGGAGGTGGAGCCAGCGGATCAGCTACCCTAGCCCTGCATGGTCTTGACTGGGGTGTGTTTGTTTGAACTGATTATTTTCCACTGGGGGTAGCAGTGGCCCTTTCCTGGGCTCTGATCTCCGTGAAGTTCGAGAGCAGAGAACAGAAGGCAGCAGGGCACCCCACCCCCTTATTTGATGAGAGAAGTGATTCTTTTCATGTGAATTCTGATTGCCTAGACCTCAAGTCCTTCCTTCTATCATTACTACCACTTTACAGACATCTGAGGCCTGGAACAGATGGCTGCCGTGGTATTTCCCACGTGGTAGGAAAGAGGGTCGGGATAGAAACCCAGATTTCCAAAGGGCAATCCAGGGCCATGAGCATTATTCAGTCAATGGCTTGTTTCTCCCCTCCCCCAACGATTTCTCCTTTCCACCTCATCGAAGGGTCAAAATGAATCAGCAGACACTTACTGAACTTCATCCACGATCAAGGCACTTGGCGAGGGGCTGGGGAGCAGGAAGATGAATCAGACTCAGTTCTTGCCCCAGGAGTTCAGTTGGAGAAGATTAAATATGAAACCAGGAAAAGATACGAGATGCCCCCAGGAAGGAAGAGTTTGCTGTGACCGGGCTTATCGGTGTAGATAAATACAGTGACTGCTGATTGTACATGTTCCCTGGAGAAATCCAGAAGTGGGGGAGAGGAGGAATTCTAATTTCTGCTCCAATGAGAAAACACCCTTCCCCTTCCTAGCTGGGAGGCTGTGGGCAAGTCACTTTACCCTTCCACACTATTCATGGCTTTTCTAATCTGAGACCCTCGGGGTCCTCAGAGGCTGACTTTGGAGAGTGAAGAGAAGGAAGATGAGCCAGTGTTGGGGACAAGACACCCTCTGCATCAGGAGGCCTGGTTCCGTCTTTAAATTTGCTGTGTGGCCTTGGGAAAGTTCCTGAACCTATCTGTTGCATCTCTCAATCTTTGAATTGAGAATTTTGTGTCCCTAGCCTCATTGACATTGGCCAGAGCTTCCTGGAGAACAGTGCTGGAGCAATCTGAGATATAATGATTCACATTTGGCAGACGTAGAGTTCTGTTCCCTTCTGAGGACAAACTGATTGTGAAGAGGGGAGGCCAACCAGAGACATATTCTTCTCCAGGAATGCGGAGCCTAAGTGGGAGTCCTGGGAGGGCTTGGTGGAGTTGGCCCATGGGGATTTAGGGTTGTTCTCCATACCCTGTTCTCATCTGAGGCTTGGACCGAGGAGAGACGGAAATCTCTCCAACAAACAGGTAGATGTCCCTTGAGACTGAGTGTATTGTACAATTCTGGAGAGAGAAATCAGCAATGGGTCAATCAACAAACATCTGTTAGGAGAATAGCATGTGTCAGGCGTCGTGTGCAGTTTGCTGTGGGTGTGGAGAGGGATCTCGTAGCTTCTTCAAGGACCTCGAAGCTTAAGGAAAGGACTTAAGGAAGCTTAAGGAAAAGAATCCAGACCCGGTTCCTGGATGTCAGTTTCATCTACCCACTGAACAGACTCCTGGGGGTGCCTACAGACCCCTCAAACTCAGTGTGATTGGTGCTAACTTGTCATCTTCTCCCTCCCATACCTGCTGCCCCTCTGGCCACTGCCATCCACCCAGCTGCCCAAGCCAGAAACCACACTGGCTCCTTCTCTCTGGCTCCCCCCAGCCCCCCCCAATCCCACCTTGTCTCTCACCTGCCTGAGGTCACAGCCTAGTTCAGGCCAGGCCACCTCTTGCCAGGACACTCAGCACCCAGCCATGTTCCAATTCATTCCCTCCGGCCCAGCCAGAGTAATTTTGCCGTAGAACAAAACTGACGAGGTGGCTCCCATGCTTAAAACCTTCCAGGTGTTTCCCGTTGCCGCCAGGACAAATGCAATGCCTTAGTTGGTTTCCAAGCCCCTGTCCGCCCAGCCCCCACCAACCCCACTTACTTCCTCTCTTGCCTCCTCCCTCCCTCCAGTCCAGCTATCTTGAGCTTTGACTGGATTCATCAACACACGCTGTCCCTTCTGAGCCTGTTGTTTCTTTCATCTTAACTATTCTTCCTCCCCGACTTCCACTCGCTTCTCTTGATTTTCAGGTCGGCTCTTAGACATGTTTCCTCCGGGAAACCGTCATACTCCCGCTGACCACTTATATCTCTTCCCCCCACAGGGCTCCGGTCTCATTGAGGGCTGGGGCTTGTCCCCGAATCCAGCCCAGTGTACGGTGCATAGTAGATGCTGGATGCATGGGTGCAGAGCGTGGACAACCAGGGATCGGGCATTATTAGGGGGCGGGGAATCTGAAGATTTGGGGAGGAGAATTTTTTTTTTTTTTGGTCTAGCTCTATTTAAATACGATTGATGTATAACACACTGCACATGTTTAAAGTGTACGATCTGATGCATTTTGACCTATGTGTACACCTGTATAAAGCATCCCCGCAATCAAGACAGCGAGCATAGCCATCAGCCTTAAAAGTCACCTCCTGTCCTTTCGTGTCTCCTCACCCCTCCCATCCAGCCCCGTCCCCAGGCAACTAGTGCTCTGCTTTCTGTCACTACAGATGAGTTTGCATTTTTCAAAATTTTATATAAAGGGATTCATGCAGTATGTATTGTTTTGTGTCTGCCTTCTTTCATTCAGGGTACAGGGGAGCTGAAGCTGAGCTGGGCTAGGAAGGATGGGGTACGACTCACAGAGGAAGCAGAGGGCATGTTAGGGGAAAAGACTAGTGGGAACAAAAACGCAAAGGCAGAAAAATGCAAGGTGACCAGACTAGGCTGGATCAAGGCTCACTCACTCACTCAATTCATCAAATATCTTTTTGAGCTCCAGCTTTGTGCTAGGCACTGTGATAAGGATGGGGACAGAATATGGCATGTGGGGTCTTCTGTTTGCTCCTCTAGGTTCATTTTCCACCCTTCCCCGACCTGCTCTGTGTTCTGGGACGCTGACCTATATGGTGCATCCATGGGCTCTCTTCCCTCTGACTTCTGCTTGGGTTTGGCCAGTGGGGATCCTGGTGGGAGGTCAGGGGCATTGGGCAGCTCTTCCCCTGGGCCCCCCCTTGGAGCCACAGCTCCTGCTGAGAGACCACCTCTACCGCTTGACAAGCTACCTTTCCAGGGGCTTCTTTGGGCATGTTGACCAAAGCTGATGCTCACTGCCTGAAGGCTTGCTAAAAAGCACCAGAAAATGGCCTGGTGAGGGGATGGGTGGTTTTCTGGAGTCCTTTCCCATTACCAACCTGGGAGTCTCCTTGGATGACACTAGAGGCTCACTCCCCTCCCCGGGGGAAGATCTCTGTGCAAAACCTTCAAACCTGATTCACCCCAAGGTCTTTGCACAGAGAAGCTGGGTCTTCAGGGTTTCTGGGAACTGAGGTCCTTGCCCTACCCGCAAGAACAAGTTTTTAAAAAATATTTTATTTATTTATTTGACAGAGAGAGAGACAGCGAGAGAAGGAACACAAGCAAGGGGAGTGGGAGATGGAGAAGCAGGCTTCCCGCGGAGCAGGGAACCTGATGTGGGACTCGATCCCAGGACCCTGGGATCATGACCTGAGCCGAAGGCAGATGCTTAACAACTGAGCCTCCCAGGTGCCCCTGCAAGAACAATTTTTAAATGATCAGAAAGAGATTTCTGAATTTATACCCAGTTCTGTTCTGATCAGTATGCTTCTCCCAACAACATAGCCAGGCCTTGGTGCTGAAAATTCCTAAGGTGAAAGCACCTAAATGGAAAGTTCTATCTTTCTCAGAAGCACGGGTCTGATTGTTTGGGCTGGTCTGAGGTTTGTCATAAAGTCGGTCCTACAGGGCCTGTGACCACCCCATCCCCCCAAGTGAAACAGGACATATATTTGCTTTTCTCCTTTGGAACCAAATTACAAGCAACATGAAGAAAGGTCTCTGCATTTTTGGTGACTTCCGCTCATTACTGAATACTTTTCTAGACCACAAAGACTTGTTTTCATTTGGTGGGGAGGTGGTGCGGGAGTAGGGAGAGCTCCCTACACGACTATCGCTTTGAATAGTGTTGCTTCTTAAATACTCTTCTCTCTGATTATGGAAGGAATCCAAGTTCATGGTGGAACATTTTGGAGATGAAGCCAGATGTCAAAAATAATAAATGGGAAGTATCTAATCCAGAACAAGGATTTACTTCAATTAAATACTGGTCCTCCCATAGGAGGAGTGAAAGTAAGAAATGGGATTTGTTGAAGGGGAGGTACAGCCTGAAGACCTGAGGCTTTTGAGGGGTGTGGTTTGATGGAGGAATTGGGTCTGTTCGGAGGGGCTTTGTGGGTCCAGTAAGGGCCAGTCATTGGAAAATAAGGGGGGGCAGACTCAGCATCTGTAAAAGATCTGTCTTGCCAACTGTTAGGGTTATTGGAAAAGGGGATGAGCCTCCCCATCACTAGGGGTCTGCAAGAGAAGGTTGATGGGACGTAGAGGGCATTCCAACAGTAATCCAACTAGGTCATCGATTCTCAGACACCTGCAAATCACACAGATTCATTCATTTGCATGGGCACCTGATGTTTATTGAGCACCTACTATGTGCCCGGCCCTGGGCAAGGTGGCAAGGCCACCACAGCGACAGGACAGATGAAGTTCTGGTGACCACATAGCTCATGTCCTAGTCGGGGAGACAGACAATGAAGTGTACGTAAAGTACCTTTGTGTGGTGATCAGTGCTGCAGAGTTAACCAACTCAGGTCATTGATGGAAAGGGACAGGACCTGGGGACCCACTTTAGCTGTGGGCCTCAGGACGTGACACTTAAGCTGAGCCTTGGGAAGATCCAGGGAGAGTGCCTTCTTGATAGACGAAATGGGAAGTGCCAAAGTGCTGGGGTGGGTGGTTGGCAGAAGAAGAGTGTGGGCCAGCCAGATGGCATGGGGCCCTGAGGGGACCTGGATCTTATCTACCTGCACTGGAATCATCAGAAACCCTGGGAATGGTGGGCCCAGACAGACCACTTTTCCAATCCATTGTCCTGGAGAGCCTGATGTGCAGCCAGCCAGCTCTGAGAGTCTCCAGACAGGAGGAACTCCTCCTGCCACCTGTCTTTCTCATCCTTACTAGCCCTGTCCCCAGGGCAGCCCACGGTCTCTGGAATGAGGAGGGAAGGAAGCTAGGGGGAATCTGAGTACTTCCCTGTGCTCTTCTCATCCCCCATCCCCTTTGCTAGTCCCTAGAGGGAAGACCTTTAAAGCAGGAGTTGGGCCATGAAAGTCATGATGAGGCCGACCGGTGACCTAGTGGGCGCAGCCCCTTCCGGCTGGGAGTTCTAGGAACACTTTCCTGCAGACCCGAAATGGGGCAAAGTGGTTCTCTTTGTGGGGGAGGGAGGAACCCTGGGGCCGGGAATCCATGGCCTCCCGCAGTGACCTCTGCTAAGTGACGTCTAAGGGAACGCTTTCTGCTTCACCTACCTGTGCCGATGAATCCTCCCTGCAGCCCCGGGGGTAGGTGCTATTATGACTTGGGCTCAGCAGATAAGGAAATGGACCCAGAGAGGTGAAGTCACCAACCCAAGATCACACAGCTGGGAGGGCAGACCTGGAACCTGAACTCTCAGGTACGAGCCCAGCCTTGATGCCCCCAAAGCCGGATGTTTCTGCCACAGGGAAGGGTGTGGGGGCCACAGTCCTGCGTTTGAGCCCCAGCATTAATGCTGCCACTGGGACACCGTGGGGAAAGTGTTCTGCTCACTATGGTCTCTCGCCTGGACAAAGGCCATGGCCATCCCACTGGTCCTGGCCGTCCCTGCCCTTCCACGGGTTTTTTTTTTTTTTCTTTACTGTGGCAAAATAAATCTAATATAAAACTTGCCATTTTAACCGTTTTTCAGCATCCAATTCAGGGTCCTCAGGTGCATTCACAGCAGTGTGCAGCCATTTCCTTGTCTCGTCCCGCAACACCTTCACCCCAGACTCTGCCTCTGAAGAAACAACACCCCACTTCCCCTGTCCCAGCTCCCGGAGGCCCCTGGTCCACTTTCTGTCTCTCTGGAGTTGACTCTTCTAGATAGTTCATGGCGGGGGGCCGGGGCACACAGCAAGTATCCTTTCGTGCTTGGCTTCTCTCACTCAGCGTCATGTTTCCGAGGCTCAGCCGTGCGGTGGCAGGCGTCCAGGTGTCACTCCTTTCTACGACTGGCTAGGATTCCGTTGTACGGAATGGGCCGCATCTGCTTACCCATCGGTGGTGGACTTCTCAGTGCTCTCCGCCTGTTGGCTGTTGTGAGTAGTATTGCTGTGAACATGTGTCTGCTAGAGTCCCTGTTTCCAATTCTTTTGAGCATCTACCCAGGAAGCAGTGACTTTTGTTAGTTATTGTTTTTTAAGGATTTTATTTATTTATTTTTTTAAGAGCAAGAGAGAACCATGAGCAGGGGGGAGGGGCAGAGGGAGAGGGAGAAGGAGGCTCCCTGCTGAGCGGAGAGCCCAACTCAGGGCTCGATCCCAAGACCCTGGGATCATGACCCGAGCCGAAGGCAGACACTTAACTGCCTGAGCCACCCAGGTGCCCGGAAGCAGTGATGTTTTTCATGTAAGTCAGATCATACCACTTCTTTTCTGTGAGTTCTCCGTGATATTGACTCCCCCTGCAGTTGAATAAAATCTGAGCTGATCCCATGACCGGCTCCTCCCTGCCCCACCGCCCTCCTTCCCCGTCCCTAACCCACTCCTTCTGCCCCGGCAAACTCCCCCACACTCCCTGCCCCAGGGCCTTTGCACTGGCCACTCTCTCTGCTCGTGAAGGGGGCTCCGCTCCTCACTTCACTCAGGCCCCGGCTCAAATGTCAACTTCCCAGAGAGGTCGTCCCTGACACCCTGTCTAGAACAGCTTCCACCCCACTCCCATTACGCCCCATCCCTTTGCCCGGTGCTCTTGGCTTCAGAGCCCTTCCTGTCACCTACGAGTCTGTCTCTGAGTACCCTCTGTCTCACCTCCTAGAATGCAACTTTAGGTCAATCCTTGTGTCTCCCAGCCTCGCCCAGTGACCAGCACAAGGGACCCACTCATTAAATATTAGGATGAACTGATTGAATTTGCTGACATATGACTGCTTTTGACCTTTCAAAAATGGCCATTCCGAAAGGGCCAACCTAATATTGAATGAATGAATGAAATGAAAGCATGCCTCCTCTCTGAACCTCTGCCTTCTCATCGGCGAGGGGTGGGCAGTCATGACTGAGCAGGGGCAGGGATTGGGAGGCCACCCCCCCCAGACTGGCTGCAGCCGCCCCTCCGTGTGGGAGGGGCTGGTGGCGGGACATCCGTGGGAGGCCCTGCGGCTGGAGATACGGCGTGATGAATGGATGGCCGAATAGGTCCTAGGAGGAGACGGAAAGGATGGGCATGACACTATTTAGCTGAGGAATGACCTCCTGACACTCTTCAAATAAATGCAGGACTTGTTATAGAGATGGGGAGGGGGCTGCTCTGAGCCTGGCATGAAAGAACAAAACAGACCTGCGCTGCGTGCGTGTGCGCGCGTGTGCGCGCGTGTGCGCATCGGTCCATCTGTATGCGCATGTGTGCATCCGTGTGTGCTCTGTGCGTCTGTCTTCTTTGTGTGTCTGTGTGCCTGTCTGTGTGTGTGTGTGTGTCTGACAGCGCCTATTGATGAGTGCGTGTCTGATGGCGTCTGTCTGTCTTTATGCGTTTCTGTCTGCCTTTGTGTTTCTGTGTGTCTGAATGTGTCCTTCTTTATGTGCGTCTGTCTGTGTGTGTCTGGCTTTGTGTGTGTGTGAATGTGAGACCTGCCTGGATGCATAAAAGGAGCTTCTCGGTATCGCTCGAGCTGGTCACTGTCCATTTTAATTAAACATTCACCTACTGTGTTCCAGGCACTGTGATCCGTGCAGGGAATGACCTGAGAGTAAAACTGAAACCTCAACCCTGGGGGTAGGGGGTGGGGCAGAAAGCTCTCAGCGCCCCTTGGATTCCCACCAGCAGGCAAAGGGTGATGTATTAACCACACTGGTGGTGACTGACCACTAACCGGGTGTCTCCAGTACTTCCTGTGGATGTTTTAAAATCTCGTTTCTACTCCTGTGAAGTGGGCACTGTTATTATTCCCATCTGGCTTATAGGGACGCTGAGGTACAGAGAGGGAAATCACTTGCCCAAAGTCACACAGCAAGCCGGTGTTGAGATGAGGGAGTTGGTCAAACCCAGGAGGCTGGACTCTAGAATTCACGTTCTTTTTATTCATACTCGAGATCTTTACTGATTGACAGTAAGAGCAACCACTTGGGAGAATTATTATCCCCCCCCCAAATTTCCAAATATCTCTTGGTTTGGAAGGAGAGTTAAAAAAATAACGAACCGGCCCCTAAATTTATACATAACTGCGCCAAGGGCTGCATGGGTGCCCACTGCCAACAGACAGAAGATGTCCCCCTTCTGTGGGCACCTGTGGGGCTGGAGCATCCAGGGAAAGGACCCCCACTTACTATAGTCCAGATAGCAACCTGGCAGGGGATGCTAGGGAAGAGCACCAGGTGGGAGAAGTCAAAGTGGCCTTTGGAGAAGGAGGGCCAGCCCTGAGCAGGTGCTTAGGCCAGGTGGGCTTAATCAGTGGGAGGCAGAAGGGAATTTCAACTCCCAAGACTCTGAGCCAAGGTCCTGCCTCACAGAGTGGTCTGAGGATGACTTGTATGCAGTTCCCTGGGATACTGGTTAAAGATGAAGATTCCTGGGCCCACCTAGGCCCAGACTCTCTGAAGGGGGTCCCAGGAATCTGTATTTAAACAAAGGCTCCAGGTGACCACAGGCATTTTGGGTGCCGAGAAAACCCGGGGGAGGTTAGGTAGTGCCAGATCACAGATGGCCTTAATGTTAATGCTAGGTTTAGATTTTGTCCTGAGAGCCATAGGGAGCCATCAAAGATGTTTGAGCAAGGGAGGGACCTGGCTTATTTCTCTGGTGGTGCAGGGAAGGCTGGTTGGAAAGAAATAAGACAGCAGGCGGGGAGAACCACTATAGAACAAGGGTGCAACAATTCATGTGAGAAATAATAGGGCCTGAACTTGGACAGAGAATTCTAGGGAGGAGACAGAAAGGCATTATGCAGGGCATCTGTGGCACTGGAGAAACTGTGAAAGGTCCTGCCTTGTATGGAGGTCAGGGATGGGGGACACATGTCTTGATCTTCCAACACAGGGCCTTCTTCCAAGTTTAGATGCATACATTGAATTTCACCCAACCAGAGAAGGCTTCCTGGAGGCGGTGATGCTACCCCCAGATCTCAGTGAGGGGTAAACCCAAAGAGAAAAGAAAAGGGATTTAAGGAGAAATGGTCCAGTGTTCAAAGCCACTCCCTCCCAAGGCGCTTCTTGCATCCAAGGCATTGGGAACTTCTCCACCGAGTTTCCGAGACCCCTCCTGGGTGTGTGTCTTCCATCAAGACGTGGAGAAAGTTGATTAGTGTGGGCGTCAGCCAGGACTGGCGTTTCTAATTAACACGCAGGCAGGGAGAATGCCTCTTCTTCCAGAGTCTGTATTCAGCTGATTGAATATCAGGGCTCAGGCTAAACTATGAATCGTGTGTCAAAAATAAAGCCTGCGCTCTCCTCTTGTTAAAGGAGCAGCGTCCCCATTTCCAGCCCTCTGCCTCCCCGTCAGCGGGCACGCTGCTTTGAGCCCGGTGTGGGGACTGGGGGCTCCAGGTAGGGATGAGGAGGGAGAGGCACTTGGGGTGTGGGGAACAGCAGGCTCGGAGTGGGAAAACACCGGAGGAAGGTGGAGAAGAGCCCCAGGTGGGTTTTCGGGGGCTGCTGGGTTCAGGAGGAGAAGGAAGGGAATCGGGCCATAAAAAGAAAGGCGGCTTGCTGTGGCGGGAGAGAGAGAGGGGGGCGAGCAAACACAGGTTCATTAATCTGTAGTTCGTCTGCCTTTTCTGTTAGGAGGATGAACTTGATGAGTTAATTAAGTCGCAGTCTGTAAAACCAGTTTATTTGCATAGCAAACTCCTGGGCCAGTGTGCTGTGAGTTGAGTGTGTACGAGCAGACAATTCGGGGGAAATTACAGCCTCATTAATATGCTAATCTGGTTGCAGGCCTGGAACGGAGTTTTGGGTTGGTGGTGCTCGGGGGTGGTGGGTGTTTGGTTGCTTAGCAACCTTTTTCTCCAGGTAACCCTTCTCTGGCTTGCCCTTGATATCCCCCAAAGGATTGCAATGTGGAAGAGGAGGTAAGCGGGGGAAAGCATTCTGTTGTCACAGAACAGTGAGCAAAATAAAAGGCAAACACACACACACACACACAGTCACACACACATCCACATTATGCCGGGTGTCTTTACAAACAGGCCTGGGGAGGGGGCAGGGGAGGCGGTGTGAGCGCAGCAGACAGACACCAATATGCAAATGCCGTGCGTGGTCTGTGGAAACAGACACAGGGGTAACACCCTCCTACACACACACACACACACACACTCGCGTGTGCACACAAGCACAATTGATGCATGGGTTTTGTTTAACAAATAAACCCACATAATGAGATCCTCAGTTTATATAGTAACACATGTTCTATGTAATATCCTCCCAGCACACTCACCCACACACACACACTCACAACACAACCACACACACTCACCCACACACTCACCCACACAACCATACACTCACCCACACACACACCCACACATCACACACACACTCACAACACAACCACACACACTCACCCACACACTCACCCACACAACCATACACTCACCCACACACACACCCACACACTCTCACACACACATCACACACGCACGTGCCCATATCCTGTGCGCAGTCTTTGCCAATAACACAATACATACAAATGCATTAAACACAGTGTGTGATATTTGGATTATGCAAATGATAAATAATAATCAACTATGAAATGCACACACACACACACACACACATTCATGAAGCAGCCAGAAAAGCAAACCAGAGCTACATATGGCAGCATGGTGGCCCTAAAAAGATTTTATGCAAAAAAGTAGGGAACAGTGTAAGATGTGTACAACTGTATCATCTATGTAAATTAAAAACAATGCTATAGTCCCTCAACAGTGGACTGGATGAATACACTGTGGTACCGTCACAGAGTGGAGCACTACTCAGCAATTAAAAGGAATGGACTGCTGATTCAGGCTTAGCACAGAGGAATCCCAGAAACATCCTCCTAGGTGAAGAGAGCCAGACACAAAAGGCTGTATATGGTGGGGTCCCATTCATAGGAAAGTCGACAACAGGTAAAACTAATCGTTAGGGACAGAAAGCTGGGGGCAGGGGAGGTAGAGTTAGGTACAAGGAAACTTTCTCTAGGGTGATGGCAACGTTCTATGTCTTGAGGTTACATTGTTCGTATACATACATTATACATACATGTATAAATGTATACATTTATCAAAATTTACCAAATTAGATACTTAAAACAGGGTACATGATTTTACTGGGTATAAATTAACTTCACTAAAGTTTATTTAAAACAAGATTTTATTGGGGCACCTGGGTGGCTCAGTGGGTTAAGCATCCAACTCTTGGCTTTGGCTCAGGTCATGGTCTCGGGGTTGTGAGATCGAGCTCCACGTTGGGCTCCAGGCTCAGCGTGGAGTCTGCTTCGGATTCTTTCCCCCTCTGCTCCTCCCTCTGCCTTCACTCTCTCTCTTTAAATAAATAAATAAATAAATAAATAAATAAATAAATAAATAAATAAAATCTTAAAAAAACCCCAAGCCCAAGATTTTATTGCAAATAATAAAATATAAAACAAAAATGATACTTAAAATTTTTATTTTTACATATTTTATTTTATCTTTTGGAAGATTTTATTTATTTATTTGGAGAGAGAGAGATATTTGGAGAGAGAGAGATAGAGTGAGAGAAAGAGCGTGAGAGGGGTGAGGGGCGGAGGGAGAAGCAGAACCCCACTGAGCAGGGAGCCTGATGCGGGACTGGATCCCAGGACTCCAGGATCATGACCTGAGCTGAAGACAGACCTTTACTGACTGAGCCACCCAGGCGCCCCTAAAGATTTTATTTTTAAGTAATCTCCACACCCAGTGTAGGGGCTTGAACTCACAACCCTGAGATCAAGAGTCGCACGTTCCACTGACTGAGCCAGCCAGGTGCCTGATACTTAAAAAATTTTTAATGACTATATATGTATATATGCCTCTATGTCTCTATCTCTGTCTGTTTCTAGGTATGTATGTATGTATAGTATGTATGTGTCCTCTATCCACTGGACATAAATAGAGGAGTAGGTACCTGCAGTGGGGAGGAAAAGGAAATTGTGATGGGCGATTGTGGTAGACTGGATCATTGTTCCCAATTCCCCACTCCCTCTTGGTATAAAATTATATTTCTCTACCTTTGCCATGTCTTCAGTGTGGTGGGGTGAACTTCCCTGCCCCTTGACTTTGAACTTGACCATGTGACTTGACCAACAGAATGTTAAAGGATGTGATACAAGCAAAGGCTTTAAATGTGCCTGTGGGGTCTGCCCTCCTCTCTTGCGCTTTGATGATCTGCCGTGATAAGTTCATGTCCCGGGCAGCTGCTGGGGCCCATGGAGCAGACCTATGCCCTTCGCGGAGCCTGGAGCCAACCTGCCCCCCGCCCCGTGCCCCCTGGCTCAGCCTGGCTTAACCTTCTGGCTCAAGCCCCCAGGCTCAGCCTGGCTCAACCAAACCATAGCCAACCTGCAGACCCACGTGCGTGGGGGAAAAAAAATTGTAAATTTGTTGCTGTGGGCCTCTGGGATTTTGAGGTTTTTGTTACACAGCAGTAACTGACAAGCACAGGGACAAAGGGAAACATAATAATAAAATAAAAAGCCAAAGGGGAGCCTGGCATGAAGAAATGATAACATACCCTAGGGATTGAGAATAACCAACTTGATTTCAGCCCTTGAGGTTAAGAACACACCAACCCACCCAGGTTCACGGGGGACCTTCCCTTCTTGGCAGAGCAACCGGCCCCAGATTCTGTCTTTCCTCATCCCAAACTGGGAAAGTCCGCCCTTCCTGCTCACATCCTGGGGTACCTAATCTTATTGTCTCTAGCGCTAGGGGAGGAATTAACTTGCCCACGTCTGTTGGATCCACCCCACAATGCCTCAAAACCACATTCCTTTGACCCCCAGGGCCTGATTTCTCTCCCTGCGTGATAGGCTGTTCTGATGGCTGGATCCTATTTACCCTTTCGAGACTCAGATCAAATAGGCACCCAGGAACCATTTGCTAGGGTCACTTCCCCCACGAGCCACACACTGTGCTCAGTGCTTCACGCATATCATCCCCCTTTATCTTCCGAAGAAACTTGCGTGCTGGGGAGTATTGCTATCCCCACTTCACAGATGGGAAGCGGAGGCCAGAGCAGGGACATCATTTGCCCTGGGTCAAGCAACTAGCAGGCCATGGAGCTCTATGAATCTGACCCCCAGGTCTAGGTCCAAAATTAAAGAACTTTGCTTCCAGATGCCTTTGAGGATTTTCTCTTCTGTTGGGTGTTTCTGCCCTACTAAGATGGCAGCAGGAGTCAGGGAGACCTTTCTGTGATGGAAACCTTAATGTGCTTGAACCTGAGAACGTCACCTTGGGGAAGGGCTTTGTCCCTTAAGAAATTATAAATATTTCATTTTCCCCTCTTCCCTCCCGCCTTGTCAGTCGTGAGATGGAGTTATCGACGGGGACCTCGGTGATGGACAGATTGGCGGGGTTCTGTATTGATGAGTTAATAGATTGTTGGCTTTTTTTTTTTTTCATTCTTTGAAAAAAAGAAGTCTTGACAGCTGTTTTCATTGTGGTGGGGGTGGGTGGGGGCCGCTGCAGAAGGTGATGGAAAGCAAGGCCTGGGTCAGCGTGGTGCCCGTCAGACAGTCATGTCAACTCGACCTTCAACGTTTATCCTGAATCTGACAAGCTCCCGCCCTCTGCACGGCTTCCCCTGGTCGGACGCCCCATCTTCTGTGGGCTTCTCACTATAGCAGTCTCCTCCCTGGGCTCCCAGCTCATCCTTGATCCTCAGTTCCTTCGGCACCAACGGACAGAGCTGTCGCAAAGCATAAGCCAGATGCTGTCATTCCCCTGCCCCAAACCCTCAGATCACCCCCATCATAGCTGAATCCCAAAGTCCTAACTGTGGGGCCCAGTTCCCTCTGTCCTTACCCCTTCCTGCCTCTGTCCTTCTGCTTGCTTTGCTCTAGCTACAGCCTCCTTGATGTTCCTCAAACTCCCCAAGCATGAGTCCATCTTGGGGTGTCTGCCCCTGCCGCTCCCTACCTGGTTTGTTCTTCCCGCAGCTGCCCACCTGACTCTCACCTATACCTCCTTCAGGTAAAGGTGACCTGCACAGCCTTCCCTGACCGCCCTGCATAAACATCCCCGTTCCCCAAAGTGTTGTATTTTTCTTCATGGCACTTATAACTCCTTGACATTATTCATACAGTTATCGATTTGTTCACTGTTTCTCTCCATAGAACGGAAGCTCCATGAGGGCAGAGCCTCTGAATGACATGTTCACAGCGGTATTTTTATTTCCTAGAATGGCATCAATAAATTACAGCCCACGGACAAAGTCAGCTTGCAGCCTGTTTTTTTCTTTTAATTTTTTATTGTCATGTTAATCGCCATACATTACATCATTAGTTTTGGTTGTAGTGTTCCATGATTCATTGTTTGTGCATAACACCCAGTGCTCCACGCAGAACATGCCCTCTAGCCTGTTTTTATAAATAAAGTTTTATTGGAACACAGCCATGCCCATTTATCTCTGTCTATGGCTGCTTTTGTTCTACAGTTGCAGAGTTCAACAGAGATAGGTAGGGTGTGCAAAGTCAAAATATTTACTATCTGGCCCTTTGCAGAAAAAGTTTGTTGTCCCCGACCTAGAACACTGCCTGACACAGAGCAAGTATTCAAAATTTATTTGTGGAATGAATGAACGAGTGAACGAATGAATGAATGAATGCATATCTATGAGACCTAACCTTTTCAAGGATCAGACTCTGACCAGCAGGTTAAGTAACTGGGCCCTATAGCCATGTGTAATCTAATCTTTGCCCTGTGGGAAACAGATCCCCTGTACCCTCCTTCCTCCCTAAAGGACCCCCATGTCCTCCAGAACTCTCTGGGGTGCAAGTAACAGGAAATCCAACTTGATTGACTTGATCTGGAAAAGGTAATTTGTTTGCTTATTCACTGAGAAGTTGAGCGTAGATTCCTTCAGGCAAAGTTGGATCCAGGGGCTCATCCTCCTAGATTCAAGGCCAGAGAAAGGGAGAGTCTCTACTTTTCCTGGGAGCGTGATCTTGGATAAGTTGATTACCGTTCGGGATCTCAGATTTCTCATCTGTAAAATGGGGGGAACAATGGTCCTTCCCTCATAAGGTAGCTGCATGGGGGAAATGAGTCAATCCAAGTCAGGTAGGCTGAAGAAAAAATGTCCCTGGAACCTAATCCTTGGAACCTGTAAATACGTTAATTTACATGGCCGAAGGGGCTTTGTAGATGTGGTTAAGGATCTTGAGATGGAGAGATGATCCTGGATTATCCAGGTGGGTCCCAATGTAAAGGTAAGAGTCCTTATAAGAGGGAGGCTGGAGGATGAGAATTAGAGAGGGGGATGTGAGCACAGAGGCAGAGGTCAGAGGTCAGAAAGAGGGAGGGACACAGACAGACAGACAGACAGACAGGAGAGAAAGCTGCTGGCATTCTACAAGGAGGAGGGGGCTATAAGCCAAGAAAGCAGGTGGCCTCTAGAAGCTAGGAAAAGTAAGGAACAGATTCTGCTCTGGAGCCCCCAGCATAAAAGCAGTGCTGCTAACACCTTGATTTCACCCAGTGGGACTCATGGCATATTTCTGACCTACAGAATTATAAGATAATCATTTTCGTGTTGTTTTACAGCAGCCTTAGGAAACTCACACACCAGGTAAAGCTCTTATTGCTGTGCCTGGCACGTGGTAAGCCCCTGGTAGATGTCAGCTGCTATTATTATTAGTCGAATATTACAATCTCCCCCTCTTTTGCCATTTGGGCTCTTTGGATCAGCCCAGCTATTTTAGATAAAGTCCCCAGGGTAATTCCCAGTCCCTGAAACTGTGTGAAGTCCCCGGCATGGGCCAGGATTAGGGTTGGCTTCCAAGAGCCTTATCTAGGACCCACGGCTGACCCAAATCTGCCCCTCCTGCCTGAAAGCTACCTCCTGCCTCCCCAGCCAGCGAGCTCTCCTCCAACCAAGCATCTCTGCCACCACTTTCCCCCGCCCTCCCACGCTGTCCCCTGGAATCCCCTCCCCACTAAGCCATTTTAAGCCACGCCCCTTCCCACTCCCTATTGATCTTCAACCTGGTACTCCCTGAAAGCACTGTGTGGCAGGGGCCCAATATATTCGTCAGGTCTTTTGTCACCATCTGTCCCTTTGCTCATTGAGGTCAGCAGCAGGATCCCCGGCCTGCTGAAGGTATAATCTCCGGCTTCTCCAAGCAAAAGCTTTCAGTTCCTCCTCTTCCCGATGGTGGAATGTTCTCTCGCATCAGTGTGCAGGGACCATCCTTCTGGTGCTACTGCTGATGGCTGGGGCGGGAGGCCGCTGCCGGAAGGGGATGCAGTTTCTATATATGTGTATTCATTTATTTCACACTCCCTCATATGACATTTCCTCCGTGCCAGGTACTATGTGTTGAGTGATATCCACGTATTAACATTTAATTTTCACAGCAACGCTGTGGATGGGTGTGAAGATCCTCTCCATTTTCAGATGGGCACAGAGAGGTTAGGTAACTTGCCCAAGGTCACACAGCGGGCCAGGGGTGGAGCTGACATTTGAATCCAGGCAGGATGTGTGTTTGACTATTACCCTCTATGCCTCTCATTCAAGAGTAACGAGTTCTTCTCCCGCCTTATGCCTACCCTGCCTGGTACTCTCTGGTTTTCCATAATCCCCCCCAGGCAGGGCCCAGCTGCCCAGAACTTGCCCGCTGCTCTCCAAACTTGTCCCTGTTACTGTCACTGGCGTTTTGCAACCTGCCACGGAGGGGCTGGTCTTCCCGATGACCCTGGGGAGCAGGGGCTGTGATCATCATTTCCCTGCCACAGACGAGGAAGCCGAAGTTCAGAGAGGTGAGGCCACACTGCTTGCCCAAGGTCACCCACCTGGGAAGTGACCGAGTCGGGACTTGAACACTGGCGTTCTGGCTCGGAAGCCTGGACCTGGACTCTGGTGTCCGCCCCCCCTCCCCCGCGCCCCGTCCGTGCTCCGGGAGGGTCACTGTGTTTGCTTCCAAGGACTGCTGTGACAAAGAACCACAAAGTGGGTGACTTAGAACAACAGAAATCTATTGCCTCCGGTATGGAAGCCGGCAGTGCAAAACTGAGGTGTCGCCGGGGTCCTACTCCCTCCGCAACCTGCAGGGGAGAACCCTCCCCGGGCTCCTCCAGTGTCCGGTGGCTGCCTTGGGAGACCGTAAGCGCTATGAGGGCAGGGGTCGTATCTCCCCAGCGCCTGGCGCCGGGCCGGGCATTCAGCAGGCACTCATCAACACTCGAATGAATGAAGGGCCACCTCCCCACCCCAACCAGTACGTCAGCCCTCCTAGGACCAGAGGGTGAGCTGATTTGTCAGGAGTCCTGAACCTATAGCAGAGCTGTTCACACTTGGGCATGTTGGGTCCCTTGCCCAGCTGCCAGCCGTGCAACAGTGAAAGTATTAAATCCCATTACGAATTGGATTTTAATCTCTGTAAACCCTGCCACTAGGGGGTCAGAAGAAGCAAGAACCCCTCCCTTCCTTCTTTCTTTCCTTCTTCCAGATACAGACTTTCTGATCTTCCCCACTAAGTTAGGGGGTGGGAACTGATGGCCAAGGGAATTGGCTAGTCCCCACCTGCCCACCCGCCCATCTAGTCACAGACAGGAGCCTGGGGGCAGGGCTGGGGGCTCTCGTGAGGGTGGCGGTCTAATGAAGGAGCCCGAGTTGCCCTTTGGCATGAAGATGCTGCTTCTCAGTCGGGGTCTCTTAGGATCCATGTCAGGGCTCTGGGAGGGTACAATGCCACGGGCATGTTCCAGGTCCGGTGCCGCGTGGAGATCTCCAGCGCGGCCACGACAAGCCCCCAACAACTTTGGACTTTCCATCTGACCCTCCCTTCCTCTCCTCCTCTCCAGTCTCCTCTCTATACAGCAGCATGGTTCCTGCCCACAGAAGCCAAAGGTCGGCAGAGGGAGAAACTGAGGCAACGAGTAATTCTGTATCTTTGCAGAGGGTCCCGAAAGCTTGGGGAAGTCAGGACAAGCGGCACCAGCTCCCTCTTCTGGATCTCTTTTGCCCAAGCTCCTATCACACCAGAATTGGAGAGATGCCTTCCCTTGCTCCCCCTGCTGAGCAAGGATGGGCAGGAGGGTCTGCAGGGCTGGGGGACAACTGTTCTAGAATGGCCTCTAGAACACTGGGGGACGCTGCCACAGGGGAGGAGGCAAGAACTTGGTCATGAATTCAGGAGGTCAGAGCTCAGCTTTCCTTCTGACTGACTGGTAACCTCAGGCTTTCTCTCACCGGGCCTCAGTTTCCCTGTATGCAAATAGGGAGGCTGAATAGACACCCTGGGAGGTAGAGGTGGGGGAGTTACAGGTCAGCCCTCCCTTCTGTCTCCCCAGCGGGCTCTCTCTCCGAGAACTACCATTTATTTCCTGAGGCGCTGGGGGCCCAGGAAACCCAGGGAAGAGCCCCACCCCCACATGGAGCTGGGATGGGGCCTTCCCAAACCACAAAGAAGAGGAATATTCCTCCTTCACCAGGACCACCTCGATTTGCATCCTAAAGCCCAGCCCTTCCTGGATGGAGCTGGGCAGGGGTGAAGGGGTTAATAGACCCAACTGGCCCCCTTTCCCCAGAGGCCCCCCACCTCCAGGTGGGGCTGCCCTGACAAGAGGAATGAGTTAGGAGGGCTCCATCTGGTCTCCAGTGGGCCCTGCCTGCAGGACTTAGAGTGACTGACAGGTCACAGCAGGCCCGGCTGAGGGACACAGCATGGATGGAGGCGGGCTGGGGGTGGGGCTGAGGGTGTGCGGGGATCTCCAGCAGGTCCAGACTGGATTCCAGCAGGAGCAGAGGACTCCTGAAGTAGACATTTAGAATCGAGTCTTGGAGCCCGCTTCTTGAGGGCTTTTGCTCATTCATTTAACAAACACATAGGGCGCCCCTACTATGTGCCAGGTGCTGCGGGAGACACTGGGGATGCATCAGGGACAGCAGAGATGAAAATCCGGACATTTTAGCGGTAGTTGCTTATTGGTTTTTCTCATTGCCATGTCATATTCCATTGTGTGAATAAGCCCTATTTGATTTACCAATTCTGCCGTTGATGGGTATTTGGGTAGTTTCCGGTGCTGGGTGTCCATCTTGGGCTATGTTGTCCCCTTGACCCTCACCCCCATCTTTCCTAAACCCAGAGATGGGCCAACCCGGCAGTGGCCAGTAATCCATTGGCCAGAGCGGAGGAATGGCGCCCCTCCAGGCTGGGCCGAGTTCTCCCTTAGCCCGGGTCTCCTCCTCCCCCGGTGGGCTCCCCATTCTCCAGCACCTTCGTGGCATCTGAGTTTGCAAGGGGCCTCGGATCCCTGGCCGGGCAGCCAGCTGGTGTGGGAGCCTTCCAGCCGAGCCCACGTCCCTGGCGTGCCCCCAAGGTGCCCAGCTCGGAGCCCAGCCCACGAAAGGCAGGTGTTGGGCAGCAGTGTTGGCCCATATGGACCAGTGTGGGCCCCCCCCCCGGGAAGGAGGATGAGAAGAGGGGTTGAAACAACAGAAAAGTTGGCGGGGGTGGTGGGGGTGGGAAGCAGAGCTCCGTAATTATAGAGGAAGAGGCAGTGATAAAATGATAATGGGCGCGTTTTGACCCGGGCTAACCGGTTCTGGAGCTGTGAAGTAACTCGGAGACTTGTGATGGAGGGCAAGGGGCCGCCGCCCGGGCTGCAGCTGAAATGGTGCTTTCACAAACAAGACATAAATTGGATGCAAACATCTAATTAACCTTCTCCCTCAGTTCCCTCCGCAGAGGGGGAGGCAGCCCTCCCAGGGCTCCCAGCCTTCCCTCAGGGGATGGATTTGGGGGAAGGGAGAGGAGGGGAGGCGGTAGGAGGGAGAGGAAGCCAGGCTTTTTTTTTTTTTTTTTTTTGCTAGTTCCCCTCCGGGCAGGGGCTGAGCTAAACCTCCAGCCGGGTTGGTTTTCTCCGGGGCCTCAGGCTGGATCTGAGATCTGCATTCCTGTTTAATAGGCCTCAACACGCTAGGCCAGCCCACATTATTTGCTAAGGCTAGGTATGTGGCCCTACAATCAGGAAAAATGGACAGTTTGGTTTCTGGTTTTCTCTTTCGGTTGGGGATTCGGCACTGCAAACTTGCTCCCCGCGGGAGCCTCCTCGACCTTGGAGTCTCCAGGACACAGAGCATGGGGGGCCATCGGATGTGGCAGGTGTGAGGGCATGCATGTGGAGTTACCCCAAACCTGGGCAAGCCCAAACTCCATCCCTGGCAGCTGTGTGACCCTGGGTGCCTTAGCCCCTCTGCCTGAACTGCATTCATTCACTCAACAAATTACATCCCCACTGTGTGTCAGGCATTGCTCTAGGTGCTGGGACTATAGTCAGTGATAAAACAGATAAAAAAACCCAAAACCCTAAAACCCTTCTGTCTTCCTGGGGCTGAGAAGGCTGTGTGGGCGGTGGGCAAGGAGACAGACAATGAGGGGCAAACTGGTCTTTATCCTTTAAGATGATGGTAATACTGGGCTACTCCTCAGAATTTGTTTCTTTGTTTCTTTCTTTTTTTCCTTAAGATTCTATTTATTTATTTATTTATTTATTTATTTATTTATTTATTTATTTAAAGATTTTGTTTATTTGACAGAGACAGACACAGCGAGAGAGGGAACAGGGGGGAGTGGGAGAGGGAGAAGCAGGCTTCCCTCTGAGCAGGGAGCCCGATGCGGGGCTCGATCCCAGGACCCTGGGATCATGATCTGAGCGGAAGGCAGACGCTTAACCGACTGAGCCACCCAGGCGCCCCCCTTTTTAAAATTTTTTAATTTTAATTTTTTTTTTTTTTACTACTCAGACTTTGATTGACTGGTTTTAGTATCGTTTGATGATTCTTGCCTGCGCCCATTATGAAGATACTTCCCAAATGCAGATTTTCTAACTCCAGTCCTCCGTCTACACTTACTCATTGGCCTTATACTGTAAATAAGAGAATTCCTTATGTATTTATGTATTTATTTATCTATCTGTCCATTCATTTATTCATTGATGTATTTACTATGTCAGCATGGGCTTAGGATTCTTATTCACTGGCCAATAATCCTTTACTATCCCTAGGTAGTTTGATGTTCAAGTTGTCCTAGCTTTGGCCAATGGGAGCCCTTCAAGTGGACTCCTGTGCCTTTTGGACAGGACCCCTTCCACCTCCATTCCTTGAACACCTCCTTACTATCTTACACAGGCAGATATTCCAGACTGACTTCACCCTGTCCCTGCCCCAGACCTAAAATCAGCCATTTCTTTTTTTTTTTTTTTAAGATTTTATTTATTTATTCATGAGAGACAGAGAGAGAGAGAGAGAAGCAGAGGGAGAAGCAGGCTCCCCACCGAGCAGGGAGGCCGATGCGGGGCTCGATCCCAGGACCCTGGGATCATGACCCGAGCCGAAGGCAGACCCTTAACCATCTGAGCCACCCAGGCGCCCCTAAAATCAGCCATTTCTTCAAGGAGCCCTAGTTCCTTTTAGTGGGGAAGGGGCTGTAGAAACCACAGTCTGGGCTCCAGGTGTGCTCACTGCTCTTGGGGTGTCACTTAATGTAGGCGCTTTCAGAGCACCTAGCTGGGTGCCTCAGTTTCTCCACCTGTTAATGAGAGACAATAATCCCTACCTCCTAAATTGTATGAGGATTAAATGAGTCTGTATCTGAAATGTGCTTAGAACCATGTCTGGCCCGTAGATAACAAGAGACAAATGCTTGTTAGGTAAATAAGAAATACTTACAGGGTGTTAGATAGAGAAGTGCTCCAGAGAAAAAGAAACTGTGGGAGGTGTTCCAGTATTGATATAGGATGATCAAGAAAGGCCCTGACATTGGAGAATGACATTTGAGTAGAGACCTGCAGAGGTGAAAGGGAAGAAGGCCGAAGGAACAGCTAGTACAAAGGTCCTGGGCATACCTGGCCCGAAAGTAGACACTAGCTCCCTAGACTCCAGGGAAACCAAATTTCTAAGTTAGAGGCATCATGTTTTTTAGAAGGGAGGGAGGTAATGCGGGAGAGATCTGAAACCTCAAATCTGGCTCAGGAACCTCCAGGGACATAGTTTTCATGGATCAAATGTCTACTTCCTGCCAGGGACTGGACCAAGCATTTCCCATGGATTATCTCACTTAGTCCCCACAACACCTTTAGGAGGCAGGCACTCTTATTACCCCATTTTACAGATGAGAAGTTTGAAACTTAGGCTGAATGATTCACTTGGCCAGAGTGCAGCTAGTAACTGGGAACCCCACAGCATTGGAAAACCCGCCTATCAGACTCCAAAGACTTTGCCAGAAGTGGAAAGAGGCTGGAGCTGCTTTCCCATCTCTGCTCAGTCACTTCCTTGCTGTCTGACCATTGGCGAGGTGGGCCTCAGTTTCCCCGTTTGCCAAAAGAGCAGTACCTCGTTCCCCTGTGGGTGCTAGTTGGACTCCAATCACCCCGGAAGGCGAGTTGTGCAGGGCGGGGGCGTCCCCCTCTGAGAGGTGGAGCTGGGCTTCTCCGCATGGCTTCCCTGCAGCTGCCCCTCCCCCATGGCCCTTCCGACGGCGCCCCCCCTTCCTCTTTTTCACCCCATCTTCCCCAGGGGCAGCCAGCCAGCAAAAAGAGTCCCTCAGCAGCAATGATGAAGATGGATGTGTGATTGATTCAGCCCCCCTTCCCTCTGCCCTTCTGGTAGAAAATTAAAAGACCATTTGTTAAGGGGCGAAAGTCCTCAGGTGCATCCTGAGGCCGGACAATTTGTCTCTGTGAAAAGGACGCTATTATGAGAGGCTGGATGCAGGCGGAGGGCGGGCCGGAGGGGCGGCTGGGGAGGGGGAGGCCCCGAGGAGGGAGGGGGCTCGGGCCGGGTGGGGGGGAGGCTGAGACAATGGGGGGAAAAATAATAAATACATCGGAGCGTGCCAACCGCCGGGGCTCCCGGCTACAGAGGCGTGGGGGGAGGGGGCGGCTGGGCTGGGCGAGCTCATGTGCTCGGGCCTCCGAAGCCAATTCCTTTTTCATGACCCTTGTCCGGGACCAGAAGGGTGTCACCCGGGAGCTCTGCCGCCCTCCATTAAGGAGGGTTTGTAAATGACCCTCTTTAAGGAGCGAGTTTCTCTTTATAGACCTGGTGCAGAGAGGGGAAGGCGGAGGGGGGCCTGGAGTGAGCCCCCTCCGCCCTCTTGGGGGTCATTAAGTGATTAGAAAGAAGGGGCCGGTTCTCCAGTCGCCATTCAGATGAGGGGATGCATTTATCACAAGGCGCTATTATTTATTGTTTTTTAAAAGGTTGCATTAGGCTCCCCCTGCTGTCTCCTGGCTCCCTTTGTGTGGTTGACTTCCTTTTGGGGCTGCCTCCTCAAGGATCCCAATGGCAAGGTGCCCCCTTCCTCTAGCACCCAACCTGAGCGGGCTCCCCACCTGCCCCAGGCGTGCGGTGCCCCTCTCCCATGGCCAGCCGCCCTCCCGAAGGCTCCTGGCAGCCCCACCTCAGCCCAGCAGCCGCAGGAAGGCAGCCGTCCCCCTGAGGTGGCAGCCGTCCCCCTGAGGAGGCAGCCGTCCCCCCGAGGACCCCACCGCCCCCTGTCTGGCCCCAGCTCCCCTCCCTCTCTCTGTGCAGCCTGCCTTCCCCAACTTGGCCTGCGTGTTAGAATCCCCTAGTCAGCTTCCTGAAGCTCGCCGACCCTCGAACCCCACTCAGACCAGCACCACTCAGGTTCTCTCGGGGTGGCAATGTGGCATGGGTATTTTTATAGTTCCCTCGGGTGAGTTGGAAGCCCTGGGAGGGTTGAGAAGCGCTGAGCCAGCCAGTTCCGACTCCTGTTTCCCATTGGGCAGCCGGGCAGGGTCAGGTGGCCTCGTAGTCTCCTGGCCTGTTCCGCTCGGGTTCTGTGATCACACACTCATTCCAGTGTTTGACTTGCCCGTGCCTCCGACGTTGGCCCGTTTGGTTCACAGCTGTCTGCTCGGTGCCTGGAGCATCATGTAGTAGGTGCTCATCAAGGTTTTGTGGAATGAAGGAGTAAACTTTGAGAGGATGCGTGGCCTTGACGCAGGCCTTGGAACAGAATCTAAGAGAGTCTTCTATGGGCTTCGCTGATGTGCCCTTTCCCTGCCTAGAGGGGGCCATGGGTGGGGCAATGAGATAGAAGCCCCGTGCCCTCCTGCCCGCCCCCCTCCCCTCTATGCACCCCTCCACTCAGTGCATCTCCCCTGCCTCCCCATCTCTCGGGCCTGTCCCTATCGTCATGGACACCTCCAGGCTTCTGCCCCAGCCCGTTCCCCCCCACCCCAGAGTGTCCCCTCCAGCTCTCTCTCTCTGCTGGGTCATGGGGCTGGGGGCCACCCCCCCCAGTGCCCAGGAAAAAAAACCTTCCCTGTAGCAGGTGTTCAATGCCTTTGGGCTGAATAAATAGGACTCAGATCTGAATCGTGGGTGAGGAAAGGGTTGGGCACACACATTTTGAAAAAGCATATTAAGTATTATAATGTAATTTTATATTTGGAAAGCGAAGGAGAAAAACTGCAGCAGCATAGTGGACAAACTCAATTCACTGACACGGGGGTCCCGCTGTTCTTCCACGTTCCGTGCAGTGATCACAGGCAAGTTATGTCATCTCTCTGTGCCTCAGTTTCTCATCATCAAACTGTGGTATCTGCCTTATGGGGTTACTATTATTATATAACATTACAGACAGTATACGACTATTTAATAATAGTATATGTATCTTATTATCTATCTTATTATCTAATGCTAATGATTATCATTGTTAAATGGATTAGTATTTATAAAGTTCTTCAAATAGTGCCGGGCACATATGAGTGCTCAGTGAATATTATCTGTTGTTGTTGTTATTTGTAATATAACCTAAGGCTCAGTGTCATCTTCTGAGCTCGTGGGAAGGACTTCTGCCTTTTATGGCTCAGTGATCCTCGCACTCAAGCTGGGGGGGCACCCTAGGGTGGGAGGAGATGGGAACTGGATCCTGATTTCTCTCTGTGGAGGATTTTAGGTTTATCAAAAGGGCTGTGGATGCAAAAGGGCTTCATCACAGCATCTCTTGGAGGACCTGGGCTCCATCCCACCCCCGGCTGCTCTTCTGACCCCTTGGCCAGCTCTGGGGGTGGAGGGTGCACTGGGGCCTGATGAAATGGCCACCTGTCCTCAGAGAAAATGGGAAAAGTCAGGATGAAGGAGGGAGCTTTGCACAAAGCCAGATCTATTGAATGCAAAGCATTGTCCTTTATTCTGAGATTATGTCCTTCCTCCTTTCTCCTTTTTTTCTGGTGCTAAAATGTCCTTTCTATTATAAAACTATGATGATGGGATCCAGTAGGGTTTTTTTTTTTTTTCCTTTTTGAACATTTGCCGTCTTGGTGAAGTAAAGACTTCACAATCTTATATAATGGTCCCTCATTTTGGGGGTCAGGGCGGGAGAGAATTTACTAGTAGGTAAAATCCAAGCGCATCAGTGAGAGCACAATTCATTTGTTCAACCTCGTGTGTATGGCCACACAACAGTCAGAGGGATCTTTCACACCCAGGAACCGGGTCACATCACTATCCTACCTGAAGCTCTCCTATCCTTTTTAAAACTAAAAGCCAATTTGTGACCCTGGCCTCAGAGACCCTACAAAATCTTGGCCCCATTTTCCTGTGACTACTCTGGTCTCTGTCGTTCTTCAGACCCACCAAGTGCACCCCACCTCAGGGCCTTTGCACTGGCTCTCCCTTCTGCCTGGGATGCCGTTCCCGCACCGAGCTGCAGGCCTCCTCCCTTGACCTCATTTAGGTCTTGGCTTAAACATCTCAGAGAGGCTTCTGTTGACACCCCCCTCCCCCATAGAAAATAGCCCCTGCCCCATCTCCCTGATGGCTTTTGATTACATCATCCTGTTTGCCCCAGCACTTGAAGTCACCTGAAATTATCTAATGCATCCGTTTACTTGCTTCCTGTCTCCTGCGCCAGTTGCCTGTTTTGTTCACCACATTTTGTTGGGACTTCTGAGACCCTAAAGCTCGCAGCACTAGGAGAAGTACACAATAGGCGCTCAAGGCATTGTCTATGGGTTGATTCCAGTGAGGAGATGTGATTGGGAAGCCCCAAGGTTGGCTTGACCATGGATGGGTCTCTCCTTTGAAACGATTCCAGACTGGAAGCAGAAAGGAGCAGGGTGGTGTGTCCAATCCAAATGCACCCCCTATCCTGTGCATTGTCAGGCATAGATGGCCCCTCTTCACTGCCGGAGCCTGGTTAGGCACCAGGGGTTATCACAAGTGGCTGGTTGGAGCAGGATGTAGGACTGGGTGGCTGGTCTTAAGCTCCTTTGCTCTCAGATCCATTCCCTGCCCTTGCCCTGCCATTCGGGGGCTGGCCCCTGCAGGCTGCGTTTCTAGGCTCTCGGCCAGTTGAGTTTGACCAATGGAAGACACCATCAGGGCACTGGAGTGTGGGAGGAAGAGACGCTAGAATATTCCCCCTGCTCTCTCTTCTATGGGTGGCTTCTGTGGTTAATAGTCCTCTCCCCTCTGTGGCCCCAGCTCCTTCTGGAGAGCCCCTGGCTGTGGTTCTGGTTTCTTCTGAGGACCTCCAGAGCCCAGCTCCAGTGATACCACCTTCTTCTGTCCCTCCTGATTAGGGTGGAGGCGGCTTCCAGCTCTAGCGAATCTCTGGTGTCTCGTCACTGTCCCCTGTGGGACAGCAGCGTCCTCAGCACCTTGCCTCATTCCTACCGTTGTGAACACTTCCTGTGGCTTCTGATGCCCTCGCTGGACCCTCACGGATGTGCATGGCTGCTGTGGGAGTCTGGGGGAGGCGCACCTCCCACACCTGGTGGGAACCTGGAGCGGCTTCACAGAAGAGCTTCTATGGATGCTGAGGGCTGCCCAACCTTTGCCGGCAAGGTTTCCTATTTGGAGCTTTCCCCTGAGCTCACCCCTGTGCAGGATGGGATGTTTAGCAGCGTCCTTGGCCTCCACCCACCAGATATGCCAGTATCCCTCAACACTTTTAGCTGTGACAACCCAAAATATCCCCAGACACTGACAAATGCCCCCTTCAGGCCAAATTGCCCCAGTGGAGAACCTCTTCCTGATGTCTACATAGAACATGCAACCAAGTGGTTCCCAATCCTGGCTACAGCCAAGAATTACCCTAAAAAGTGCAACTTTTAAACTTACCAGTAGCTAAGCCCCGCCCTTGACCGATTGAATCAGAATCTCTGGGGAGGATCCCTGGGCACTGGGGGGGTTTGAAATTTCTGTGGTGATTCTGATGCACCAGCAAGGTTGAGAGGCACTGGGCTGGCCCATGAGATGCCACGTCTACCTCGATTGTTTCCTGATTCACAGAGAAGGAAACGGAAGCTCCGATAGCCCAAGTGTTGCTTGCAATTAAAGTCTCCCACCAAGTGACAGGAGCCATACAAACCAGGTACGGCCAAAATGCCTTTGTTCAACCAAATACCAAATCTAAAGAAAAAAAAAATGCATGCTCTGTACACAGACACATGCATCAACTCACATCAAATGAAACAGCAACCATTACTTTGCAGGCGGGTGCCAGTCCTTTCTTAATACACATGACAGGGACCCCAAGGGGGGCTTTCTCTCCCCCCTGGCAATGTCTCCATTTCCTCCAACCCATTTCATGCTCTGGAATAGCATCTGTGTCCTGCTTTCTCTCCTGGGACGATCGCAGAGTGCCAGTGGTTTGGAGGTACTGCCAGCCCGTGCAGCTGCAACACTGATGATCATCGTGATCCCTGACGTCCTCAGGTCTTGTCATCAGCCAACCAGCCAGACAGACACCTCTGAGTGGGGACTCCTGCTCAGCCCTTCCTCCCAGGGGGCTGAAAGCCAGACTTCTGAGTGGATCTGGAAGTTTCCTGGCTTTGAGTCAAATGTTAACTGTTTCTTGGCCACGGGCATGTGTATCTTCTCAAGGCACAGAAGTTCTGCCCCATTAACCTAAATCAGCTAATAAGGTGATTTTGCTTCTTTGAATGTTTCCTCATCACGTACTTCTTCTGAAAGTCTTCCTGGGCCGGTTTAGGTCAAGAGCCAGCGAGCAGGCACAGGTGTCTGGGCTGGCCACCTATTTTTGTAAATAAAGCTTTATTGGCACACGGCCATGCCCATTTGTTTACGTCCTGCCTATGACTGCTTTTCAGCTACAAGAGCAGAGCTGAGGAGTTGCAGTGGAGATAATCTCACCTGCACAGCCAAAGACATTTATGATCTGTTCCTTTGTGGAAAAGTTTTACAGACTGCTGTCTTAAGATGCTGACTCGGGGGTGTGCAGAGGAGGTTTTTGCTTGGGAATCCTGGGGGCTGGTCCCAGACCCATCAAGTCACTGGGAAGCCTTGGGCAAGGTCATGCTTACCCTCTGAGCCTCAGTGTGCTTGTTTGTGAACGAAGAGTATTTGTTCTTGTTGATAACTTCTCCAAATTTTACCCCAGGTCAAATATTTCTCTCCATCCCACTGCTGCTGTCTGGGTCTGAGTGATGGCCCTCTCTCACCAGTAGGAGGGCAGTGGCCTTGTCACTGGCCTCCCTGCTCCCACCTCTAGTTCCCACAGTGCTCCTCCCGCCCACACACACTGCCAGAGGGATTTCTGTAAGTTATCAACCAGATCACACCACTCCCAGCTCAAACCCTCCACATCCTACCTGCTTCCCATGGCTTCCAAGGACCTGCCAGATTGACTCCCTGCTGCTTCCCTGCCCTTAACTCCTAGCACGCACACCTCTTTGCTCACTATGTGCCAGCCATACTCATCCTTGAGCTGACACTCAAACCCACAAGTTCATTCCCACCCCAGGGCCTTTGCACTTGCTGTTCCCTCTGCCTGGATTGCTCTTCTCCCATCCATGTGTACCCTCAATCCATTCAGATCTCTGCTCAAATGTTGCCTGCTTCCTTAGGGATGCTTTTGCCAATCATCTAAAATATTTGTTATTTATTTATCCATCTATTTGTTTGTTTGTTTGTTTATTGCCTGTCTTCCCCCAGCTAGACTGTAAACTCCACGAGGGCAGAGACTGTGTCTGTCTAGAAGGATGATCACCAAATCCTCAGGATGGAGAACAGGTGTGCTCAAGAAATACTTGTGGGAATGAACGAAGGAATACTTATCTTGCAAGGGTTGCCAGGAAGATGTAGGTAACACATGTAAAATATTTAGCAGCCTACTTGGTACATAGTAGGTGTGCAGTGGAAGAGAACTCTTATTAGTGACAATGTCAGAGAGATGGAGAGCTTGTCCAGCCCCTCTGATCCTTGGGTAGCCCTTCCCTTCCTCCCCTCCACAACAAGAAGGCCTGGAGGGATTTCCAGGTCCTCTGTCTTCCCCTTTCCCTGGATCTCTGCTTCCCAGAGGCATGGCCAGAGGGGTTCCCAACCCTGCTTCTCTCCATCTCACCTCCTCCTCTCCCTGTCAGGTGTTTTGCTCATCTTGGGTTCTAATTGAGATGGCAAATTCCAGGGACAGGGCTTGCAGCCAGCTCGGCCAGCCTCCCCTGCCAGGAGCAGGAGGAAGAAAACAAAAACCCCAGCAATGTGGTGAGTGCACCCCTCTATCCAACAGGAAAGGAGCCTCCCGCCTGGCCCAGTTGGTCCATCCCATGGAGGCGAGCCCAGGTTGGTTGAAGGCTCAAGTCCCAGCCTTCTCTCAGCTCCCAGCCAAAAAGCACCTGACGTCCCTCTGCCACCCCCACTGTCGCTGCGCCAAGCTAAGGGGCAGTTTTCTGCTAAATGGAGACCAGGTGGTTCCTAAGGCAATTAGAAGCCCCTGAGCCGGCAGTGGGCATTGATGTGTGGGAGTGCCTGCTTCCCGGTTCTCTCTTCCCTGTCTTTATTTGTTTGCTTTGGATTAGAAAGACTTGTGCAAAACCAAGCTCTCATTTCTGTCCCGTTTCCACTCCCCCCCCCCAGGCTGGGAAATATCAGGAAAGACCTGATATTTGCAGACACCATCTCTCATGAATTTGAGAGGACACCCCCCCACACCCAAGCAGCTCATCCATAGAATGGGGGACTAATTCCTGCCTTTTGCGATTGTTATGAACACATTTCATAAAGGTGACTTCTTATGCACTTGTATTTGAGTGACTTATGCAGCAAGGATCGGGGGTGGGATATCCTGGGGGGAGGAAGATGCAGAGATGAATCTGCATCTGATGGAGGAGCGCTCATGGTATATTTGAGGTTTGGGGGATGCAGCCCAAACCCATGGATTTTACAATGAGAGATCTCAAATGTGCATTTGGGAAGAAACGAAGGACTATGGAGGGTAGAATTTTTCTGGGAGTTGCTCAATGGCTGTCCAATAATATGCTTTCTGATTAATCTAGCTAGAGTGAGTTTCTGTTGCTTCTGACCAAACCCCTGATATATGCATCAGTTATTTATGCTATTCTTCAATTATTTAAATCATTCATCCGTCCATCCACCCATCCATCTATCCATCCATCCATTCATCCTTCCAGTCAACTCATTTCAATCATTCATCCATTTATTCCTTCAACTAACACTCTGCTCTTTACACGCCAGGCTCTGTGGTAGGTACAGAGGGAAAGTCAGAGGTAAGTTAAACAAGGCACATAGTAGGTGCTCAATAAATGTTAATGGATTTCATATGAGCGTTCCAAAGCCCCTGTTGAACATTATTGACCATATGTGGATTTCCTGAGGCAATCCAGCGGTAAACAGCACCATTCCCTCCTAGGTACCCGGACGGAGGAGTGGGGAGATGATAGTTGTGGGAAAGAGAACATATAAATCAGTGTTAGTTTCCCCTCTGCTTATCCTGCTGTCTCATCGCTTCCATTCTCTCCCACAGACCCTGGGGTACTGATAAGCTACCAACCCTCACTTTCTCCGTATTATCCTGTTGGAGCTTTAACTGGTCAGTGACCCAAATAGCACTCTCTTCTTCCCAACCACGAGCTGGTTAACAGCAATGTGCAGGACTCATGATCTCAGTGGCCGATGGGTGGAAAAAGACAGCAGGGGGGCTCTGCATCAGTGGTTTTTGTTCAATTCCTTGGGAAGCCAAGATGGAAGCCTACAGGAAGTAGGGGTACTGCCTAACCCAAAGCTTAGTGAGTCCTCGGTTGAATATCCAGATCCCATCAGTCTGCTGGGGAAAACCACTGTTGCTTCTCCACCTCAGCGGAGGGTGGGGCTCACTCATCCCAAGAACCGGAGGTACCAAGCAACTGTAAGTCAGGGCTGGAATGTCCCTAGAGTGACAAGGCCCCCTGGGTGGGGTAGGATGGGAGCCCTGCGGCTCCAGAAGAGGGTTTTCACAACTGTGTGGGCAGGACCCTACCTGACCCGGAGTCTCATGGGGAGAAAGTTAATCCTTTCTGCATCTTCTTTCAATCCTTTCAATTCTGCCCATGTAAAAGTCTCAGCTAGGTACGACTGAGTCTTTAACACCACTCCAGTACTAGATAGTATTAGCCAGTCTCCCCTTTTCACAAGAGAGAGCAGGCTCAGGCACCAATCCTTCAGCACACAAGGACTGGCTAGAATCTAATAGCAGTGTCTTCTTTTTGTGGTGTCTATTTTCCTGGTTAACTTCTCATTATGACATGTAAGTGATTTCCCATTTAAGCTCAGCATGCGAAGTTTTCTTCCCAAATAAATTTAAGTAAAAACAGAATCAATTGAAATGAACGTACTAAAATAATTGTGTTGGGCGTGCTACTCAAGAATCATGCTTGCGGCGTGGCGGCATTTGAAAATGACTCAAGTACGGGAGATAGAGCCTCATAAATATAAGGAGGAAAAGCTAAGACGCCTATAAGCAGCCATGATGTGTGGGGCACACTTCTAAGGTTTTAGAGACCTAAAACGGAGGACTCCCTAACACCCCTAGGAGAGGAGTAAAATTATAGCCCCATTTAACAGATGAGGAAACGTAGCCTCAGAGCGGTGAAGAAAAATTGCTCCAAATCTCACAGCTAGCAAAGGGCAGAGACAGGACTTGAACCCAGAGATCTGGGCTTGTAGGGACTGTGTATGCAACCACTAGGCTAGACTTCCAGAAGAGAAAGGAATGACACTAGGGGATAATATACATTCTATATACTCTCTGCCCCATTTTCTCTAATTGGTTTGATCCAGAACCTTAGCCATTCGGAACATGAAATAGCCCATGATGCTGTTAAAACCCCGGCCTGACTGTGTCCAGCAAGATCTCAATTCGTCCCCCCAGTGGGATTTTGGCATCCACTGGTCCACACTGCTGGGCCTTCTATTCTGCGTTGGCTGTTCCCGTTTGCTAACCCTGGGGCTGGGTGCACTCTCGCCCAGACCCCTGAAGCCCGCAAACTCCGCTCCCCAGCCAGCCTGCCCTCTGCCCTGGCCCCCCAGGAGTGGGGTGTGGGGGATGGTGGGCCACATCTGGGCAGCCCTGCTGCCCTCCTGCACTTCAGAGCTGCCTCTTTGTCTCTCTACCCTTGGGACAAATGTCTCATTCCCCAGGGTGTCAAGGGGAAAATTAATCACCCGGGGGAGATCAGTCAGCCTGCTGACTTGGCAGGGGAAGACAAAGAGAAATAGGGTGTCTCGCGGATTGGTTGGGTCCCCCATTAAGAGGTGGAAAAATGCTTGCTTTGCGATTACAAATGGGCAACATTCGGGCTGGCGATTCCTGTCCCCATCACCTCGGGAAATTGCTGCTAATGCGGTTCTGGGGAAGGTGGCTGTCTCCTCTTCTGGTCGCTCATGCACTGTCCTCCTGCAGGTCAAATCCCGGCCCTCCGCCTGCCTTCAGGGTCGGCGCCTGGTTTCTTCCCAGCAGGACATCCTCCTTCTTGGCCTGGCCCTGTCACTCCAGAAGTGGGGCTCCACTCACCTCTGGCATCATTCGGCGGGTGTTTATAAAATCGATTCTCGAACCACTGTATGGGTGGTGCCATCCCATAGGGATTATGAGCAGGGACTCAGATGGGGTGAAGAGGAGCCTGTGTAAGTTGCTTGATTTGTCTGCGTCTCGGGGTAGATGGGGCTAACAGAAGTCCCTACTTGGGCCAGTGTGGGCCTCTTGCCCTCCGATCCTCTCCCTGATCTGTTGGAGCCCAGGCTCCTCTGCGGCAGCTGGGTTCCACCAACGGGAGTTGGGAGGAAGGGAAAAGCCAGGGTACTTCTTCCTCTCTCTCCCTACCTTCTGCGGTAGCAGCCTCCTGTCTTCCTGGAGGGTCCCCAGCTGTGATTCCACCTTCCATTCGATGATTCGATGATTCCTGGGCTCTAGAAGCCCTGCAGCTAGCCTAGGGGTAGAAATTCTGGCTTGTAACCAATTCCTGGCCTGACCTTCCCCCTGTGTTCTTATTTAAAGGGGTGTCTATTTACCTGCTCGGATCCTGATCAATACACCGCCTCACAGGGCTGTCACAGGATCAAATGAGTTTGTGGATGTAGAATGAGTAAATCACCTTGAAAAGTGTCGCGCACAGGAAAGGTGCCACATAAGCACTTGTTAAGTAAAATAAGAATGGTTGATGTGTAACCACTGCAAAGTTGACATTTTGATCATTCCCAATTTACAGGTAAGCAAACTGAGGCTCAGAGAGGCTCGGGGACCTGCCAGGTCACATAGCTTATATGTGGCAGTACCCAGGTCTGTTCCCCTGCATCCCTAAGCTTGCTTCCAGATGGTACTATGACTCCTGAAGCCTTTTGTATCCACTTATTCTGCATGGTGACATTGTAGGATAGACGTGATGGTTCGTCCCAGGTTACAGATGAGGGAACTCAGATCTAGAGAGGTTTAGGAGCCCGTATGTGCTAGGACCAGAATGTGGATTCTCCGACTCCACACCACACCATTCTCCTACTTGGGCTTACCTTTGCTCTGCTGAAGGGTGCTTCTTCCTCCAAGAGCCAGTTGAAGCCTCCTGCAGGAAGCCCTCCCTGGTCCACAGTGGCCAGCTGTGTGCTTCCCTTCAAAGTGGGGTCATGTAACCAGTTCCGACATTGTTTTCAGGCTTCCGTATTTCCAAGGAACCTCATGTCATTGGGTTTCATGTGCGAGCATCTTGGGACTGTCTCGTTCAGTCTTTCCCTTGAATGTCTTGCCTCCCATCTTCAGCTTCGACATTCAAATCGCTGTGTCCACTCTGAACCAAACCTTGGCAAGCCCCCTTTTATGTCTGGCCTACCTCAGACCTCTCTGATCACCTCTTGATGCCCTGTCTCTCCCAAGGGTCCCAGAGCACAGGAGTGTCTGGGACCAGATGCCTGGAGCAGGGGTGGGGCTGAGTCTCGAGACTTATCATTGACAAGCTGAGTGACTCTGGGCATGTACTACACCTCTCTGTGCCTTGACCACTTCTTCAGGAATAATAGTACCCCCTCCTAGAGCTGTCGTGAGGAGTAAATGGGAAATGGTCCCTCAGTGCTCTGGGGCTGGTGCGAGCTGGCAGACCCCTCTGCGTCTGCCCTGTCTCCGGGTACCCAGAGAGCCCTTCTTGCTAGGTTAGGCTCAGTGGGGTCTGACCTTCGCCACGGCTCTACTAGGCCTGAGTGCAGAGCTGGGACTGGAGGCATAAACCCTAGACTCCAAGTCCTGACACTCAGGCTCTCATTCTTGCTCTGTCCATGGGCTGTGTGACCTTGGACAAGCCACTGCTCACCTGTGGGTCTCAGTAGCCTCAACTTCAAGTTGGGTTGTCTAATCTCTGTCCCCTTCTGCCTCAGAGGGCTGTGGGAACAACGAGATGAGAGGACACGTTCTAAGGACTGTTATTGTGAGCCTAAACCATAAACCACAGAACAGCCATGAGTTAAGTACAGCCATCCCATTCTACAGGTTGGCAAACTGAGGCTCAGAACAGCTAAGAACTTTCACAAGGCTGAACATCTGGTTAACCATCATGTGCCTGTAAGTAATATCATTGCGTCCATCAGTCCTGACTTCCTTACCTTTCTCCCCAGCTCTTTGTCTCGCTCTCTCTCTTTCTTAGGTGTGAAAAGTCAAAAGCAGACAGATCAGTGCTCTTAAGGAGCTTCTGTCCTATGTCCTCCTTTCCTGTACTCCTCAATCCAGTTTTCGGAAACCATCTTCAAGAATATAAAGGATCGGGGGGCGCCTGGGTGGCTCAGTCGTTAAGCGTCTGCCTTCAGCTCAGGTCATGATCCCAGGGTCATGGGTTCGAGTCCCGCTGCTCCGCGGGAAGCCTGCTTCTCCCTCTCGCGCTCCCCCTGCTTGTGTTCCTTCTCTCGCTGTGTCTATCTCTGTCAAATAAATACAATCTTAAAAAAAAAAAAATGAAGGATCGGGGCACCTGGGTGGTTCAGTCGGTTAAGCCTCCAACTCTTGATTTCGGCTCAGGTCGTGATCTCAGGGTCATGAGATCGAGCCCTGCATCGGGCTCTGCGCTGGGCATGGAGCCTGCTTCAGTTTCTCTCTCTCCCTCTCTCTCTGCCCCTCCCCTCATGTGTGTGTGCACTCACTCTCTCTCTCTAAAAAAAAAGAAAAAAGAATAGAAAGGATCAGCCCAGCTAAAGATGGTCTAGAGCCGCTCTGTCCAATAGACTGTGGCTCCTGAATTTTAAATTAATTAAAGTTAAATACAATTCAAAGTTCAGTCCTTAGTTGCCTGAGCCCCATTTCGAGTGCTCAGGAGCCACCTGGGCCTTCGGCTCCCCTATCCGACAGCGTAGATACGGAGCATTTCATCATCACAGGGAACCCACTGATAATGCTGACGTTTCGGGTTGGGTAATTCTTTGTCGTGCGGGCGGCACCCCTGACCTCTATCCGCTGGATGCCAGTAGCACTCCTCCCTAGTTGTGACAACCAGAAATGTCTCCTGACACGGCCACATGTCCCCTGCAGGGGGAAGGGGTAAACCTTGCCGCTGGTTTGGAGCCACAGGTCTCGATGACTAAAATAACACCCCTTTCTTGCTCAGAACTAAGGAGAGCGGGCATATTGATGCAGCAAGAGGGACTGAAGTTTTAACAAAAAGAACTTCCTTGTTAAGATGGTGATGATGACATGGATCTGGGCCTCAGCTGTACCTTTTTTTTTTTTTTAAAGATTTTATTTATTTATTCGACAGAGAGAGTGAGAGAGTACAAGTGGGGAGGAGGAGTAGAGGGAGAGAGAGAGGCAGGTTTCCTGCTGGGTAGGGAGCCTGACGCGGGGCTCGATCCCAGGACCCTGGGATCATGACCTGAGCCGAAGGCAGACGCTTAACCATTTGAGCCACCCAGGCGCCCCATGGGCCTCAGCTGTACCTTTATTCAAAGCCCCACTCACCACCTTCCTGCTGGGTTCCTTTAGGGAAGTCAGTTTACCTCTCTGGGCCTCTGTTCTCAGCTGTGGCATGAGGGTAATTATAACAGCTCCTGCTTCACCAGGCAGTGGTGAAAATGAAATCAGATAATGCATTTCAAGTGTTTGGAACACAGTAGGCACCCAGGGAAATGTGGCATCCCTGCGCCGCCCCCCCCTTGTTAGAGCAAGGGCTTCTCCAGCAGACGGGAAATCCGCTGCCGCTGCTCTCAGGAGACAGGGGACGGCAGAGATTGCCTGCTTTGAGGACCCTCAGCCTGGAAGCAGCCACACTCTATCCCTGAGCTCCAGAGGGATGCTCTGGGGGCCTCACCCTCAGGTTGGGTCCAGCTGGAGGGGGGTGGGCAATGGGGGCATTGCTGTAGGGATGCGGGGAAGGCGGGAGGCCGGGGGCCCATCCATCCAGAAACATCCATCAATGCAGAGGAAGAGGCCAGGCAGCTCAATACAGGAGGGGTTTGTGAGCCGGGAGTGAGGAAAATGGATGTCTGCAGGAGACAAAAGAGAGCCGGGAGAGTGGCCCCTAGGCCAGCTCCTTCCACAGGTGATAAGATTGATGGGCAGACCAAGGAGGCAGGCTGAGTGATAGATAATTTCAAATCGGCGGTAAACACGGCTGTGGGGACTCGTAGCTTTTCTAACAAGTGTGACACGGGTGTGGAGGGGAGATGAGGTGACTGATTAGGAAACAAGACAGCCAGAGACCCTTCTGAAAGGCAGCTGGGCTCGGTGGGGCCGCCTGGAGAGAGAGAGAGGCATGCAGGAAGGAAGCCGGAGATGGACGGAGATGTGCGTGGAGGACCCGGGGCTCAGGCATCTCAGCCTCTGCTGTTCTCATTCATTCACTTAACCAGCATTTACCGACCGCTTATTACATGCTGCGCCGGGTGCTGTGGGTCCAGCTGGGAGCCAGCCAGGCACAGTGCCTGTCCTCACGGGGCTTCTAGTCCCATGTGGGAGACTGTAAACAATTAAATGAATGAACGGGTCAATTTTTAGATTGTTGTGGCTTTTCTGAAGCACATAGAACAGGGCATGGGGAAGTGGGGAGACTCAGGGACAGCCCCTCTGGGGGGACAGCAGCACGGGGCTGGGATCTGAATTGCGGGAAGGAGCCAGTCATTCTAAGAGCGGAAATTTGAAGATGAGCCTTCTGGTGGGCCCTGGGGTCTGGGCTTTCTCTCCCTTCCTTCTCTATTTCCCCACCCCAAACCTTGGTGAGCATGCTTTTTGGGTGACATAAAGGAAAATAAACCCTCTCAAAAATGGTATAGGTTTAGGGTGGCTCAGTCAGTTAAGCAAGGGACCCTTGATTTCGCTTCAGGTCATGATCTCAGGGTCGGGCTCTGTGCTGGGCATGGATTCTTTCTCTCTCCCTCTGCCCCTCCCCTCTCCCTCTCTAGAAAAATGGTATAGATTTATTTTATACTCTCCATTTTACAGGCAGCAATACTGAGGTTTAGAAGTGCTAAAAACTATTTGCTCAGGATGCACAAGGATGCTCAGGATGCACAAAGAGCTCAAGGTGGGCTAAACCAGACAGTCTGACTCCAGAGCTTGGGGAGGAGAGAAGCCAGGTCTCCAAAACTGGGGTGGGGAGTCATCTAAACGGCTTCAGCCCTGGAGACAGTTGCTGTATAAGAAGGGCAAGAACTGATCTGTGAGCAGGTGCCATGTGGCAGACACTATGCCGGGCAGTCTGTCCATTGCAGGAGCAGCAAGAAGACACCTGGGGCCCCCGTGGGTCCAGTCACTCCCATTCCACAGACGGAGAATGTGAGGTTCTTGGAAGTTAAGTCCCTTGCTGGGGGTTTTTGGATTTTTGGAAGAGACTAATTTTGAAGTGGTGGAGCTAGGATTCAAACCCAAACTTCTAACTTGATCCAATTCTCTTCCCATTGTGTCCCAGCTCCCAGAATGGGGGCAACTTTCCTGAACTGACCAGTGAATATTTACTGAGCATGGAGAAGCAAAGCCCCTTGTCATCCAGAGAGAAACACCCTTACTAATGACTGCTAATATTAACCACCATCCAGCGGGCACCTACTTAAATCCAGGAGCTGTACTCTCCATTTAGTTATCATGACAACCCTGTGAGGCAGCTATTTTTTCATGCCCACTTCACAGATGAAGACAATGAGGCCCCTGAGGTTAAGCAATTTGCCTAATTGCACTTAGTGAGTCTGTGGCAGGGCTTCAGTTAGAGTCTAATGACTCCAAAGCCCATGCCTTTCCACGACTCCTGTTATCAGTCAACTAATGCTGTGTAACAAACTACCCCAAGATGCAGTGGGTTCAACACCTCATTATATTTCACTTTGCTGTGGGTGGCTAGGATTTAGTTCATTCCACCTGGGTTTGCTCATGCTGCTGAGGGTTGGTTGGCCTAAGGGGGCTACACTAGTTTGAGTGTGGCTGGGGCACCTTGGCTAGGGACCCATGCCCATGTATCTCTCACCTTGTTCCATGGACCAATGGGCGTGGCAAA
Organism: Callorhinus ursinus; assembly: GCF_003265705.2. NCBI lineage: Eukaryota > Metazoa > Chordata > Mammalia > Carnivora > Otariidae > Callorhinus > Callorhinus ursinus. The sequence continues at coordinate 7,867,951 of NW_027397103.1, read as the reverse complement.
AACAGGCACGGAAGAGAGCAAGTAGAAACATGCAAAGCCTCTTCAGAGAGTGAAGGTAAGTGAGCTGTCATGTAGGAAGGTGGGCTTCCTCCTCCCTGGGTAATTCTGGGAACTTAGCTGGCTCTCTGTGGGCTGGCTTAGGACAGTAGGGCCAGGGGCTGGGGAAGGGACCATGTGACCTGGCAGTGTGTGTGCACGTGTGCATCTGTGTGTGTGTGCATGCAAGTGTGTGTATGTGTGTGTGTTTGTGTATTCTTGTCTGTCTCCTCTCATTTGTTTGTAAGCACCAGAGGACAGGGATTTCTGACATTTTGTTTATCGCTGTATCCCCAGTGCCCAGAACAGTGCCTGGTTCTTAGTAGATTCTCAATAAATATTCGTTAAATGAATGAATGAATGAGTGAGTAAATTAAATTCTCACACACCGCACCAGGTAGGCACTATTATTAACTGCATTTTGCAGATGAGGAAACAGGCTCAGAGAGTTCCTTGCCTGAGCAAGGTCTCTGGTTAAGAAACGGTGGGGTGTCTGATGCCACAGCCCAAGGTTTTTCCTTTACTTTAAAACAGCCTCTGATTTCACAAGCAGCGTGTTGCCTGGGACAGTAGGCAAAAGGCAAGAGAAAAACATCTCGCAATTCCACACCCTGATTACTTTCTGAGAGTTCAGATTGGGACTTATCCACAGGCAGAGTTCCTGTGCTTACTTATTTTGCAGTTGAATCTACTTTGAGAGGCCTCCAGCCACTTTTTCCAGGGAGACAGTTAGGAGTTTGGGGTCCAGAGGTTGGGTGATGCCCTTGACTGGGGTCTTCCTCCTCACTCTACCTGCCCCAAGAAATATCAAGCTGGATCTACCCAGGTCCCTCTGCAGGAGCAATACTTCAAGTTCTTTATACCAGGCCCTTTGCCAGGTGCCAGGGGCCTTGGCTAGGTCACGAGAAAGGATGTCCCTGGAGTCCAGAGCAGCCCAGACCCTGGATATTCAGCCCACTGTTGCTCATCCAGACTCATGTAAGCACCTATATTGGGGCGCAGCTTCTGCACACAGAACTGATGTCTGGGGAAGAGAATCTTCACATCTTATCGCTCACAACATCCTGGTGGAGAAACCATCTCCATTAGTGCAAAAGATGAACTGCTCTGGGCTCAGTTTCCTTCTCCCTACAGTGGGAATAAAAGTACCCATATCATCGGACCATGGGCTAACACTCAGAGGGCACCCAGCCGCGTTAGTGCTTATTACCCCCTGTCCTGGGCACTGAGCTGTGTGTTTCTCACTGAACCTGCACGGCAACTTTACAGGCTGTGTGCTATCCTTCTGCAGACGATACTCAATAGGAGTAGAACGATGCGTGATAATGCTGGCGCACACTTCCTGAGTGCTTGTCCCGTGCCGGTTATGTGGGGCTAAGTTCTGTATGGGGATCAATTCACTGAGTCCTCCAACAACCCACTGCATGGGGTGCTATTATTCCCACTTTACAAATGGAGAAACTGAGGCACAGAGGGTTTTGATTACTGGTCTCAGGCTGGGCCCAGTGTGTGTGTGCTCCTGGCGGTCCCTCGACGCTGTTGTACTCTTTTTAGGGGCACAACACTCAGAGGGGACGGACGGGTCCTTTGCCTACTGCTGGGCCCCTGGAAGAGGAGGTGGGGAGAGAGCCCAGCCCATGCTGGCCCAGCCTCCCTCCCTGGGCCCCAGCCCTCTGCCCTTGATGTCCTTGACCCTGCACGGCAAGGGGTCACCATCTCATCTGTATGGCTCCCACAGAGAGCCAGGACGGCTCCCAGTGCATCACCGGGTGGCAGTCACGCAGGAGCCTGTGTGTCATCTCCATCCATCTTTCTCCAACCGCTCCCTGTCAGGAAGCAAAGGAGGCCAGGCTTGTGGGGGGAGGAAGAGGGAAAGATGGATGGGGCGGGGGCGGGGGTGGGGCGGGGGGCTCGGAGGCCTGGATGGGCACAGAGGGGGAGGAGGATAGGGAGAGGAAGAGGGCAGAAAATAGGAGAAAGAAGGAAGACAGGGAGGAAAGGTCCCAGGGAAGGAAAAGAGAAGTGGGCAGGAGGGGGAGGGAAGGGGTGAGAAGGAGCAAAGGCAGAGGCATTCGGAAGAGGGTTGGGGAGGGGGCCAGGGTGAGGAAGGGGACGGGAGAAAGAAGGCTAGAGGATGTAGAGTCCTCGGAGGGGAGTTCTGGAAGGGGAGACCCAAGGGAGTGAGCTGAGAGGCAGGGAGGCGAGGAGGAGGGCTGGAGGGCCGCCAGCCCTTTTGTCGATTTGTTTTCTCAATCACAGAGGCCCTGCCTCTACTCGGGTGTGCACTGGCGCAAATGCTCAGCGCTAGTGTAGGCTGGGGGGGCAGGGGGCTCCCTGCAGGTGCACCTTCAGGGCCGGGCCCAATTCATCCTAGACCCTAGAGGGGGCCCCAGCAAAGAAGAGAGACCCTCAGCCCCCACTGGTCTTGGACCCTCAGGAGGACATTGACTCCGGGGAGGGGAGATTGATGCCTTCATGCGGAGTGACTGACACTCTCTTCCTCCCCTTTGCAGATCCTACCCATCCCCCAGCCTTTCCCCATTCAGGTCTCTTCTGTCTCCTCCCATTCAAGTGGAGTCAGTGGAGTCCCTCTTGCCCAGGATTTAGCCCTTAACTTATGGCTGGGGAGTCTCAAACTGAAATGAAGAGAGCGGCCAGGCAGGTAACATACATGGAGATGGCTGATCAGGTTCCCTTGGGGCAATAGGGAATGGTGGGGACTGTGGCAAACTGAGGAGAGTTTGAGAATATCCCAACAGGGGCCCAACAGTGTCCCAGGAGGAAATAGATGACATTTTCAAGTTAGGATAACCCAACAGGGTTTATTTACAAGGGACAAATTACAAAGGTGTGCGGATGGTGGAGAGGAACCAAAGGGATAGAGGAGAAATGTGACAGGAATAGCCGAGGAACCATGACCACCTCTGGGCCAGGAGGATGAGCAGGGAGATTGCAGGGGGCAGGGATCCAGGGGAAAGCCTCACGCTTTTCTCACCCTCCAGTCTCCTGCTGGTGCCTCTCCTTGGCCGACTCCATCTGGAAACCAGAGGGAAGGGAGCCCGTTAGTGAGTCCACATGGGTCAACTTCCTGGGACCGGGACAAGATAGAAAAAAAAGTGGAGAATGGATCTGAGGAGACAAATAGAATATATCTGGGATAGCATGGCCCACCAAAGCTGTTAAAATTTATTATATTTTAAACACTGTGTCGTCTAAGCATAATACAAAATTCAGCCCTTGACCCGCCAGTTGGAGATTTTTTTTTTTTAAACCACTTTCTTTAATATACAAGAAACACACGAGACACAAAGAGAGCCCCCAAAAGCACTCAGTCCCCGAGCTGGGAGTTTGTGGGGGAGGTTGAAGACAATAAGCCTTTCCAGTCTCCCAGGGAAAGATGGGGTTGAGGGGACGCAACATCACTAGGCCCCCGGTGAAGCCAGTGCTGGGGCCATAGTCGGCCTAGTTCTCCACCAAGTTTGGAAAGGGCTGATTTTCCTTGTCCTGGTCCTGGCCCCGCTCCCACACTCGGCCTCCAGTTTTCAGAAGTCGTCCAGTTCCCAGAATGGCCCCTTCTTTTAGCTCCCTAGCATTGTCACTCAGGGGAGAAGGCCGCTTACCCTGTCGTGGTGTCGGAGTTCCAGGGGAGTTGTCATCCTGTAGGATTGTGAGGGGAGATCTCCCTAGTACCTTGCCAATTGCTTTACGTCTATTGTGCTTAAAACCCGAAGATCGGGGAGTCTCAGGGTCTCTCGAGGGCTTGTCCGAGCCCTGGCTGGCCATGGGGGTTTCTGAGGGTTGTCCTGCTTCCTCCTTGGAGAACACCTGCTTGGAGGGGAGCTCAGTCTGGCTCCAGGGTGGCATCTGGTCCTCAAGGGAAAACCGCGTGCCCAGAGGCAAGTCCAATTCAGAAGATGAAGTTGCCTCGAAGAGCAGAACAGGCTCTGGGGGCAGATTCGAGCTTTGAACTCTTTTTTTTTTTTTTCTCCACGCAGAACGTGCCCTCTTTAATACCCATC